>NC_090923.1:46445508-46784892 GCF_040938575.1 Ambystoma mexicanum
TCAGTTCATTGTCGTCTTCATCCATGCTTCTCTTGATTGTTAAGGTTTTCATGTAGTTTGCTATTACTACATCTCTGAATGCATCCGTGTGGCTCTTTCTTGTTGTGGGGTTCTCAGGTATCCTGTCCATGGTGCAGGTCTCTTCATCTGCACCATTTGAGTGGACAAGAGTCTGGCAGCTCTTTCCTGGTCCTCATGCATCTTTTCTCTGCTGCGTGCAAGTGCCCATGCCAACCAGCCTAACACTGGTCCGGTATATGGCTGTATTGTGGAACTGGTACTTGTCCCTTGTGTTGGAACATATATGCTGGGTAATGCAGTCTCTGTGGTTTTATTTTTCAGTTCCTCTTGCAGTTTCCTCGCTCTGGCTATGTGCGGGAATAGTAAGTCTACTAACATCTGTGTCCTTGTGGAGAGGTTTTCTGATGCCGCTTCTGTTTTCTTAAGGATTTCTGATATGACTACTTCTGTTGGTCTTTCTCTTAATTCTTCTTGTTTTCTTCCACTATCCTCTGTGAAGGTTTTTATGGCAGGGAGTCTCATCTTCTCTGCTATTTTCGTTTGTGATTCTGCAGTCATTGACACTAGGCCTGTTTCGTGTGCATTCAGTGTGTGTGTGTGCATGTAGTTGTCAGTGTTATTTCTTCATTCATTTCATGCCGACCCGGTCTCCGGCTTTCCTGTTCATTCGTTACCATAAGTGTGTGTATATCACTATTAATCACGTTCATTTCAAGTTCATTTACTCTACCATCATATTTTCTAAGGACTTGAATGACTAAATAGGGTCTGGGTGCTTTTGTGGCTTTCATGCATGTATCGTCAGGTGGGTGCACCTAAATTGGAACGCTTTGTGCACCAATAAAGAATGCAGTTATGATTGTTAATGACAGTAAAATAATGATAAATACAATGCATAAGTACATTATGGTTCGATATGTTAGGTGACAACATTTCCTTCCAGAGAAGCGGGGGTGCCTCTCTGCTTGTGGGAGGACCAGGTTGCTGCTCTCGGCCCCCATCTCGATCATTCGCCAAATGTCAATATTGTCTTTCAAATACTGCGTTTGCGAGTGTTAGATGGTTCACAAGTGTCCCCCCTCTTGCGGGCGACGGATTGTCTCTTATTTCAAGATACAGTTCCTCTGTTAATCAATGGGAAACACAGATTATATAACACTTCAGGGAGCCCTTTTACTGTGCATGTTCAAAGTAGGTCAGCTCCCAGTCCACCCCCCGAATCTGCTTCAGTCCTGAGGACATGTTGGAGACTGGTCAGTGTGAAGAAATAGGGAAAAAATAACAACAAATATAACAAATGGAGTTCTTGACTCTGCTCCCTCAATCTGCCCCTCGGCGGAAAGATTCCTTAAAATCTCCTCAGATAATCTCTCTAATAATTGGAAAGTTCCACTTGGAGTATGATTCCATGCAGGAGCATTCCTATCTGTGCGACATTTGCTTGATCTCTGATGAAGGTGAGGACGTCAACCTCGATAGGTCTCCCCACCAGCTCTGGAAAAGTCAGTGACTAGGCGAAAGAGGACATTGTGTGCCAATCTGCTGTCTTCTGGAGATAGGGACATCTGTCCTGTCTTGCTGGGTTCAGGATTATATGTTTTTTCCTTGATGTAAACAATGTCTGCACTGTCCGGTCATGTGGAGTGCGACCAAAATGATTATCTTATTCGAGAGATGGCTCAAATGTTCTGTATTTGCTGGATCTCAAAGAAATATGAGTGTGTCTGTTGTTCTCCCAATGAGAGTTGGACAATCTTCGATTATGCAAAAGAACAGTGTGTTGATGAGCTCATCTATTTCTGCCTGTGTTGGGATCATTTGATTCTTCCTTACTGTACTCAGGGAGTATAATAAATTGTTCGGCAATGACAGTAAGCAGTTGTCTTATTATTTTTTAGTTTTCAGGATCTTGGAGAAAGTCTGTGACACTGGTGAGCCTCCCTACCAGTGACGGGTATGATCTTAGCACTGGGTTGAAATAGGTGACCACGTCCTTTGTGATGTCTCTACTGTGGGACACCATGAGTGATTTCGAATAAGGTCTCGGTGCTGAATGAATTGGGATACTGTATTTGTTTTCTAATTTAAATGTCCTCGGTCAAAATTTGGCACAGTCTTTTTCTCATCAAGACTTCAACGTGCCTCAGTCCAAAGTTCAAAGTCAACAGACTATGTTGTGGTTTACACGTGAAATTTTCTTCTTCACCCTGCAACTTGGATGAACAGAGTGTCCGTTTTTATGTCCTTATCACCTTTTTTGCTTAGAGGAATGTCCAGAATGAAGCCACAACTTTTGCACAAAAGTTCTTTGTCTTTGTCTAGCTGGTCATGCGTCCTTCTTCCTGGTCATGGATCTCGTCTACACGTGCTGTTGTTCTTCCCCGTTGCTCATCAATTCCTCTCATCGGGGTGCAGGTATGGGGCCTTCTCTGATGTAGGGTTTGATATCACTGAGAAAATTCCCGCTCTCCTGCCCTGTAGCTTCACAAAGGACGGAGTGCAGTCCTCTATGATAAAAGGAAAGTTGAATCTTGGCTCATCCCACCTTTTACTTGTAGGGATTCTCACCAAGACGGCATCCCCAGGGAAGACGAGGGGGACACGTAGACCTTGAACTGAGTCTGATGTAGCGTCTCCTTCGGTGTTCTGTGCTGTGCTGCACCCTTTTCGTCGTGCTGCAGCTGGTCTGAAATTACAGTAAGGCAAGATGTCATACAGTTCAGGTAGTTTTGCATTTCAGATCCCAAAACCTTTCTTGTTGACTGGGTATCACACCTAGCCCTATCTCAGGGCGTTAGGGGAGTTCTCATTCTTCTTCCTGTGGCTATCTCGTGTGGTGTAAGATGATGGTCAGAGCCTGGTTGGTTCCGAAGAGCATACAGTGCCAGTGGAAGGCAGTGCAACCATCCCTTCTTTAGAGTAAGCTTCAACTTGGCTATACTTACATTTAACAAGCCATTGAGATTCTCACAAAATCCCATTACCTTGTGGATGATACGCCGACGAGAACTTGTGCTTTATACCAAGCAACAAGGTAATCTGCTCAAATATTGAATTAACAAAGTGAGGGCCATTATCTGATCTCATAACTTCGCACACCCCCGACCTGGGGGTGTGCTTCCCTCACTAAAAATGTGGCCGCACAGGTAGAGTCTGGGTGTGTACATGGACCTGCCTCTATCCATCTAGAGAATGGACACACCACAACAATTAAGTATCTGTACCCGTTGCATACTTGAATCATGTCGACGTAATCGATATGCAAGTGCTGAAAAGGGCCATTTGGCCTGGGGATGACTCCTCTCATAACCTTCAATGTGTGCCCAGCGGTGAATTGCTGGCAGATTATGCAATTCACCATAAAGAATGCAACATGCGCAGCTAAATTCGGTATGAACCAGTCTTCCACGAGTGTTGCTGCAAGATTCTCCTTTGTCATATGCACCGGGTAATGTAACTGCTCCAGGGCTATTTTTAATAGGGCTACAAACATTACTGGTTTACCAGTGCTGTCTTGTCACCACAGGTTGTCAGAGGGGTTTAAAGAACACCCTCAAAGTTTCCACAGGTTGTTCTCTTCCTGCGGTGCCTCCCCTTGGAGTTCCATTAACTGTGTTTGCCCCAAATTTTTGTAACCCTCAGGTGCAGTTTGTGTAAGCATCATTAGTCCATTGGCATGGATAGCTTCCATTGCCATAACCGCCTCACTTTTTGATGCCATACGCTTGGCTTCTGTGTCTGCTGCTTGATTTCCGCGTGACATAAAATCTGTCCCTTTGGGGTGGGTGGTGCATTTCACGACCGCCATGCAGACTTAGAGCTGTAGTGCTTTATCACAGAAACGCCTTTGTATCTTTTCCCGTCGTTTTGATCGATTCTCGAAGACCCGTGAATGAATACGATCTCTCCTCCTGCCAAGGCATTTTCTTTCACCCTGGAGATTTCATCATAGAATTCTTCATAAATTGCGCAGTCATGCATCGGCTCTCCCTCAGTGACTGGCTCTGCGACGCACATAGTTGGGTTTACTGTCTTACCATCAGACAATTTAATCAAGGGGTTTGATATGATCACTTCATAAGCAGAAGCTCTCTGAGATGTCAATGTGCCCTTAGGTTTCTCTAGAATGGCAAATAATGACTGTTTGACGTACAACGTCGTGGAGCATGCCATTACAATGGTTGTAGCCTTCTCTATGGCGAACGGAGTGGCAGCTAAACTTTGTTCGCATGGGAAGTGGCCTCTCATTACTGGGTCCATATTCCCACTGTAGTATGCCAGGGGCTTGTAACCCAAGGAGGTTCTTTGAGCGAGCACTGCCGTCATGACGCTGCCATTTGTGAGTGAAAACAGGTAAAATTCCTCTGTATAATTGGAAATTCCGAGAACTGGCGCTGTACAAATCGCTCTCTTGAGTTCAGCAAACCCTTTCTCCATGGCCTCAGTCCATTCAATCTTTTCTTTCATCACTTGGGCCTTCTTTAGGGCCTGAAGTAAAGGCTTAGTATAAGAGCTGTAATCAAAAACCTATGCCCTAACGTAGTTGCACAGGCCTAGAAAGCTCTGCATTTGCTTTATCGTGTGTGGCTTAGCCGTGTTCAATATGGCGTCAGCCCTTTCTGGGGTCACTTTCTTTCCTTCATGTGGGATCAGCTGGCCTATGTACAGCACTTCCTTTTGACAATACTGTAACTTTTCCTTGTCAACCTTATATCCTTTCTCAGCCAGTATAGTCAGTAGCTGAACAGAATCGTCCTGCATTGCTCTTCTGTGGTGCTGAAAATTAGGATGTCATCCACGCATTGTAAGATGATACTTTTGAGGGCAATATTGCTCAAATCCATCTGCAGGACTCTGTTGAAAATAGACGGAGACTCACAGTACCCCTGTGGCAGCCTCATGCTTTTCAGGTGCATTTTTCTGAACTTGAATGATGTCAGATCTTGTGAGTCACAGTGCAACAGGATTGAGAAAAGGCATTTTTCAAGTCAATGGGCCTCATTACGACCCAGGCGGTAAGTTACCGCCTGGGCCGTCACTTTACCACCATGGCGTAAACTACGTTTACGCCATGGTGGTTGGCGGACTTACCGCCCCATTCCGACCTTGGCGGGGCGGTAAGTCCCCAATCCCCATTTACCCTTCCCCATTCCCATTTTTGCCCCATAGGGCATAATGGGAGTGGGGAAGGCGTTAATTACGCCACCGTAAATTACGGTGGCGTAATTAACTCCATGGTCCCTTAGCGCCATGGATTTTAACACCCGCTAAAAGCGGGTGTTAAAACCTCCATGGCGCTAAGGGACCTCGTAATTGGCGGTAAGGGGTCGGCGCAGCTAACGCTGGCGTAAACCCCTTACCGCCAGGGTCGTAATGAGGCCCAATCACTGTGAAATACTTTGCCTCAACGGGTATATTACAAAGAATTGTAGCCGGGTTAGGGACTAAAGGGAACTCGGCCTGAACAATATCATTTATTGGGCCTAAATCTTGAATTAAACGCCAAGACCCTCCTTTTGATTTTTTGACAGGATACACTGACGTATTACATGGTGACTCTGACGTCACTAAGATGCCCTTGTCCATTATGGCAGAAATTGTCTTAAAAATCCCTTCATCTGCCTCCCTGGACATGGGATATTGTCGGGCTCTTGGTAGAATTGCTCCTGGTTTCAGTTTAATCCTTACTTCTCCAACCCACTTCAAGAGACCCAAGTCATAGGGTCCGATAGTCCACACTGAGACAAGCACTTTAGCTATATCGTCATCAAAATATTCAGTGCCAACATCATTCTCTGTTGTACTTCTCTTTTAATCATCTTTACCAAGCAGGTGAGACTTACCTCTACCATTGTCTCTCCCATTTCTGCTTGTTCTTCAAACAGATCATCATTGGTGACGTCAGTCACTCGATATCCTTCTTCGATGGCGATAATCGTTCACCATTCTCTGCCTTCATCATCGTAACGTCAACCAAAAGCACTTTCCCTCGCATTGCAGCTGTGTGTATCATCAAGGGAAAAACGTGTCCCTCCTCCTCATGCATCGGTATTCTTGGTCTGAATAGGAACTCATCAGGGACTCTCAGGGTTTTGTCTGCAAGGCCTGGCAATCCCGCCATAAGCACACGCATGCCATGTGCGAAAACATCCGGCTCTAATGGTATGGCCCTCATGGCTATGTGTCCTGAGTATGCTCTAATCATTTCACATACATTTAAGTTGTGCATTCCTGGAGTGGCGCATACTATGCCCTCCTCCGTGAACAAAATTGTCATGTTCAACTTTGTCATTAAGTCTCGACCCAAAATGTTTACTGGGGTCTGACGTGAATATAATAAAGGTACATTCATTTTGCACTCTCCTGTGGAGACTGGGAGTGCGTTTGTAAAGGGAACTCGACTGTGAGCTCCTGTAAAATTCTGAGTATCTATGGCCTCGCCGGACAAGGAAAACTTGCCTTCACGTTTGCACGAGCGTGTCGCACCCATGTCAACTAGGAAGGAATATTCTTTACCCCCTATAACGACATCCACCCTAGGTTCCCTATGAGGGTCTGGTGTCACTGATAGGATAGAGCACATCAGGTTTCCCAGTGAGCTGTCCTAGTTGATATACAAGTTTGGCCCACTGTGCACTTGTGGATTTTTCCCATTCCCAATGTTACTTCCCCTTCCAGGGTTCATGGTCTGTGATAGCTGTAGCGGTGCCTGTTGGGATTGTCTTTGTGGGAAATTCCACATGTTCTGAGGTTGCACGCCTTGTTGTGAGCCTGGCACTTGTTGTACCATGTGATTCTGTGCAACACCCTGTTGTAAAACTGCAGGTGGATTCGCCATGCCTGCTCCCATTCCTTGGCCATTCTGCATCATGCCTTGACTTCTGCATGTGCGTGCCAAATGCCCTGTCATTCCACACAGCCAACATACTGGCGGCGGTCGGATTATTTGCCCATTTGACATATCAGGGTTTTCATTTTGCATGTTTTGGAAGCCTCCTTGGTTATTTTGGAAACCTCCCTGATTGCTCTGCCATCCTCTTCCCCTAAATCCTCTTCCCTCTGGGTAAAACCCTACGTTACCCTGATTATTTTGTTGTGGACTAGCCACCTGCTGCATGCTTGATTCAGCTGCGCTAGTTAGCATGGCTCCTTCAAGAGAATACTTTGATAGTTTCTTCTGTAGGCGTCACACCCCCCTCTGTGCATACATTAAGTATCCAATCTGATGGCGGCTCTTCCTCCTTTATCTGTTCGTACATTTTCCACAACTCGAGAACAGCGAGGCATTTTTCTAACTTCTTGCCTGTATATGAGGCATGCAAATATGTCGTCATATTTTGTAAGACGGCTTTAGATAAAGACCCATTTTGTGGCCATGGCATAAACATCTTGTGGGTGGTACCTTTAACCCACTCGGTACTGTATTTCTTTAGCTTGGGTGCGTGTTTTGGCAATTGTTTGCATAAGTGTGCTAATGGAGTTATGTCTTCTATGCTTAAATCTGTCCCCGTTCCTCTTATATAACATTTGTCAATGCTTTCGTGTGGTTTAAACAGCTTCTAACAATATGAGCGAGCACCAAATATCGCAAGCTCCAACCCAAATTTTCCACAAAAATGTTATACTACCAATTTGCTCAAAAAACTTCAATTCATGTGCCTTTCTGTCTCAGCAATCAAATCGCATGAACATTTTAAATCAGTTTTCTCAAAAATGTTCAATGCATATGTGTGACGTCACAACAGAGAAACATGTAAGACAGACACTTAACAGACTAGATGGAGTGTAAACTTACCCCTTTCACGACGTCTTTAAACGTTGTGGTAGCCTAGTCGTACCCCATTATGTGGGACTCTGGGTACATGTTTCTTCTAGCCGCTATATTAAAGCGCAGGAATAAGGCGAATCCTCTCACTTCTCGGGTGTCTGCCCCGGTAACCTCTCTCTTTCGTGTGTCTACCCAGGTAACCTCTAATTTATCTTTTATTGCTCTAGAGTCATTATCCCCTTATATATATATACAGTCTTCTCTACTTCTAACTATATTTTGTTTTCCCTCCTCCCTCAGTTACCTTTTCCCTTTACTTGTTCTAAGGCATGCACTATTTGCCAAAGCACTCCATTTTTTGCTTCACTCACCATTCGCATGGTTCGTCTCTGGAACCTTGGGATCACCGCCTTTGTTACCGCCTCCTTCAGCTTTTCACTCGCTCAGCTGCCCGTAGGAATGGGAAGGGAAGTGTGGGAAAATGGGTCCCTTCAGGCCCATTCTGCAGACTCTTGCTTATGCTACCATTGTCTACGGGGAGCTTCACGTTCTACTCAGCCGAATGGCAAAGGACTTGTGATATTGCCGAAGACCTAGAGTTACTTATGTCAACGGTCAATAGGTGTCTCACTTTAGTCAAATAATCGATAGTCGATAACCATCAAATCTCTGCTACCAAGTGTACTGGGGAGACCCCCGGCTGGCCCATAGAGTCGGGGTTTGCTCCATACTACTTTAAGACAAGATAGCTGCACCTTGAGATGGATGTGGGTGCATGTTTTCTTACTCCAACACCAATCAATAAGGACAACTCAATGGTTTGGCAAAGGGGAATCAGTTTAATGACAAGTACAACAAACGGGGAAACATGGAAATCAACACTGATGCGATAGTCCGTCTGGCTTCAACTCCCTCGAACTTCATACAAACAGTAACATTTGTACCTAAAACTCGTCATCATTGACGTGTAACGCTCAAAAGTTAACATACAATTCTTTTGGTTAGGAAAAGAAAACTTTACTATAGGTACTATATCTGTATATGGTAACGGAGTAAGAGGATTGGATAAACACTATCGGGTGGGCGTCTAAGCCCTTCCTTGTAACATTACTCTAGTAGACGTCACTATGAGTACAACGTCTCATTGGTTCTACTATCTATAGAACCCTAGATTATTTGGTCCATTGTGATTGGGTTTGCTTCAACCCCATGCACAAATCTCCACTTTACTTAGCAGCACGCAGAATGGTCAGCCAGGTGCAGGGTGCCCTAAGATTCCCCCTGCCTTCCCTCAATCCATCATTACTTTAGTGGCTATGTGTCAATTAGTTGGCTGTGGCCGGCCTCAAAACTTTATTTTCTTGTCAGAAAAAGTTATGATATCTCTGCCTGGGTGAAAGGCAGGCATAGGTGTGAACCCGTGCTTCTTCTTGCTCAGATGGTCACGTGCTGCTCACACCGTGAATCTGCCTAGTTTCCTTCAATTTGTGCAATTTCTGCCTAGTTTCCTTCAATTTGTGCATTTAATTCTTATTCGGCTTGCCACCTGCCTACGCCTCCTTATCTCGGCCTTCCTGAGATAAGCTATTCTGTTCTTAAGTTTAGATTCCGCGAAGCTACTCTTTGCTCCTTCTATTGGTACGACCTTGGCTCCCCAGGCACGAGTTGCTCTTGCTGAGTTTCGATTCAGCCATCTCTTCCCGTTTTAGCTGGAATACGAATCCTGTCCTGTTTGACCTCTAGTAACCTGAGTTAATTCTGCTTTTTGTGTAAAGTGGACTTGCACTTATATAACATGCTTTGTTTTGAGGTAGATTGTGTATAATGGCGCTTGCCGCTCTATTCTTCTACTTAGCATAGCAAGCCACACTGTTTTCTTAGCTTTCTTGCGGTTATAAGCATATGTACAGGCGTTAACTGGTTGAATATCTTCATCCTGCTTACAGCTTAAGTTCCTTTGTCTTTCATCAACGTTCTCTTATATCTTTATTTATGGCATTTGGTCTCTTTGTGTCATCCTTGGGTCATCATATCTTCTATGGGTGCGTTAGTCCTGGCCCTCGTGACGTCACCATTCGTCTTCCATTAAGGACTTTTTAGTTTCTTCCCGGACAGTACTTTTGCAATCTTCATTTCGTTTCATTTGCTGGTAGGGTTTTCTCAATTGGTACCTTAATGTCCATGGTTGTCTGGTTATTGGTACTTCAATAGGTATTGTTCTTCTGATAGGTACTGGGCAGAGCCCCACTGCGGCTCTCTGCTGGTTTATTTGCTCCTCATATGTCACGTATTTTGGTGTGAGCGTTCCTGGTACTTAAAAATGGGCGACTGGAGTGCAGGCTTTATTTGGAACATCCTCTACACCGGTTCCATAACCCGCCTTCAAGAACAATTGAATGGTCAGACTATTCATAATAGAGAGTTGTTAGATGACATTATGGCCTCAAACAACACATTAGGGAATTGGAAAGGGAAAATAATCAGTTCATCATTAAAGAGATGGACTCACAAAAAGAGTTTGATGAAATGCACCAAGGCATAAGTACTCTGAAACAACAGAGGATGCAACTGATTCAGGAAAAAGACCTCTTAGAACAGGATAACAGCGTCCTATTACCGAGGATAAATCAGTGGGAAATGGAGGCAGAAAAGGAGCAGTCAAGTTCTCAGGAACTGACCAGAATAAGTGAAGAAAGGAATGAGCTAGAAAGGCATGTGAGACAAATAGAAGCTGAACTATCAGAGGCAGCGAATTGTAGGGATGAAGAAGAGAAAGAGATTAGTCTCCTGAAGGAAAAGCGTCTTGAATATATGCACAGCTTAAAAGGCTCACAGAGGGAAAATGAATCACTTTAGCAGGAGGTGCCGCAAACAAAAGATCGGTTGGTAGCTGTGAGTAGGGTGCATGCGATTAATCAGGCCTTAGTGTCAAAATTAAAAAGCCAGATTTCTGAATATCAGCAGGAAACAAGGACAGAGAGACGCAGGAGTGAGAGCCTCACAAATGAAATTGAGAATTACAAGTCGGCTGTGAGGCGCCCTGACCAATCAGGATATGGGACAAGGCCCACAGATCAAGGAGAGATTCCCATCCCATTAGGGGACTCATGCCCGTCATTTACAACCTCCCAGGTACAAATGGGAACCGACCTCATGTATTCCACCGACAAAAGACAGGGGAACATGAAGCAATTGGACTTACCCAGGTTTAGCCACATTGATCCAGAAGGCTGTTCTTGTCTGATAAGGATGAATATTCAAAAGTCAGACGCTCAGCCTAGGAAGGGCATTTTAAAAACCTCTGAATATTCATGGGAAGGGGGAATTCCCCAGACTCCTTGGTAGGAGGGATGAGGAAGCTGGGCTCTATCCTGGGCCGCGAAGGAAATCCAGAGAGAGTGACACTGAGAGTTCACTTGGGTCCAGGTGAGAGGAGTCCGGACTTTGTGGTTCTGGGAGATATTCCCACTCTCATAAAGTGCCTAGAGGACAGGGAGGGGAGTACAGGTAGCAGCTCTGAGGCAGAAGGTGAATGGACTCTGGTGCATAAAAAGAAAAATACAGGGAAACAGAGCAAGGGTTTTGTCAAAGACCCAATCAGACAGATCAAGGCCATAAAGAGCTTCCTGACCCCATAACACAAGAATGCCAAGTATTCAGTATGAGAGGACCTGGAGCTTTATGAGCAGATGATGACATCATTCCAGATCAGGAATTATATGAATTGTATATCATTTGCTAAATGGACGTTCTCACCTGAGTACTCCAGTTTCTTTGCAATATTGGAGGACCAGGATCATTATAAATGGTCCACCTATAAGGTTGGCCATATTGAAACATTTTCCCACCCATAGGAACCCACCAGAGGCCCGCAAGGCTACATATAATTTACAATGTGGGGAGGATCAGGTGCCTAGGGAGTTTGTGTAGGAGTTAAAACATTTTCTCAGACTTCCCGACGGATGAACACCAATAGTAGGGAGTTCATAACTACATATTTCCATGCTCCCCCTAAATACATAATGACTCAGTTGGTGTGTCACTTTCATGAGCATAGGACCCTGGATTGGGTGATTGAACAGGCCACCAGGATCTATGAGGTCCAAAAGTCTGCTGACAGTAAAAATACCACCAAAACCCCCAAACATCAAACACCCCCGCTGCTGCGAAGGTGGCTAAGGTAAACATGACACCTCCATTGGATCTAGAGTCGGCAGCCTAAATGGAACCCTGCTGCCAACAAGCAAAATGGAAGGCCCAATCGAATGGTAGTCAGGCAGGGTCCCAGAACAATGATCCCTCTGACTATGCCACCTATATAAGTCCTTGGTACAAGGATACTAAACCAATCCTAGGGTATGTATACACTCCCCCGTCCAAAGGTGGGAACTAATCAGGTAAGTACTGCCCCAGGAAACATCCCTCCAAACTTCCCTCAGGAATGAAGTATAAATGTTCAGATCTCCCAATCTGAACATTTTCACCAGATATTCTCTGAACCAGAACTTCCAAAACAATCCTCCTCTCTCTCCCCGGTTCAAAGCCAATAGATCCCTGAACCTGGGAGAAGGGAGATTCAGGATGGAAAATTATGGAGGAAACTTCCAGACCCAATCTACTCCGGGAGACTGGACAGTTACCCTTTTAAGGAGCAGGAGAGATATGATTTTAGACCTCCCTACCACCCAGACAAGGTCTTGCTGGAGCAACAGGTGCAGCAACTGACTTATGATCTGGGGTGCATGCTGAGGGCTCAGTCCAACTCTCAACCTAACCCTGCTTCCCAGAATTCCCCAAAACCCAAGTCTGATGCCCCAGGGGGGAAATGATGGGGGAAACCTCAGACAAACCACAGTTAGCGGGGGAGGGGAGATGCCATGCCCTAGAGAAAGCTTCCTTTCTCACCCAAACAGAACACCTAAAACATCACAGCCTGAAAGAGTCTCTTCTACCCCAAGAATGTTAGAACCCAAAGAGCAGGGGTAAGTAGGAGAGGCCAAAGAACCCACTTTGTGGAGGAACTACAGATTATCCCCTTTGAAAGAGTTATCCCCTTTGAAAGAGAAGAATCCCGGGAGGATTCAGGTAAGTAGACATGCTCTTTCAAAAATGGGGGTATCGCTCCCAAAGAAAAATGGGTCCGAAAAGACCCTGAGTGGGACAGGGTAATTATGGAGACCGACTCAGAACCAGTAACTATTCAACCCCAAAAATGTGAGCCAGACAGAATTGAAATGGAGGGGGGTCTTTTCTCCTAGCAGGTGCTGAGAACTGTTATCAGGTAACAGGGGACAGCCAAGGAGCCGGGGAAAAGGAGGATTCCCAACAACTCTGGGACCGTACGGGGATGTGGGCTGAACTCATGCTCTCCTCTAAGGCTTTTTCGCTGATCTTTTATACACATAATGCCCTTACTGCTCTGTCCCCACTGGGAATAGGGTGGCTTTATGGGTTCGTTATTATGGCCCCCAATGAGACACAGAAGCAGAAACTAATCCTGCTGACGCCCATCTTCTGAAAGGCATACTTATCAACGTCAGATCCACGGTGGCCCGTCAGGAGGATATCTTCTCCGTCCTTGAAGAGTTTTCACGCAGACATTCTGTGCATGACAGAAACCTGATTTGCGGCTGCTTCGACCCTGACATAATTCAAATGATTCCTCCCCAGTACAATATTTTGCATCATGATCCCTCCGCCCCAAAGACTGGAGGTGGTGGTGCCATCCTATTTAAGTACTCAATTAGCTGCTCCATTGTTCCACTGTCTCATAACTATGCATGTGAAACCTTGCTGATTAGACTTCAACCATCCCCTACCAGCTTGGTTCATATTTTAATATCATACCGCCCTCCTAGCTACTTATCGAATCAATTTCTTGACTTTTCCCAGCTAGTTGCTGACCTTTCACTGCTACACTGCAATTTAGTGATCTTAAGTGATTTTAATATTCACCCCAACGATCCTGGCGATTCACAAGCCAGGAATTTCGCCTCTGCGTTACGTGATTGTACTTTTCTTCTCAGAAATCACAGGCCCGCTCATAGAGGAGGGGATCAGATTGATCTGCTGTGTTCTGATTTCGATGGCCTCTCTCTGTATCCCCCTGCCCCTGTGGCTTGGTCAGATCACTTTCTTGTGCTTTTTTCTCTTCCTGTCTCTTGTCCTAAAATCTTAAAGATCCTTGTAGCGCGCTGATTGATGCCATCCAACGTACAGCTGACAAACTTGCTGCCCTTGCACAATCTTTTTATCGAGCCCTGCCGTCCGCCCCATGGTACTCTCCCTTACTTAAACTTCTAAAGCAGCACTGTCGCAGAGCAGCACAAAGTTGGCTCTCTAATCCCGACTCTGCCACCCTGTCCGGTTTTGTACAGGCCAGACCTGCTTATCACACTTCTATAAAAAACAGCTAAGATTGACTTTTATGCCAATCACATCCTCACTGCCTCCTGCTCTTCACGTGAACTGTTTCGTGTGACTAGATAATCCCCAGCAACTCTTCTTTCTCAGGCTCACTGCGATCATATTGCTCTCTTCTTTTGTACTAAGATCCTTAAAATCTGACAAATGATTAATGTAGTGAGGAAAACACGCCCGCTGCATCCCAACTACTGCACAACACTCCGCAGGGTGAGATTTCGACTCTGCCCCACAGTATGCTTTTGCCACGCTTTTAATCTCTCTGGACACCTTGTAATGTACAACGACAGAACTGCTCACAAAATAAATACCATATGGTTGCACTATCTCTTTGTAGCTAGCCGGTAACCGTACTACGCCACGCTGCGCATAGCTAGTACTTACACGCATCACGATTAATCTGTAAATGCCTCTGGCACACTGCAATGTATTACTGCTGAACTGCTCCTAATGGAATACGTCATAACCTGCATTATAATGAGTGTGTAATCGCTCCTGGCTTACCGCGATATACTACTGCTGACCTTTTCCCAATTAGTGATTTCTAGATAGTGACTTTGTACCAAGGCCAACTCGCAATTCCAAGGCAGACCCTACCACATATCCACCAACCTCCATGTCTGCTGCATTGATCAATATCCTTATCTATGCACGCCTCTGCCTGACATTATCTTACTTTCAGGCCCCTCATGACGTTAACCTTCCCCTACCCCTTCCAGGCCTTCAGATCCTGTCTGATCACATCCAACTACTACCACTCAACATACAATTGACTCACAACCCACCTATATCCCTATGCAAGCACATCCTGGAACCCTTGACCTCCCCCACCAGATAATCTACACTACACAGCCTCCCTCGCCCCCTTGCACTCAGAAACTCCCACCTCGCAGTCAGAACTTACCTCTTGTGAGACACTGCGGGCACCCATGCCCCCACCACCCAAACCAGAAACCACTTACCGCACAGAGCTCATCTTCTCTCGACCCACTATCCCAGCATCCCCACCCACAACACACCCAACTATACAATTCTGGGAGCCCTCATCAACGCCAGATCCCTTCCTGCCCACGCACTTTATATGGCAGAGATAATCACTTCACATAATCTAGATTTCCTAGCTATGATGGAATCCTGGCTCAATGTTACTTAACTTCTTTAAGGAAGAGGGATGTCTTTTTTTCTTAAATCAGTCAAATTTGTTGTCCTATTTTCCCCTAACAATTTTCATAGGAGAGGGGTTTGAAATCCAAAATTCCCCAAATCACACAACTTTTATGACCGACTTCCCCTACACAGACCAAAGGGAGGGGGGCTGAAACAAAGCCCTCTAAATCACCCTCTCTTTATTTTAAACCAATTGTGCGGGTGTAATCATAATTGCCATATGTATTTGTATCAATCTTGAAATCCTACTGCTAGCCTTTTAAACTGCAGGAAAATAAAAACTGCACATCTATAAATCTGTTCACTGACCAGCGCAAATTGTGTATTGAAGTGAAATTTGCAGAAAGTAAAGAATTGTGATTGGTGTTCTTTTCAACTCACGTTTGTGATGTACTTATGTAGAGAGAAGTTTATTGTGTTGAGCCAAGGATAAAGTGGTGTTTGACGTTTTCATGCAAATTTCTATTACTTTTAATTTAAATAAAAACTAATATATTTCCTGTACACTGGCCTTTTTATTGGCTCATTGTAGGCTCAGGGGGGGGGAGGATCCAAGGGGCATGACATGTGTCGGAGGAATTTGTTAAAGGTTGTTGCTTAACACCTTGAGTGGGGAGGGAAGGAACTCCCTGTGTTGAGAATGGTCTGTCAATAAACCGTTACAGACACGTCCACCTAAAGTTTGAAATAAAAAATAAAAAAAGACCATGCTTTGCCAGTTCCTGATCACAAAGTGAAGGGAACGGGCACTGCAGGGACAGGACAAGTCAGTGGTACACAGCAAAGTCTGCCAAAGCAGGCTAAGTATGGGGGTGGGTAGGAGTGGGTTATCTATGCATTACGAGGAAAACGCATTTTTGGGCAAATCCGGTACGATCATTTTAGTCGCAATTTTTTTGATATTGGTTAAACAACCCAAATCCTCACTGTGTACCACAAATACACCTCCCTCGCATACATCAGGCAGACTGCCTCACTGTGTACCACAGATACACCTCCCTCGCATACATCAGGCAGACTGCCTCACTGTGTACCACAGATACACCTCCCTCGCATACATCAGGCAGACTGCCTCACTGTGTACCACAGATACACCTCCCTCGCATACATCAGGCAGACTGCCTCACTGTGTACCACAGATACACCTCCCTCGCATACATCATGACTGCCATTATACATCCGCCTAACTGACTCACTGTGTACCACAGATATACCTCCCGCACATATATCAGGCAGACTGCTTCACTGTGCACCACAGATATTCCACCATCCCATACATCAGGCTGACTGCCTCACTGTGCGCCACAGATATACCTCCCTATTATACATCAGCCTAACTGCTTCACTGTGTACCACAGATATACCTCCCTTGCATACATCACAGCAGACTGCCTCACTGTACACCAGAGATATACCCTCCTTCCCATACATCAGTTTGACTGCCTCACTGTGCACCACAGATATACCTCCCTTGCATACATCACAGCAGAATGCCTCACTGTGTACCACAGATATGCCTCTCTCACATACATCAGGCTGACTGTCTCATGTGTACCACATGTACACCTTCCTTGCATACATCAGACAGACTGTCTCACTGTGTACCACAGATATACCTCCCTTACAAACATGAGGCAGACTTTCCCACTGCGTACCACAGATATATCCCCCTCGCATACAGGAGACAAACTGTTTCACTGTGCACCAGAGATATACCTGCCGTACAAACATGAGGCACGTGTCTCACTGTATACCACAAATATACCTCCCTCACAAACATGAGGCAAACTGTCTCAATGTGTACCACAGATATACCTCCCTCACAAACATGAGACAGACGGTCTCACTGTGCACCACAGATATACCTGCAACACAAACATGAGGCACTCTGTCTCACTGTGTACCACAGATACACCTCCCTCACAAACATGAGGCAGACTGTCTCACTGTGTACCAGAGATATACCTCCTTCACAAACATGAGGCAGACTGTCTCACTGTGTTCCATAAATATATCTCCCTCGCACACATCAGGCAGCCTGCCTCACTGTTTACCACATATATACCTCCCTCCCATACATCAGGCAGACAGCCTCACTGTTTCATAAGGCTATCAAAGAAGAACTTCGTACCAACTTCCTTATGGATAAAAAAAGGAAAATCCAAGATAATCTTTGCAAGAACAACAGGCAATACAAGACTTAGCGAAAAATGAAAATATCATTACAAAAAGGGCAGACAAAGGTGGTAAGGTGGTACTCATGAATAGGATGGATTACGTTGCAGAGGCTTTAAAACAGCTTGATGATCCAAGCTGTTATGACAAACTGAATCATAATCCATTACTGGAATTAACCACCGCCTGGTATGAAATGAGTAGAAATTGGCTAAACAAAGGCCTGTTAACACAAGAAGAAATTGACTACATGAATATATGGTACTCTATCACAGCAACAATCTATTTTCTGCCTAAACTTCATAAACAATTCAATCAATTTCCTCCCTGTCGTCCCATCATCAATGGTCTAGGTTCACTCTCCAAAAGAATATCCCAGTACATAGACATCCATCTTCAACCTCTGACAATGTAATTGACTTTGTTTATTCGAGACACAAAACACATAATTCAACAACTGGACTCCATACCATGGCAAGAAAATGTCAGCTTTGTAATGCTAGACGGGCCTCATTATGAGTTTAGAGGCAGCCATGCCCTTAGTTAGGGCATGGCTGCCTCCAAACTCGGGTCGGGGTCCATGGTCCCTGAATGGGGAAATAATGGGCCATTACGATCTTGGAGGGCTGGGTATTTCCCCATTCAGGGAACCCGGACCCGGACCATCCCCATTCCCATTTGAGCCCCCATAAGGCTCAATTGGAATGGGTAGCATGCTAACAACAGGCCCGTTAATGATGGGCCCATTGTTAGCATGTTGGCCCCCTCGTGGGAACCGCTAAGGACATCTGGTAAATAGGGCGGTGTGGGTTTAACGGCACCGGCAGCTCTACCGGCGCCGTTAAACCCATACCACCAGGGTCGTAATGAGGCCCGTTATCTCACTATATACCAGTATCAAACATGATCAAGGTTTAAACTCCACAGATTTCTTCCTTAAGACTCGGTCAATTTCCTATAAAAAAACAAAACAATATGATTCTACAAATGTTAAACTTTGCCCTCAGCAATAATATCTTTTGCTTTGAAAAATCAATCTATAAACAAATCCAAGGAACAGCAATTTGATGATATCATTATGATATGGGAAGGAGACATATTGGAACTAACACAATCTGTGGAACATCTTAATAACAATGAATATTATTTGAGATTCACAATGACCCAAAGTAAAGAGAAAATTCAATTTCTAGATTTAGAATTGTACACGTACCACAATAAAATCCTCACAAGTCTTTTTACAAAACCTACAGCGGTCAACATTATTCTACATGCGAGCAGAAACCACCCGAAACACGTGATTGCGAATAGCCCGCATGGAGAAACTGCAGTACACAGTCATCTTATGAGACTAACATTGAACATACAATATGAAAATTAAAAGAAAGAGGCTACAAACACAGCAAGTTGAGAGAATCAATCACAAAAGCTGAATCCATTACCAGAGATTTTATTGTTTAAAGACAAACTTTAAAATACACACCTGATGCAAACTACTAAATTTATCAGCACCTACAGCTCAGATGCATCTTTTTTTACGAAGAATTCTCAACAAATACTGGAGAATCCAGAAACTAGATGACAATATCAGGAAACATATAGATGAAAAACCACAACTTTGTTATAGAAAAGCACCAGCGCTAAACAACATGATAAGTCCAAGCCATTTGAAACCTCTGGAAACGAAAGACCTTAGAAGTCTATTGAACCTAAAACCCTTATACGTCACATGCATATGCGGAAATTGCAAACTTTGTCTGGAAATTGCGAATGGAAAAAAATTCATCACTTTGCCAAACGGAAAAAAGAAGACAATATTGCAGCAAATCAACTGCAATAGCAAACATGTAATATATGTGATTAGAAGCATCTGTATGAATATATTATATTGGGAGTACCATAAGATGCTTACAAACCAGAGTCTTTGAACATCTCCGGGCAATAAAAAATAAAGGTGAACTCTATCCCTTTGCAACGCATTGCAAAGCAGAACATCCAAATTTAAAAACTGAACAGCTAATGATTTATGGACTTGAACAAATCATTGATTTACCAAGAGGCAGTAATAAAGAATTAGCATTAAGACAAAGAGAAGCAAAGTGGATATGCCTGATGGATACCTGTGGCTCTGAAAGTGGATATGCCAGATGGATACCTGTGACTCTGGTCTGAACTGTGATAACAGGTTTTTCAATTGGCTATGATGAAACTTAATTATATCCTATCTGTGGTCATACACAAAGGTTCCTTAATTTAAGATATGGTTATCTACCCATGAAATATACTGTACATCTTGATAAAGCTAACTATTGTATTCTATCATCAGATATACACAAAGGCTTTGCAACTCAAGGAATGGTTATCTCTCCATTAAGTGTTTTTCTAAATCATATTTATGTCTGTAACGAAAAATGGGTTTTCGATAACGACTGTGTTAATTACTGTACCGCTATTGTCAATATAATATCAAGATGCCGAGGTTACAACCTGATCAGGTTGAAAATTATTTTTTCCAAATTTATGCTTCAATTATCTATACTTTGCACTATTTGTTGTGAATACAAAACCTAGCTCATTAAAAACTGTTGATAGTGCTGATCTGCTCAAAATACTTGAGTGCATGCTTGCAATACCTAAAGGTTAACATCCAAAATGGCCACCACGCATTAAAACGTGATGACATCATGGCGCACGCACTAATCGTGCACAATGACATCTTCGCAGCGTTTTCTGGCTACATATAAACCCGCAATTTCTGTTGAGCCTTAGAGTTATCATACCTAAAAGGTATCATCCAAAATGGCCACGGCGCGTCAAAAGTTATGACATCATCGTGCACATATTGAATGAGTGTGATGACATCATTGCGGCGTATTCCGGCTAAATAAAAGCCAGCAAATTCTGTTAAACCTTGTGCATTGGATTGGCTGCACAAGGAAGGAGAACAATTGGATCTCTCCTTTTTAATTCTATGATCTCAGGTAAGCGCTGCTCTGCATCCCTTCCAGCATTAATCTTTACTTCTTGTAAACTTAGAAAGCTTGTTTTTCCACCATGGAAAAACATTGATTAGTTGTTGCTATATTTTCTCTGATTCAGGCCAGCTATTGAAAAGACTGGACACTGAAAACATTTGTTATTCAAAATATTACCAGGAAGAAATAATTTAAACACCTAAAAACCTAGCCAGAATAATGTCAAGCAAATGGTGAGTAGCCTTCCTCTTATAAAAATACAATTCCTGAATAATGACCTACCAGCCTAAAATTCTAATATCAATTTATTAATTTAAAATAAAACTTTCATAAAAGTGGCAACAGTGCACAGGACACAAATTTGACATTAGAAAGTAACTGTATTCAAGAAATATTATGTTGAAATATTGGTTTTAATGACACTAAGGGGCCGATTCATGGAACAAACGTGCGCCGAAAATCTTCGCGCAAGCAGGCACAAGCGGAAAAAAACAGGCGCACGCGCGTGCGATTCATGGAAGTCCCTGCGCGTGTTCACCTCGGGATGTGCGCCAAACCCATGCATGGCGCACAAGTCACTGCAACATCCCAAAAGGCGTGCGCGCCGCGCACAGTGAAAGTGCACAACCTCGGCGCATACACCAGAAAGTGGGCGGGACACGGGGCGTAATGCGCGGAATGGGGAACAACGCGCGAAAATAAGGGCGTAACTGGGGATGTACTGCAGGGAAGCAGACGGAACGCCCACACGCACTCGAACCACACGTATTCATGGAATCGAATAGGGCAAAGCCACGCACAGCCAAAGACACGCACAAGCTGAAACACGCCCGCCACACGAAGGCAGGCGGTAGAGTCCCAGCGCATCACAAAAGTGGCAACATACAGCAATTGGGCCTGTGCGAGCGGGGCACGTGTATTGCGGGGGTGCGCGGGAAGCAACACACGCGATCGAGCGGGGTACGTGTATTTCGGGGGCGCGCGGGAAGTTACACACGCGATTGAGCGGGGTACGTGTATTTCGGGGGTGCACAGGAAGTTACACACGTGATTGAGCGGGGTACGTGTATTTTGGGGGTGCGCGGGAAGTTAAATACGCGATTGAGCGGGGTACGTTTATTTCGTGGGTGCGCGGGAAGTTACACACGCGATTGAGCGGGGTACATGTATTTCGGGGGTGCGCGGGAAGTTACACATGCGATTGAGCGGGGTACGTGTATTTCGGGGGTGCATGGGAAGTTAAATACGCGATTGAGCGGGGTACGTGTATTTCGGGGGTGCGCGGGAAGTTACACACCGATTGAGTGAGGTACGTGTATTTCGGGGGTGCGCGGGAAGTTACACACGCGATTGAGCGGGGTACGTGTATTTCGGGGGTGCACGGGAAGTTAGACACGCGATTGAGCGGGGTACGTGTATTTCGGGAGTGCGCGGGAAGTTACACACGCAATTGAGTGGGGTACGTGTATTTCGGGGGTGCGCGGGAAGTTACACACGCGATTGAGCGGGGTACGTGTATTTCGGGGGTGCGCGGGAAGTCACACACGCGATCTCATCAGGGTACGTGTATTTCGGGGTGCGGGGTAAGTATCCCACGCAACATCAGCAGGTTACGTGTATTCCAGGGGTGCGCGGGAAGTTCCACACGCAATTCCATCAGGGTACGTGTATTACAGGGGTGCGCGGGAAGTTCCACACGCAATCTCATCAGGGTACGTGTATTACAGGGGTGCGCGGGGAGCAGCACACGTGAATTGCACGTGTGGGTCCTCCCAGGTGTTCCCTCTACACCCTCCACGGCCCCTGCAGGTGGCTCACACCACAGGCGCCTACCCAGCACATGTCCTGCAGGCACCCCATCCACCATGGCCATGCCCACCAGCCAACCCACATGTCAACTTGCACAACTGCCCACCAACGCATGTCCCCCTGCACCCCGAGCCACCAGGGGTACCCTCCACCAGGCCCCCACCCATGTCTCCCACCACCCCCACCCCCCAGCAGTGCAGGGGCTCCCACCACCAGGCCCCCACCCATGTCTCCCAGCACCCCCACCCTCCAGTCACCAGGGGCAGCCTCCACCAGGCCCCTACCCATGTCTCCCAGCACCCCCACCCCCCAGTCACCAGGGGCATCCTCCACCAGGCCCCCACCCATGTCTCCCAGCACCCCCACCCCCAGCCACCAGTGGCACCCACCACCAGGCCCCCACCCATGTCTCCCAGCACCCCCACCCCCCAGCCACCAGGGGCAGCCTCCACCAGGCCCCCACCCATGTCTCCCACCACCCCCACCCCCCAGCAGTGCAGGGGCAGCCTCCACCAGGCCCCCACCCATGTCTCCCACCACCCCCACCCCCCAGCCACCAGGGGCAGCCTCCACCAGGCCCCCACCCATGTCTCCCACCACCCCCACCGCCCAGCAGTGCAGGGGCAGCCTCCACCAGGCCCCCACCCATGTCTCCCAGCACCCCCACCCCCCAGCCACCAGGGGCAGCCTCCACCAGGCCCCCACCCATATCTCCCACCAGCCCCACCCCCCAGCCACCAGGGGAAGCCTCCACCAGGCCCCCACCCATGTCTCCCACCACCCCCACCCCCCAGCAGTGCAGGAGCAGCCTCCACCAGGCCCCCACCCATGTCTCCCAGCACCCCCACCCCCCAGCCACCAGGAGCACCCACCACCAGGCCTCCACCCATGTCTCCCACCACCCCCACCCCCCAGCAGTGCAGGGGCAGCCTCCACCAGGCCCCCACCCATGTCTCCCAGCACCCCCACCCACCAGCCACCAGGGGCAGCCTCCACCAGGCCCCCACCCATGTCTCCCAGCACCCCCACCCCCCACCCCCCAGGGGAAGCCTCCACCAGAGCCCCCACCCATTTCTCCCAGCACCCCCACCCCCAGCCACCAGGGGCAGCCTCCACCAGGCCCCCACCCATGTCTCCCACCACCCCCACCCCCCAGCAGTGCAGGGGCAGCCTCCACCAGGCCCCCAACCATGTCTCCCAGCACCCCCACCCCCCTGCCACCAGGGGCAGCCTCCACCAGGCCCCCACCCATGTCTCCCACCCCCCCACCCCCCAGCAGTGCAGGGGCACCCACCACCAGGCCCCCACCCATGTCTCACAGCACCCCCACCCCCCAGGGGCACCCACCACCAGGCCCCCACCCATGTCTCCCAGCACCCCCACCCCCCAGCCACCAGGGGCAGCCTCCACCAGGACCCCACCCATGTCTCCCACCACCCCCACCCCCAGCAGTGCAGGGGCAGCCTCCACCAGGCACCCACCCATGTCTCCCAGCACCCCCACCCCCCATCCCCCAGGGGCAGCCTCCACCAGGTCCCCACCCATGTCTCCCACCACCCCCACCCCCCAGCCACCAGGGGCAGCCTCCACCAGGCCCCCACCCATGTCTCCCACCACCCCCACCCCCCAGCACTGTGGGGCACCCACCACCAGGCCCCCACCCATGTCTCCCAGCAGCCCCACCCCCAGCCACCAAGGGCAGCCTCCACCAGGCCCCCACCCATGTCTCCCACCACCCCCACCCCCCAGCAGTGCAGGGGCAGCCTCCACCAGGCCCCCACCCATGTCTCCCAGCAACCCCACCCCCCAGCCACCAGGGGCAGCCTCCACCAGGCCCCCACCCATGTCTCCCACCACCCACACCCCCCCAGCCACCAGGGGAAGCCTCCACTAGGCCCCCACCCATGTCTCCCATCACCCCCACCCCCCAGCAGTGCAGGAGCAGCCTCCACCAGGCCCCCACCCATGTCTCCTAGCACCCTCACCCCCCAGCCACCTGGGGCACCCACCACCAGGCCCCCACCCATGTCTCCCACCACCCCCACCCCCCAGCAGTGCAGGGGCAGCCTCCACCAGGCCCCCACCCATGTCTCACAGCACCCCCACCCCCCAGCCACCAGGGGCAGCCTCCACCAGGCCCCCACCCATGTCTCCCACCCCCCACCCCCCAGCAGTGCAGGGGCACCCACCACCTGGCCCCCACCCATGTCTCCCAGCACCCCCACCCCCCAGCCACCAGGGGCACCCACCACCAGGCCCCCACCAATGTCTCCCAGCACCCCCAACCCCCAGCCACCAGGGGCAGCCTCCACCAGGCCCCCACCCATGTCTCCCACCACCCCCACCCCCCAGCAGTGCAGGGGCAGCCTCCACCAGGCCCCCACCCATGTCTCCCAGCACCCCCACCCCCCACCCCCCAGGGGCAGCCTCCACCAGGCCCCCACCCATGTCTCCCACCACCCCCACCCCCCAGCACTGTGGGGCACCCACCACCAGGCCCCCACCCATGTCTCCCAGCACCCCCACCCCCCTGCCACCAGGGGCCGCCTCCACCAGGCCCCCACCCATGTCTCCCACCACCCCCACCCCCCAGCAGTGCAGGGGCAGCCTCCACCAGGCCCCCACCCATGTCTCCCAGGACCCCCACCCCCCAGCCACCAGGGGCAGCCTCCACCAGGCCCCCACCCATGTCTCCCACCACCCCCACCCCCCAGCCACCAGGGGATGCCTCCACCAGGCCCCCACCCATGTCTCCCACCACCCCCACCCCCCAGCAGTGCAGGAGCAGCCTCCACCAGGCCCCCACCCATGTTTCCCAGCACCCCCACCCCCCAGCCACCTGGGGCTCCCACCACCAGGCCCCCACCCATGTCTCCCACCCCCCAGCAGTGCAGGGGCAGCCTCCACCAGGCCCCCACCCATGTC
Organism: Ambystoma mexicanum; assembly: GCF_040938575.1. Lineage (NCBI taxonomy): Eukaryota > Metazoa > Chordata > Amphibia > Caudata > Ambystomatidae > Ambystoma > Ambystoma mexicanum. The sequence goes on from NC_090923.1 coordinate 46,470,772, forward strand.
TCCCAGCACCCCTACCCCCCAGCCACCAGGGGCAGCCTCCACCAGGCCCCCACCCATGTCTACCACCACCCCCACCCCCCAGCAGTGCAGGGGCAGCCTCCACCAGGCCCCCACCTATGTCTCCCAGCACCCCCACCCCCCACCCCCCAGGGGCAGCCTCCACCAGGCCCCCACCCATGTCTTCCAGCACCCCCACCCCCCAGCCACCAGGGGCAGCCTCCACCAGGCCCCTACCCATGTCTCCCACCACCCCCACCCCCCAGCAGTGCAGGGGCAGCCTCCACCCGGCCCCCACCCATGTCTCCCAGCACCCCCACCCCCAGCCACCAGGGGCAGCCTCCACCAGGCCCCCACCCATGTCTCCCACCCCCCCACCCCCAAGCAGTGCAGGGGCACCCACCACCAGGCCCCCACCCATGTCTCCCACCACCCCCACCCCCAGCCACCAGGGGCACCCACCACCAGGCCCCCACCCATGTCTCCCAGCACCCCCAACCCCCAGCCACCAGGGGCAGCCTCCACCAGGCCCCCACCCATGTCTCCCACCACCCCCACCCCCCAGCAGTGCAGGGGCAGCCTCCACCAGGCCCCCACCTATGTCTCCCAGCACCCCCACCCCCCACCCCCCAGGGGCAGCCTCCACCAGGCCCCCACCCATGTCTTCCACCACCCCCACCCCCCAGCCACCAGGGGCAGCCTCCACGAGGCCCCCACCCATGTCTCCCACCACCCCCACCCCCCAGTCACCAGGGGCAGCCTCCACCAGGCCCCCACCCATGTCTCCCACCCCCCACCCCCAGCACTGTGGGGCACCCACCACCAGGCCCCCACCCATGTCTCCCAGCACCCCCAGCCACCAGGGGCAGCCTCCACCAGGCCCCCACCCATGTCTCCCACCACCCCCACCCCCCAGCAGTGCAGGGCAGCCTCCACCAGGCCCCCACCCATGTCTCCCAGCACCCCATCCCCCAGCCACCAGGGGCAGCCTCCACCAGGGCCCACCCATGTCTCCCACCACCCCCACCCCCAGCCACCAGGGGAAGCCTCCACCAGGCCCCCACCCATGTCTCCCACCACCCCCACCCCCCAGCAGTGCAGGAGCAGCCTCCACCAGGCCCCCACCCATGTCTCTCAGCACCTCCACTCTCCAGCCACCAGGGGCACCCACCACCAGGCCCCCACCCATGTCTCCCACCACCCCCACCCCCCAGCAGTGCAGGGGCAGCCTCCACCAGGCTCCCACCCATGTCTCCCAGCACCCCCACCCCCCAGCCACCAGGGGCAGCCTCCACCAGGCCCCCACCCATGTCTCCCACCACCCCCACCCCCCAGCCACCAGGGGCAGCCTCCACCAGGCCCCCACCCATGTCTCCCAGCACCCCCACCCCCCAGCCACAAGGGGCAGCCTCCACCAGGCCCCCACCCATGTCTCCCACCACCCCCACCCCCCAGCAGTGCAGGGGCAGCCTCCACCAGGCCCCCACCCATGTCTCCCAGCACCCCCACCCCCCACCCCCCAGGGGCAGCCTCCACCAGGCCCCCACCCATGTCTCCCAGCACCCCCACCCCCCAGCCACCAGGGGCAGCCTCCACCAGGCCCCCACCCATGTCTCCCACCACCCCCACCCCCCAGCAGTGCAGGGGCAGCCTCCACCAGGCCCCCACCCATGTCTCTCAGCACCTCCACTCTCCAGCCACCAGGGGCACCCACCACCAGGCCCCCACCCATGTCTCCCACCACCCCCACCCCCCAGCAGTGCAGGGGCAGCCTCCACCAGGCCCCCACCCATGTCTCCCAGCACCCCCACCCCCCATCCACCAGGGGCAGCCTCCACCAGGCCCCCACCCATGTCTCCCACCACCCCCACCCCCCAGCCACCAGGGGCAGCCTCCACCAGGCCCCCACCCATGTCTCCCAGCACCCCTACCCCCCAGCCACCAGGGGCAGCCTCCACCAGGCCCCCACCCATGTCTCCCACCACCCCCACCCCCCAGCAGTGCAGGGGCAGCCTCCACCAGGCCCCCACCCATGTCTCCCAGCACCCCCACCCTCCACCCCCCAGGGGCAGCCTCCACCAGGCCCCCACCCATGTCTCCCAGCACCCCCACCCCCCAGCCACCAGGGGCAGCCTCCACCAGGCCCCCACCCATGTCTCCCACCACCCCCACCCCCCAGCAGTGCAGGTGCAGCCTCCACCAGGCCCCCACCCATGTCTCCCAGCACCCCCACCCCCAGCCACCAGGGGCAGCCTCCACCAGGCCCCCACCCATGTCTCCCACCGCCCCACCCCCAAGCAGTGCAGGGGCACCCACCACCAGGCCCCCACCCATGTCTCCCACCACCCCCACCCCCCAGCCACCAGGGGCACCCACCACCAGGCCCCCACCCATGTCTCCCAGCACCCCCAACCCCCAGCCACCAGGGGCAGCCTCCACCAGGCCCCCACCCATGTCTCCCACCACCCCCACCCCCCAGCAGTGCAGGGGCAGCCTCCAGCAGGCCCCCACCCATGTCTCCCAGCACCCCCACCCCCCACCCCCCAGGGGCAGCCTCCACCAGGCCCCCACCCATGTCTTCCACCACCCCCACCCCCCAGCCACCAGGGGCAGCCTCCACGAGGCCCCCACCCATGTCTCCCACCTCCCCCACCCCCCAGTCACCAGGGGCAGCCTCCACCAGGCCCCCACCCATGTCTCCCACCCCCCACCCCCAGCACTGTGGGGCACCCACCACCAGGCCCCCACCCATGTCTCCCAGCACCCCCAGCCACCAGGGGCCGCCGCCACCAGGCCCCCACCCATGTCTCCCACCACCCCCACCCCCCAGCAGTGCAGGGGCAGCCTCCACCAGGCCCCCACCCATGTCTCCCAGCACCCCCACCCCCAGCCACCAGGGGCAGCCTCCACCAGGGCCCACCCATGTCTCCCACCACCCCCACCCCCAGCCACCAGGGGAAGCCTCCACCAGGCCCCCACCCATGTCTCCCACCACCCCCACCCCCCAGCACTGTGGGGCACCCACCACCAGGCCCCCACCCATGTCTCCCAGCACCCCCACCCCCCTGCCACCAGGGGCCGCCTCCACCAGGCCCCCACCCATGTCTCCCACCACCCCCACCCCCCAGCAGTGCAGGGGCAGCCTCCACCAGGCCCCCACCCATGTCTCCCAGGACCCCCACCCCCCAGCCACCAGGGGCAGCCTCCACCAGGCCCCCACCCATGTCTCCCACCACCCCCACCCCCCAGCCACCAGGGGATGCCTCCACCAGGCCCCCACCCATGTCTCCCACCACCCCCACCCCCCAGCAGTGCAGGAGCAGCCTCCACCAGGCCCCCACCCATGTTTCCCAGCACCCCCACCCCCCAGCCACCTGGGGCTCCCACCACCAGGCCCCCACCCATGTCTCCCACCCCCCAGCAGTGCAGGGGCAGCCTCCACCAGGCCCCCACCCATGTCTCCCAGCACCCCTACCCCCCAGCCACCAGGGGCAGCCTCCACCAGGCCCCCACCCATGTCTACCACCACCCCCACCCCCCAGCAGTGCAGGGGCAGCCTCCACCAGGCCCCCACCTATGTCTCCCAGCACCCCCACCCCCCACCCCCCAGGGGCAGCCTCCACCAGGCCCCCACCCATGTCTTCCAGCACCCCCACCCCCCAGCCACCAGGGGCAGCCTCCACCAGGCCCCCACCCATGTCTCCCACCACCCCCACCCCCCAGCAGTGCAGGGGCAGCCTCCACCCGGCCCCCACCCATGTCTCCCAGCACCCCCACCCCCAGCCACCAGGGGCAGCCTCCACCAGGCCCCCACCCATGTCTCCCACCCCCCCACCCCCAAGCAGTGCAGGGGCACCCACCACCAGGCCCCCACCCATGTCTCCCACCACCCCCACCCCCAGCCACCAGGGGCACCCACCACCAGGCCCCCACCCATGTCTCCCAGCACCCCCAACCCCCAGCCACCAGGGGCAGCCTCCACCAGGCCCCCACCCATGTCTCCCACCACCCCCACCCCCCAGCAGTGCAGGGGCAGCCTCCACCAGGCCCCCACCTATGTCTCCCAGCACCCCCACCCCCCACCCCCCAGGGGCAGCCTCCACCAGGCCCCCACCCATGTCTTCCACCACCCCCACCCCCCAGCCACCAGGGGCAGCCTCCACGAGGCCCCCACCCATGTCTCCCACCACCCCCACCCCCCAGTCACCAGGGGCAGCCTCCACCAGGCCCCCACCCATGTCTCCCACCCCCCACCCCCAGCACTGTGGGGCACCCACCACCAGGCCCCCACCCATGTCTCCCAGCACCCCCAGCCACCAGGGGCAGCCTCCACCAGGCCCCCACCCATGTCTCCCACCACCCCCACCCCCCAGCAGTGCAGGGCAGCCTCCACCAGGCCCCCACCCATGTCTCCCAGCACCCCATCCCCCAGCCACCAGGGGCAGCCTCCACCAGGGCCCACCCATGTCTCCCACCACCCCCACCCCCAGCCACCAGGGGAAGCCTCCACCAGGCCCCCACCCATGTCTCCCACCACCCCCACCCCCCAGCAGTGCAGGAGCAGCCTCCACCAGGCCCCCACCCATGTCTCTCAGCACCTCCACTCTCCAGCCACCAGGGGCACCCACCACCAGGCCCCCACCCATGTCTCCCACCACCCCCACCCCCCAGCAGTGCAGGGGCAGCCTCCACCAGGCCCCCACCCATGTCTCCCAGCACCCCCACCCCCCAGCCACCAGGGGCAGCCTCCACCAGGCCCCCACCCATGTCTCCCACCACCCCCACCCCCCAGCCACCAGGGGCAGCCTCCACCAGGCCCCCACCCATGTCTCCCAGCACCCCCACCCCCCAGCCACAAGGGGCAGCCTCCACCAGGCCCCCACCCATGTCTCCCACCACCCCCACCCCCCAGCAGTGCAGGGGCAGCCTCCACCAGGCCCCCACCCATGTCTCCCAGCACCCCCACCCCCCACCCCCCAGGGGCAGCCTCCACCAGGCCCCCACCCATGTCTCCCAGCACCCCCACCCCCCAGCCACCAGGGGCAGCCTCCACCAGGCCCCCACCCATGTCTCCCACCACCCCCACCCCCCAGCAGTGCAGGGGCAGCCTCCACCAGGCCCCCACCCATGTCTCTCAGCACCTCCACTCTCCAGCCACCAGGGGCACCCACCACCAGGCCCCCACCCATGTCTCCCACCACCCCCACCCCCCAGCAGTGCAGGGGCAGCCTCCACCAGGCCCCCACCCATGTCTCCCAGCACCCCCACCCCCCATCCACCAGGGGCAGCCTCCACCAGGCCCCCACCCATGTCTCCCACCACCCCCACCCCCCAGCCACCAGGGGCAGCCTCCACCAGGCCCCCACCCATGTCTCCCAGCACCCCTACCCCCCAGCCACCAGGGGCAGCCTCCACCAGGCCCCCACCCATGTCTCCCACCACCCCCACCCCCCAGCAGTGCAGGGCAGCCTCCACCAGGCCCCCACCCATGTCTCCCAGCACCCCCACCCTCCACCCCCCAGGGGCAGCCTCCACCAGGCCCCCACCCATGTCTCCCAGCACCCCCACCCCCCAGCCACCAGGGGCAGCCTCCACCAGGCCCCCACCCATGTCTCCCACCACCCCCACCCCCCAGCAGTGCAGGTGCAGCCTCCACCAGGCCCCCACCCATGTCTCCCAGCACCCCCACCCCCAGCCACCAGGGGCAGCCTCCACCAGGCCCCCATCCATGTCTCCCACCGCCCCACCCCCAAGCAGTGCAGGGGCACCCACCACCAGGCCCCCACCCATGTCTCCCACCACCCCCACCCCCCAGCCACCAGGGGCACCCACCACCAGGCCCCCACCCATGTCTCCCAGCACCCCCAACCCCCAGCCACCAGGGGCAGCCTCCACCAGGCCCCCACCCATGTCTCCCACCACCCCCACCCCCCAGCAGTGCAGGGGCAGCCTCCAGCAGGCCCCCACCCATGTCTCCCAGCACCCCCACCCCCCACCCCCCAGGGGCAGCCTCCACCAGGCCCCCACCCATGTCTTCCACCACCCCCACCCCCCAGCCACCAGGGGCAGCCTCCACGAGGCCCCCACCCATGTCTCCCACCTCCCCCACCCCCCAGTCACCAGGGGCAGCCTCCACCAGGCCCCCACCCATGTCTCCCACCCCCCACCCCCAGCACTGTGGGGCACCCACCACCAGGCCCCCACCCATGTCTCCCAGCACCCCCAGCCACCAGGGGCAGCCGCCACCAGGCCCCCACCCATGTCTCCCACCACCCCCACCCCCCAGCAGTGCAGGGGCAGCCTCCACCAGGCCCCCACCCATGTCTCCCAGCACCCCCACCCCCAGCCACCAGGGGCAGCCTCCACCAGGGCCCACCCATGTCTCCCACCACCCCCACCCCCAGCCACCAGGGGAAGCCTCCACCAGGCCCCACCCATGTCTCCCACCACCCCCACACCCCCAGCAGTGCAGGAGCAGCCTCCACCAGGCCCCCACCCATGTCTCTCAGCACCTCCACTCTCCAGCCACTATGGGCACCCACCACCAGGCCCCCACCCATGTCTCCCACCACCCCCACCCCCCAGCAGTGCAGGGGCAGCCTCCACCAGGCCCCCACCCATGTCTCCCAGCACCCCCACCCCCCAGCCACCAGGGGCAGCCTCCACCAGGCCCCCACCCATGTCTCCCACCACCCCCACCCCCCAGCCACCAGGGGCAGCCTCCACCAGGCCCCCACCCATGTCTCCCAGCACCCCCACCCCCCAGCCACAAGGGGCAGCCTCCACCAGGCCCCCACCCATGTCTCCCACCACCCCCACCCCCCAGCAGTGCAGGGGCAGCCTCCACCAGGCCCCACCCATGTCTCCCAGCACCCCCCACCCCCCAGGGGCAGCCTCCACCAGGCCCCCACCCATGTCTCCCACCACCCCCACCCCCCAGCCACCAGGGGCAGCCTCCACCAGGCCCCCACCCATGTCTCCCAGCACCCCCAACCCCCAGCAGTGCAGAGGCACCCTCCACCAGGCCCCCACTCATGTCTCCCACCACCCCCACCCCCCAGCAGTGCAGGGGCACCCACCACCAGGGCCCCCACCCATGTCTCCCAGCACCCCCACCCCCCAGCCACCAGGGGCAGCCTCCACCAGGCTCCCACCCATGTTTTCCAGCACCCCCACCCCCCAGTCACCAGGGGCAGCCTCCACCAGGCCCCCACCCATGTCTCCCAGCACCCCCACCCCCCAGCCACCAGGGGCAGCCTCCACCAGGCCCCCACCCATGTCTCCCAGCACCCCCACCCCCAGCCACCAGGGGCAGCCTCCACAAGGGCCCACCCATGTCTACCACCACCGCACCCCCAGCCACCAGGGAAGCCTCCACCAGGCCCCCACCCATTTACCCGCCACCCCCACCCCCAGCAGTGCAGGAGCAGCCTCCACCAGGCCCCCACCCATGTCTCTCAGCACCTCCACTCTCCAGCCACTAGGGGCACCCACCACCAGGCCCCCACCCATGTCTCCCACCACCCCCACCCCCCAGCAGTGCAGGGGCAGCCTCCACCAGGCCCCCACCCATGTCTCCCAGCACCCCCACCCCCCAGCCACCAGGTGCAGCCTCCACCAGGCCCCCACCCATGTCTCCCACCACCCCCCACCCCCCAGCCACCAGGGGCAGCCCTCCAGGCCCCCACCCATGTCTCCCAGCACCCCCACCCCCCAGCCACAAGGGGCAGCCTCCACCAGGCCCCCACCCATGTCTCCCACCACCCCCACCCCCAGCAGTGCAGGGGCAGCCTCCACCAGGCCCCCACCCATGTCTCCCAGCACCCCCACCCCCCACCCCCCAGGGGCAGCCTCCACCAGGCCCCCACCCATGTCTCCCACCACCCCCACCCCCCAGCCACCAGGGGCAGCCTCCACCAGGCCCCCACCCATGTCTCCCAGCACCCCCAACCCCCAGCAGTGCAGAGGCACCCTCCACCAGGCCCCCACTCATGTCTCCCACCACCCCCACCCCCCAGCAGTGCAGGGCACCCACCACCAGGGCCCCCACCCATGTCTCCCAGCACCCCCACCCCCCAGCCACCAGGGGCAGCCTCCACCAGGCTCCCACCCATGTTTTCCAGCACCCCCACCCCCCAGTCACCAGGGGCAGCCTCCACCAGGCCCCCACCCATGTCTCCCAGCACCCCCCACCCCCCAGCCACCAGGGGCAGCCTCCACCAGGCCCCAACCATGTCTCCCACCACCCCCACCCTCCAGCACTGTGGGGCACCTGCCAGCAGGCCCCCACCCATGTCCAACTCATGTTCCCCTCCACCCCCACCCCCCAGCACTGTGGGGCACCTGCCAGCAGGCCCCCACCCATGTCCAACTCATGTTCCCCACCACCCCCACCCCCCAGCCACCAGGGGCAGCCTCCATCAGGCCCCACCCATGTCTCCCAGCACCCACACCCCCCAGCCACCAGGGGCAGCCTCCACCAGGCCCCCACCCATGTCTCCCACCACCCCCACCCCCCAGCAGTGCAGGGTAGCCTCCACCAGGCCCCCAACCATGTCTCCCACCACCCCCACCCCCCAGCACTGTGGGGCACCTGCCAGCAGGCCCCCACCCATGGTCCAACTCATGTCCCCAGCACCCCCACCCACCAGCACTGTGGGGAACCTGCCAGCAGGCCCCCACCCATGTCCAACTCATGTTCCCCACCACCCCCACCCCCCAGCACTGTGGGGCACCCGCCAGCAGGCCCCACCCATGTCAACTCATTTTCCCCACCACCCTACCCCCCAGCACTGTGGGGCACCTGCCAGCAGGCCCCCCCCCATGTCTCCCACCACCCCCACCCCCCAGCACTGTGGGGCACCTGCCAGGAGGCCCCCACCCATGTCCAACTCATGTTCCCCCCACCACCCCCACCCCCAGCACTGTGGGGCCCCTCCCAGCAGGCCCCCACCCATGTCTCCCACCACCCCCCAGCACTGTGGGCACCTGCAGCAGGCCCCCACCCATGTCTCCCACCACCCCCCACCCCCCAGCACTGTGGGGCACCTGCCAGCAGGCCCCCACCCATGTCTCCCACCACCCCCACCCCCCAGCACTGTGGGCCACCTGCCAGCAGGCCCCCACCCATGTCTCCCACCACCCCCACCCCCCAGCACTGTGGGGCACCTGCCAGGAGGCCCCCACCCATGTCCAACTCATGTTCCCCACCACCCCCCACCCCCCAGCACTGCGGGGCCCCTCCCAGCAGGGCCCCACCCATGTCTCCCACCACCCCCACCCCCCAGCACTGTGGGGCACCTGCCAGCAGGCCCCACCCATGTCTCCCACCACCCCCACCCCCCAGCACTGTGGGGCACCTGCCAGCAGGCCCCCACCCATGTCTCCCACCACCCCCACCCAGCACTGTGGGGCACCTGCCAGCAGGCCCCCACCCATGTGCAACTCATGTTCCCCAGCCAACATGTCATCACCAATCTAGATCCCTGGTCCCTATGGTCAGCCTCCAAATGCAAAACACCCACCCGAGTATTGCATCCAACCCACTCATAATTTGCAATTACATCACAGAACACCAATTGCAAGTTCCGAAACAAACACATTTCCCTCACATACACCCAATGGGTGTCAGTGAATCTCAAAAGCCATATCATTGCATGAAACCAATGAGATACCACACATTGAAGTTCACCAAAAAAAATATGTATTAAAGGAAACATAAATAGAATAAAAAATGAAGAAACAGAAATGTGAATGTACAAAAATTAAAAGAAGCATGTCCGTGAAAAAAAGCAAAACCAAAAATAAAATTCCAAAGTATGGGTGTCCAAAGTCAATGTCCACAAAACAAAATCCAATGGGAAATAAAAAAGAAAGCCATTGCTCCATGGTTAAAATGTGAAAAAAAAATACAATCCAACAGTGAACTATGTACATGGGAACAAGCCAGGGTCCATTATCCCAACAAAAGAAAGGAAACCTATCTAACTACACTAACTAATAAAACAAACTATATACAAAAATGTGGCCAATGTCCGAAAGGTCCAAATAAAATCAAAACAAAAATGAAACCTAACACTACCTACATAACTATGTACAAGGGCAGCGGGCTAGTTTCACGGCTCACTTGTGGATGTCCCGGGCCAGGGCATCATCGAACTCCTCCTCAATGTCCTGGAGGCGGTCCTCCTCCATGGCCCCGAGGGTCCGCAGGGCCGTCGACGTGTCCACCTCCAAACCCCTGCGGATTGCCTCGAGGCACTCGGCCCGCCTCAAGGCCCTCCGCATGGAGTTCTCCGCCCTGACCATTGTGAGCCGTGCCTATTTCGCCCGTTGCCGCTCCGCATCTATGGCGGGGCCCAACCGCTGCCACACGGAAGACACTCTCTGTCCTGGGTCCTCCTGCCCTCCGGCCGATGCCTGCCCCTCCGATGTTGAAGGCCCCGAGCCTTCATGGCTCCCACCACGTTTGCTGCTGCTGCTGTGCCTCTGCCCGTGCACTGCTCCTGCTGCCTGCACATCCTCCGCCGGCTGGGGTGCAGTCGTAGATGTGGCCACCCCTGCTGGACGTCCGACTCCCGACTGTGGCAGGGATGCCTCCTCCACCAGCCTGGCCGCACCGTCAGAGGCAGCTCCACAGGGCACCCAGGTGACTGATGGGTGGGAAGATGGCACGGAGGACGACTGGCGCGTAGGGGGTTCAGTTGAGGAGGGGGGTCGTAGCAAGCCCCATCAGACGGAGGAATCCGGCCTGGGTGACCTGTCCCAGCAGGCTGACGTGGTCAACGAGCCATTCGAGATGACGTGCAGTCTCCTCATGAAAAGACTGCAGGTCACCTCGCATAGCCAGTTGACGCAACGCCACACCAGCCAGGACAGGCTCAACCCGGACCCGGATAGCCACGTCCGCAGGCAGAGGAAGGCCAGTTGACGTGAGCTCATCCCCTGCCTGAAAACGGGTCTGGATGTAGGCATCCCTGCTGGTGCAAGATGATGCAGGGACAGGATCAGGGACAGGATTGCACACAGGCACCTCCGCGGCGGCCTGTGCTGCCTCCTGTCCCCTGGTCCTGCACTGCACCACTAGCACCAGTGGGATCCCCACCTCCAGACCGCGTCTCTGGTGCTTGCACGGCCTCCTCCTCCACCAAACCCCCCACCAACCTGGATGACTCTGTGCCATCTACCCCTGTTGGGCCCTGGTGGGGTCCCAGCTGCCCCTTCTGCTGCCGAGGAGTCCAACTCCAACCTCCGCCTCTTGGACCTCGCCCCGGCAGCTGCGGCCTGGGATGCGGCACCGGACTCCTCACTCCCCGACGAGATCACAACATGGGAGGGGAGCCAGGCCTTGCGTCTCCGGCTGGCGGTGGGATCCCCGCCGCTGTGCTCCACACCACCTTCTCCGCCCTCTTCATCAGTTGACGCTGCAGACAGGGAGAAACAAAACACAGGCATCAGGGCACTGTACAATGGACACATACACACATGACAGTTGTACATGAGTGGCATTGGCAAACCTCAGACACTGTCATCACAATCCCCAACACACATGTCATTACAACTCGCACACATGAGCCATACCACAGCCATATCGCAACTGCCAGCACCATCCATACACATACAACAGCATGAGCAGCCAAAGGTGAGCCAGACATCACATGCAACACAGGAAGTGCACCACACATGTACACACACAACCACACTTGCATGCATGTGTACACCTCTGCCAAGTGTCGCAGTGTTCAGACGGGCATCCATGTCACATCTGCCAATCAGGCTTCCCCATACCGCTGTCACATGCATCCATGTTGCATCACTGTTGCACCCTTGTCAAATACACACACATGCACATGTACATAGTGCTGATACATGCAGCAGAAAACAACATACATGCGTGACATCACGGACATGTCTACTTACATACACATTCATCCAAACATGTGTGCCCACACAACTGCATTTGGCATGCAAGCCTACACACACAAGCACCATCCATGTCTCACACATTCCAGCCCTTGCATGTGTTAGCCCCACGGCCCTATACACCCCCACCCATACTCGACCCCATACAAACAGATGTGCAACCTGCACACTACTGAATAATCACCACACGCACTGCTCACAATCAGGATGCATGTACACTCACCGCTCGACTCCAGACGGGTCTGCCTCTCAAGGACCTGGACGTTGAGCGCTGGGGATATGCGTTCCAGGACCCTCATCTGTTCTTCCGACAAGTGGCCCCGGCGCCCCTTGGCATCCGCTGCCTTCAAGAGGCGCCGGGCCTTGTTCAGGGTCCTGGACCTGAAGTCCTCCCAGCGCTTCTTGACATGTTGGAAGTCGCGGACTGCCACCCCCTCCGCGTTGATGGCAGTCACGATGTCAGTCCAGATCCGAGTCCATCCTTCCTTGTCGGCGCGGGAACTTCCGAAGAGGGCATCATACTGCCCCAGGACTTGCTCCACCAGGACACCAACTTCGGTGGCACTGAAGCTGGTGCCCCTCTGCCTCTCTGGCCGGGGGTTGTCAGTGGTCTCAGATGGTGTTTGCCCCGACATGACAACCCCAGAGGCAGGAGTGGGTGGGCAACTGGGTCCTGGGGCTGGGCTGTGGAGCGATGGAATCCCAGTCGGGAGTCTTCGGTTCCAGCAGGGGTGGCCACAGCAACAGCACCCCTGGTTGATGTGCAGGCAGCAAATGGCAGGGCACGTGGGCAGCAGGCAGTCAGGCAGCAGCAGATGGCAGGTGGGAGCGTGCTCAGGGCTCTGGGGGGCAGTAGTTCGGCCTTCTGGGCACGAGCGTGGTCTTCCGTGTGCTTACGCGTGGCCAGCTTGATACGGAGTGATTTGGCACGTGAAAAATCTGCACGTCCCTAAAGGCCCTTAGCGCGTAAGCGCGTCTGCACGCATACGCATTTTCATTCGACAGAAGGCCCCTCAAGCGCAAGCGCCCCTGTGACGTGACGCGTACAGACGTGCATGGCCATTTCAGCGTGCGAAAAAATGCACGTCGCGTGTAATACGAGGAAAGGGCCCATGCGCGTAAGCGCGCGTGGAAAACTGCATGTCCGCGTGTAATACGAGGAAAGGCCCTTAGCGCGTATGCACGGCAGCACGCATATGCGATTTCATTGGACCAAAGGCCCTTAGCGCGTGAGCGCATCTGTGACGTGACGCGCGCGGGTGTTTCCCTCATTGCCCGTGATGACAGAACACACGTGGATTTCCACCAATCGCGTGTGAAAGTTCCCGGCACCCCGGAACACTTGTACCCAGGCTAATCTCATGTGGAACTTCCCACGCACCCCGAAAGACACATACCCAGGCCAATCGCGTGTACGCTCACTCCCCTCCGATCACACGCGATGACACTCGGACCTACAGTCTTACCACGTATCCGAATACGGGAAACCCGCGCACGGCAAAAGACGTGCACAGGCGTCAACGCGTCCGCCCACACGAAGGCAGGCAGAGGCGTCCCCGCGCACAGCATAAAAGTGCGCGCAAACAACAAACGCGTATATACAGCTACGATGAATGCCCCATTTGTCACTGCACTGATTGTGGGACACCGCAGGAGGAGGAGAATAGCCAGGGCATGCATTTTCGCACCACGGACAAGCCTTTTTGGGATGCCTGACGACCAGGTCTACGGCAGGTATAGGTTTCCACCCCATATCATCCTAGACCTGGTCAGGGAGTGGGAAGATGACCTCACATCCCCCACCCTTTGCTCCCAAGCATTGAGCCCTTTGGAGAAGCTGCTCAATGTCCTGCATTTTTTGGCCACTGGGTCATTTCAGCGGACCACTGCCATAGTGGGGGGGGTCTCACAGGCCACACAGTCACACTGCCTACACCAGGTACTGGCAATAATGACATCGCGCCCCTCAGTCCGCAGGCACATATACATGCCCAGAACACCCGCAGAAAGGCAGGCCGTTGTCCTGGATTTTTTCAGGGTGGCACACTTCCCCAAAGTGCTCGGTGCCATAGATTGCACCCATGTGGCCCTACGTCCACCTAGGGCCATTGAGCACATCTACCGAAACCGCAAGCACTGGCATTCCATCAATGTACAGGTGGTATGTGATGCAAAGGGAATCATCACCTCTGTCTATGCAAACTACCCTGGCTCCACCCATGACAGTTTCATATACAGAATGTCCGCCCTGAGCCGGGCCCTGGAAGCTGGGCAGCATGGCGACACATGGCTCCTAGGTCAGTACAAATGCCCTTGCACATGCATGCAAGTCACACACAGACAAATATCCAAACCCTAATAATCTCAACTATTATCACCTCCCCAGGGGACAGTGCCTATCCTCTGAGCAACCACATGATGACGCCAATCCGGAACCCCACCACACCACCCCAGGTAAGATACAACGCCGCCCATATTGCAACCAGGGGCATAGTGGAGCGCACATTCAGAGTGCTCAAGTCACATTTCCGCTCCCTTGACCGCTCTGGTGGGCAACTACTCTATGCACCACCAGTAGTGTGCAGGATCATTGTGGCAGCATGTGTCCTGCACAATGTTGCAACACGGCAGGGCGTCCCGGTGGACATGGTGGTACCCCCACATCCACAACCACAGGCACAGGTGCTGCCCATGGGAGGGGACAGGGCACGTGGCGAGGAAGCCCGGACCCAGCTTGTGGCCACATTTTTCACCTAAACTCCCACCCCTGCGGAGTGCACACAGGCCTGGCACATACCAGGTGACAATCGATGATGACAAAGAGACAGTCAACTGTCACAACCCTACCACCCTGAGATAGTTGCCATGGAAGTGCCACATCGTCTGCATCCCTAGCTACTTAAACACAAGCTATCCTGTGTAACCAAAAGGCACACATATGACATATGACATGATATGGGCCATACACAAGTATTCCAAGGCGCAATGAGCCAGGGATGGGGGAACAAGGGAACACAGAGAACGGTACTACTAGGCCAGGTGTCATTGAGATCGTGCAAGTGCAGGGATAGGGGGAAGGGAAAAGTGCAAGGGGAAGGGTGGGGGGGAGTCCAGTACAGGGGAAGTAGTCCAAAAAAATAATACATAGGTCGCCTGGTGGCAACTGCAAAGGTAAGTGCAGACAAGTGCTGGGAAGCGAGGGCTGTAGGGATAGAGAGACAGTACTGCAGTGCAGGGGTTGCCAGGGAGGCAGTGCAAGTGGAGTGTGGCTGGGCCAGGGACCGAGGTCGGTGAGAGTGGCCCAGTTGCAGCTCCTGTGCAGTTCCAGTGAAGAATTCTGCAAGGGAGAGGCAGAGAGTAAGCAGAAGCAAAGAGGAAGGTCTTGAGGTGCTTCCAGAACTGGAGATGGTTCCCCTCAAGTTCAAGTCAGGCAGGAAGTCTGTTCCAGGGGGAGGGCCCTGCTGCGGAGAGAAATCTACCCCCAGCTAGTTGCTCTGAGAAGCAGATAACCCGGACATGCAAGGTGTGCATCACACACACCTGCAAAACAGGCCATGGCCATCACTGTCATGTCACTCAAACCCTCCCAAACATCAACATGACATGGCAAGCAATACCCATACACCAACGCAGTAACGATAAGGTACACATTGTCATGTCCTAAATGTACAGTGGCATCGGACAATGATGCCTGACCCGGAATCAGATGAAATGACAGACCAACAAAATCTCCCACCCAAAATAAGTCATTTCCAAATGCATTACAACAGTCGTAGACGTAACATCACAATGAATGCCTGTCTACATGCACATTATGCATTGCAAAATCAACACTGCAGCTCATGTGTGCAGTGTCCTATTCCTGCATCACACTGCTCAGTGCACAGCACAGTGAACAGCCACTGTGTGTGATGCACACCCTGAACATCACATCTAAGTGACAGACCACATCAAACCTCAAATTAGGCATGTACTGGATCCATAATCGGTCACAGAACATGTGCTGCTGGGACACAGTGGGCACCAGAAGGCAAACAGTGTACACGTGGATATGCAAGGGTGGGAGTACATGTAGTGCATCCGAGTGCAAGTGTGTGGTTCTGCAAGGACATGCACTCCACATATGCATGTGCACTCAAGTGACCATCAGTGTTCCCTACACATCACATGTGAACATCCACCATGTGTACACCCCAGCATGTCAAACCACAACTATCCCCTTGCACCTGAAAGGAAAACACAACACATGAACAGGCATTGATCAGCAGAACACAACATGTACATAGGATACCACCATTACTATGTCAGAGTTCCCATCACACTGTAGGGCAAGGCAACTATCAACAACGACCCCCCCCCCCTCCCTCACAAATGACCATGACCCACTGAACAACTGCACCTGGGTCATGGAGCCTCCAAACCTCAATTCCACCTGGCCACAGGATCGCCTTTACCCTTTGTCACCATCTCCCACCTTGTGTGTAAAAAGATGCCTGAACCCTCAGAATCCACACTCATTTCCAAAATCACAAAATCCAAGGCATAAAAACAAACCCGAACACCCTCCAGTAGATGACTTGACGTAGCAGTACCTCACAAAGGCCAAGTACTACCACAATGATGCAACAACCAAGGTAGCACAGCAAAACAATGTCACGACAGGATGTGAGACATGTGTGGTAAATGACATAGGATGATGCACCATGAATGGATGTGTACTGTCACAGGTCCCCTGTACAGGCGCGGGAGTGTCACGAAACAACCACCCCCACCATGTCCCGGGTGCCTGCAAGGTCAAACTCACACAGGCCCCTGAAACCCTGGTGGGGAATGAGGTTCAGGGATATGCAGTCGGGACAGGTGTTGACACACTGGATGACTGGAATGAGTGGCAGGAGAGGGGAGGAGGAATGACACATGAAACTAGAGAATGCACGAAAATGTACAACCTGCATGAACACATACACAATCCAAACAAACTTGGACATCATTGTCATGGCCTTCTGTAGTCCAGGCTCAGGAGTGGTACGAACCAACCACCCCCTCTCGGGTTTTGGCGCCTGCAAGTTCGGGGCTTACACAGGCATCCGCAACCCCAGTGGGGAAAGAGGGTCAGGGAACGTTGCTTGGATAGGCACAGGAAGCAGGAACACCGGGTAGAGGGTACAGGTTTCAAAATCACGGGTGATTAGGGAGAAAAAACATACCAAATTGAACCACACATACATCCATGCATCAGTACACTCCCCAGCAAGCCTATGCAGAGCAGTTCGAAAGAAAAACAACAAGACACTTAGCTCTGGTTTTGAGTGCTGGCCTTCTGCCTGCGCACTCTCAGGTCCGGTTACAGGAGCACTGCAATGCTGCAAAGAGAGCCACAGTCAACAACCTGTACGTGCCAATTACACAAAAACACAACACCAAACATGCCCCATAGCAACAAACTACTCTACAAACAGACAATCTGTGCTCGATGCTTCGTACCCATATATAACATCACCCCTGTGACGGGTCATACACAGTCAATGGTCAATGCAGTAAGTCAGCCGCTGGTGGGTGCGTGGCAAATGGAACACCAATGTGTCACAATTCACACAACATGCAATGTTCCCTGGGTAAGCAGACAGACCCATATAGCAAGCCATGACTACAGAGCAAGTTGCGTACCACCATGACCGAAACAAAGTTGGCAGTGCATTTATCATGAAGTACGTGGAAAAGACATGCACTGCACCCGAGTATGTCCCTTGCTGTATGTCCCTGTGAGCTGCCCCTTTCCATGTCTCGGAAGGCTACATGGTTGATACAAGTGCCTCAATGGACCTTGGTGTACCGGAGGGTATGTGCCACTGCCCCTGCATGTGTCCCAGACAACCCTACTATCAACAGCCATCAGTCCACAAACACATCTGAGCTGCATTGTGTGCTTCAACACCAATATTCGTCTAAGCTCACCCTCAGTGCTGTGACTAAGCCTGCATGTGCAACTCGCCTGGTGCAAGCTTTGCTGTGAAGTGGCCCCCCTGTGATGCTCACCTTGCCTGGAGTTCCTTGGAACATGTCAGCAGTTCTAGGTTGTGGGTCTGCAATCACTGTGCCTCTGCTTGTGCACACATGTGCATGTGGGCACCAACAAACGGGTCCAGACTTCTGTCGTCCAATGGGCCATGTCTGCTGGCAAAGGTGCTCTGGAGGCTCATCCCCCTGCAGAAAGGGCATGAAACACATGATTAATGCTTCAAAGTCATCTGTGTGTGTCTCATCAGGCATCTCATTACTTGACCATGTCAGAGAGTCACATCACAAATCACACCATCAGTCCGTCTTTCACCTCCAAAGTGTGGAACACTATCTACAGCATGAATTGCAACAAGCACGTGTACAGGAAAGATATGAAACATACTACACAATGCATAGCAATCAATGTCCACATTAATCATGACACACCCCATCTAGCAAAAGCTGAACAGTGGACAATGACACCTAAATCATCCCCACTAGGGGTGTCAACACAAGTCACAGAGCACCAGACATGCCACAGATATGACAGTCCAAAGCCCTTGTGTAATATTCTGTAACACCGAACCATCCTTGCGAGACAATGGATAAGGGAGGCAGGAGTGGCATATGTGAGTCAAGGACCCCAAGCAGCAAACACATACACAAGACAACCATGAAGGGCCCAGCTGGAACAGACAGTGGATGCCTTCAAAAGCCACAAAGCACCGCACCGTCACATGAAAGCACAATAGACTAGCAATTTTAAACTAACTCAACTATTAACTAATTACACTAACTATGGAAAACCTACATTACCTATTTCAACTAACTATCAAACAGAAACTTAACTAACTAAACTAAAAGAAAAATCAAAAATGGCCACATACGACCCAGGGGGGAGGGGAGGTACCCAGGAGGGGAGAGGTACAGGGTGCTGCTCAACATCCACATGCGATGATGCTGAGCCAAAAAAAAAATCCTCCATGGGCTCAACGCCTGCACAGCACAACCTATGTGGAAGATAGATGGTCATCCGAGTCTGGCTCATCCTGTAAAGGAGGACGTGGCACAGTAGCCTGGCCACGCCTAGCCGCAGCTTGCCCCTCGTCGGCAGCAAGTCTGCCGGACGGGTGAGCCTGGTTCTGTGTGGCGATGTGACATAGGTCTGCATGCAGAACCTCACGTGATACACGTGCTTCCTCTTGCAAGGTAGCACGTGTAACACGGAGTTCCTCCTGCAAGGCCTGGCTGGACAACCTCTGCACCTCCCGGCAAGCCTGTAGCTCAGCCGAGATGGTATGCTCAAGCTGTGCAAACCTCTCCTCTGCCTGCTGCCTCTGGGACATCATAAGGACACCCAGAGTGGATCTGAGGGAAGCATACTCCTCCCTCAGGGCATCCATGTGCGCCTCTGCGTGAGCAGCAATTGCTTGACGCAGAGACGACATTTCAGCCTGGCGTGCCCTGTCTGAGGCCGCCATGCCCAGCCTGAGCGAGCGGGCTGTGGACCGTGCCACCTGCTGCTGGAGAAGCACCTGCCTAGCAGGGGGGAGCACAGATCGGGCCACACGCTCCATGCTCTCAGCGATGTTCTCCATTGCTGCCCCCTGCCGTTCGGAATTGGCAGTCATGTCTTGCTCCCACTCAGTATACAGCGGTTGCGCGCGGCGACCGCGTTGCCGGGCTTGACCCCTGCGGGACCCAAGGACCGGGGGTCCTTGCTGTGTTGGCACCGCCTGCGGCTGCACGACTACATGCCCCCGTTGACGTGATGTCCCAGGCACATCAGTGACTGGTGTGGAGGGTGAACCTGCGTCCCGATCCACCACGGGCGGAGGAACCAAGACTGTCTGATCCCTCAGTGCAGGTGTCGCAGACAGAGGAGTGTCCACATCAGAATCACTCACCCCTGACACATGGACTTGATGCTCATCCAACTCAACATGGACGTCAGAGTCGTCATCAAGGCTGGACTCATAGGCAGCCAGAGACAAGATGGACTGCAGCACTTGGGGGTTTTCGTGGCCTACCACCCCACGACCCCCACTAGTGCCGGGTTGATGTGGTGTTACCAACCCTGTGTCTGTCATGACAACACCATCCTCCGCCTCCATTGCGTCATCACCTGAAAAATAGAGAGAAAAAGGTCACTACACATGTCAGAAGCACACGACACACACACACACCGACAGCAAAGGCATCCGGCAGACATGTGACACACAACATATGACCTGGCATGCATGCTGGGTCTACTTTGAATAGCTTCTGTGATCAGACCTGTTGAAAGGTGGCAGTTTCCATGGAAGTGGGTCTATGCAGTGCAGAAAATGTGTACGCCACTCACTACCTACATGTACAAGCACTCCATGGTGTGTGCCAGGAAATGTGAAGGCAGTGCAATGTCAAATTCAGACATCACGTGCATTGTGCATTCAATGTGTACCATGTCTAGAAGCCAAGCACCCCTCCACCCCAGTACCAAAGCAGGGATGCCTGGCATGGTATCAAAAGGCTGACCATACACCTGTGTATTGACAGGCAGTGTTGACTGGCATCAACAGCTTACTGTGATTCAAATTACAACACTGCAAATGATGCTGGGACAGTGGGCAGGACATATGATGAAAACTCCGGAGGCCGCCCACGTGTGAAGAAGACACAAGAGTTGGACAGAGTCATTGGCCATTGAACAGGCTGAGGCCTGTGAGCCACACAGATTGTCAGGGCCTAAACATGTGTGCAACGCAGGACTGAGCCACAGTTGACATGGGGAGGCCGATGAAATGGCAGGCAATGTATGTAACCAAGGATTCATATTACAGTGATCATCCAGTCAAGGACACATAGGGGCATGCGTGCAATGCACATGGAGCATGAATGGGCACTCATGTCCCTGCGGGACATCTGACCCATGCAGTGTACAAGTGAGATACCCTGCGTCGAGTACTAAGGCTGTACCACACGGCATATGTCTGGCAGTTTCTACGCTGGAAGTTAGCATCTACACAGGACACATGAACAAGAAACTACACATTGGCAAGATTGAAGCAGACCAGTGCAAAGGTGGAACTGGAGTGGAACTGGAGTGCAGAGTGGCGGAGGAGGGGCAAGGGAGCATGCCCACATGGAGTCCCGCATGCAGGCAGAGGAGACATGCATGACGGTAGCATTGCATTACTTACACATCAGAACCATGTACACGTCACATGTAGCAGCAATCATGCACAACACATCCCACAAGTGAAACACACACGTCCTCAACAAACACGCATCAACACTCACTGGACTGGGCATCAAAGTCCAGCATCTCTCCCACTCCTTCGACCAATTCAGGTGGTATGAACTCCGCAACAAGAGCCTCTGGTGCAGGCCCACCGCCAGTCACCAGAGTCAAGTTGTAATTTGAGGCACGCTTGGCCTTAGTGCTGCGCTTGATGTCATTCCAACGCTTTTTGCACTCCTGCGCCGTGCGCACCTCATGGCCGAATGAACTGACATGTTCCACAACATGCTTCCAGTGGGTGTCACGTTGGGCAGCCGTAGTCTGACTATTGGCACCCACTAGCATGTCACGGCTGTGGCCCCGCACATAGTCCACGAGGAAGTCCAGTTCCTGCTTACAGAAAGGCTTCTTCCTCGACGTGCAGGAGGTCGTGGCTGTGTGTGGGGTCCCAGCCTGTGCTGCAGGTGCAACATTCCTCCTCTTGGACTGTGGCGCAGACCCTGGCTGGCTAATGCCACCCTGACCAGTATGGCCAGTGGGTTCGGTGGATTGAGCCAAGGGAGTGGCAGGTGGAGGGATGACCAAAGGCCTGACTTGTGTCAGTGGCAGCTGGGTGCCCACTAATGGACCCTGCGCAGCAACATCAGCTGTGGCAGGGTCATTGACCGCAATGGTCCTGGTTGGCAGACTCACAACCGGGGTGCTGTTGGGTGCATCTGCCCCTGCACTTGCCAACACGCGGCTGTTCGGGCAGCAGATGACATGACTGCCCCAGGGACACGTGCCTTGGTCTGAGCAGCCCGGCGTGCCCCTATGGTTTCCCCCCTGGCCTGTTGGAGATCTACCAAGGGCTCTTCAAGTGCCAACGCAGCCTGCGCTAGCAGACCCTGAGCCTGGGTGGCGGTGTCCACAGCTGCACCTGCAGCTACCACTACCCTTGGGCCCGTGGCAGTCGATGGAACGGACTGCCGGGTCATACGGGTGCCAGTGCCAGATGCAGGAGCTGCATCCCCCGGAACCACAGGGGGTGGTGGCATGGCTGCACCGTCACATGGCACAACATTGTGCTCAAGTGGCGCACCCCTGCCTCTTCCACCTCTGTGGCTGCCCTGGACACCCTGGAGTCCCCCTACTCCCTGGTCACCACGGCCACGTCCCCGACCACGCCCGCCACGAGGAGTACGCCCAGCTGAGGCGCCCCTCACCTTTGGTGGCCTCCCAACCATGGCACAGATGTAGTAGTGCTGGCACAGATGGAGTGGTGCCAATGGGAGGTGTACACCACAATTGACCTGGGAAATTGGGGTGAAGGGGGTGGGAAGCAAGATGTTAACAGCCCCCCTGCACCTGCAAGGCTGTATGTGACCCCGGTGATGTGAAAGAGAGAGATACGTCCTTGATAGCTGTGATGTTGTGATGGCGCGCGAAACAACAGGAAGCAGCAACACACGTCGGTCTCCACGAAAGGCATGTACAGCGAACAGCTGGGCCCGCTCACCTTTAACCCGTGCTGAGGGAAACGCACGCACGCGTCACGTCACTTACGCGCATGGGCCCTTTCCTCGTATTACACGCGGACTTGCAGTTTTCCACAAGCGCTTACGCGCATGGGCCCTTTCCTCGTATTGCACGCGGGCGTGCAGTTTCCCACGCGCGCTGAAATGGCCATGCACGTCTGTACGCGTCACGTCACAGGGGCGCTTGCGCTTGAGGGGCCTTCTGTCCAATGAAAATGCGTATGCGTGCAGACGCGCTTACGCGCTAAGGGCCTTTCCTCGAATCACACGCTGACGTGCAGATTTTTCACGTGCCAAATCACTCCGTATCAAGCTGGCCACGCGTAAGCACACGGAAGACCACGCTCCTGCCCAGAAGGCCGAACTACTGCCCCCCAGAGCCTCGAGCACGCTCCCACCTGCCATCTGCTGCTGCCTGACTGCCTGCTGCCCACGTGCCTTGCAATTTGCTGCCTGCACATCAGCCAGGGGTGCTGTTGCTGTGACCACCCCTGCTGGAACCGAAGACTCCCGACTGGGATTCCATCGCTCCACAGCCCAGCCCCAGGACCCAGTTGCCCACCCACTCCTGCCTCTGGTGTTGTCATGTCGGGGCAAACACCATCTGAGACCACTGACAACCCCCGGCCAGAGAGGCAGAGGGGCACCAGCTTCAGTGCCACCGAAGTTGGTGTCCTAGTGGAGCAAGTCCTGGGGCAGTATGATGCCCTCTTTGGAAGTTCCCGCGCCGACAAGGAAGGACGGACTCGGATCTGGACTAACATTGTGACTGCCATCAACGCGGAGGGGGTGGCAGTCCGCGACTTCCAACATGTCAAGAAGCGCTGGGAGGACTTCAGGTCCAGGACCCTGAACAAGGCCCGGCGCCTCTTGAAGGCAGCCGATGCCAAGGGGCGCCGGGGCCACTTGTCGGAAGAACAGATGAGGGTCCTGGAACGCATATCCCCAGCGCTCCACGTCCAGGTCCTTGAGAGGCAGACCCGTCTGGAGTCGAGCGTGAGTGTACATGCATCCTGATTGTGAGCAGTGTGTGTGGTGATTATTCAGTAGTGTGCAGGTTGCACATCTGTTTGTATGGGGTCGAGTATGGGTGGGGGTGTATAGGGCCGTGGGGCTAACACATGCGAGGGTTGGAATGTGTGAGACATGGATGGTGCTTGTGTGTGTAGGCTTGCATGCCAAATGCAGTTGTGTGGGCACACATGTTTGGATGAATGTGTATGTAAGTAGACATGTCCGTGATGTCACGCATGTATATTGTTTTCGGCTGCATGTATCAGCACTGTGTACATGTGCATATGTGTGTATTTGACAAGGGTGCAACAGTGATGCAACATGGATGCATGTGACAGCGGTATGTGGAAGCCTGATTGGCAGATGTGACATGGATGCCCGTCTGAACACTGCGACACTTGGCAGAGGTGTACACATGCATGCAAGTGTGGTGGTGTGTGTACATGTGTGGTGCACTTCCTGTGTTGCATGTGATGTCTGGCTCACCTTTGGCTGCTCATGCTGTTGTATGTGTATGGATGGTGCTGGCAGTTGCGATATGGCTGTGGTATGGCTCATGTGTGCGAGTTGTAATGACATGTGTGTTGGGGATTGTGATGACATGTCTGAGGTTTGCCAATGCCACTCATGTACAACTGTCATGTGTGTATGTGTCCATTGTACAGTGCCCTGATGCCTGTGTTTTGTTTCTCCCTGTCTGCAGCGTCAACTGATGAAGAGGGCGGAGAAGGTGCTGTTGAGCACAGCGGCGGGGATCCCACCGCCAGCCGGAGACGCAAGGCCCGGCTCCCCTCCCATGTTGTGATCTCGTCGGGGAGTGAGGAGTCCGGTGCCGCATCCCAGGCTGCAGCTGCCGGGAGGAGGTCCAAGAGGCGGAGGTTGGAGTTGGACTCCTCGGCAGCAGAAGGGGCAGCTGGGACCCCACAGGGCCCAACAGGGGAAGATGGCACGGAGTCATCCAGGTTGGTGGGGGGTTTGGTGGAGGAGGAGGCGTGCAAGCACCAGAGACGCGGTCTGGAGGTGGGGATCCAACTGGTGCTAGTGGTGCAGTGCAGGACCAGGGTCAGGAGGCAGCACAGGTCGCCGCAGAGGTGCCTGTGTGCAATCCTGTCCCTGATCCTGTCCCTGCATCATCTTGCACCAGCAGGGATGCCTACATCCAGACCCGTTTTCAGGCAGGGGATGAGCTCACGTCAACTGGCCTTCCTCTGTCTGCGGACGTGGCTATCCGGGTCCGGGTTGAGCCTGTCCTGGCTGGTGTGGCGTTGCGTCAATGGGCCATGCGAAGTGACCTGCAGTCTTTTCATGAGGAGACTGCACGTCATCTCGAATGGCTCGTTGACCACGTCAGCCTGCTGGGACAGGTCACCCAGGCCGGATTACTCCGTCTGATGGGGATTGCTATGACCCCCTCCTCAACTGGACCCCGTACGCGCCAGTTGTCCTCCGTGCCATCTTCCCACCCATCAGTCACCTGGGTGCCCTGTGGAGCTGCCTCTGACGGTGCGGCCAGGCTGGTGGAGGAGGCATCCCTGCCACAGTCGGGAGTCGGACGTCCAGCAGGGGTGGCCACATCTACGACTGCACCCCAGCCGGCGGAGGATGTGCAGGCAGCAGGAGGCAGTGCACGGGCAGAGGCACAGCAGCAGCAGCAACGTGGTGGGAGCCATGAAGGCTCGGGGCCTTCAACATCGGAGGGGCAGGCAACGGCCGGAGGGCAGGAGGACCCAGGACAGAGAGTGTTTTCCGTGTGGCAGCGGTTGGGCCATGCCATAGATGCGGAGCGGCAGTGGGCGGAAGAGGCACGGCTCACAATGGTCAGGGCGGAGAACTCCATGCGGAGGGCCCTGAGGCGGGCAGAGTGCCTCGAGGCAATACGCAGGGGTTTGGAGGTGGACACGTCGACGGCCCTGCGGACCCTCGGGACCATGGAGGAGGACCGCCTCCGGGACATTGAGGAGGAGTTCGATGATGCCCTGGCCCGGGACATCCACAAGTGAGCCGTGAAACTAGCCCGCTGCCCTTGTACATAGTTTCTAGGTAGTGTTAGGTTTCATTTTGGTTTTTATTTTATTTGGACCTTTCGGACATTGGCCACATTTTTGTATATAGTTTGTTTTATTAGTTAGTGTAGTTAGATAGGTTTCCTTTATTTTGTTGGGATAATGGACCCTGGCTTGTTCCCATGTACATAGTTCACTGTTGGATTGTATTTTTTTTTCACATTTTAACCATGGAGCAATGGCTTTCGTTTTTTATTTCCCACTGGATTTTGTTTTGTGGACATTGACTTTGGACAACATTACTTTGGAATTTTATTTTTGGTTTTGCTTTTTTTAACGGACATGCTTCTTTTAATTTTTGTACATTCACATTTCTGTTTCTTCATTTTTGATTCTATTTATGTTTCCTTTAATACATATTTTTTTGGTGAACTTCAATGTGTGGTATCTCATTGGTTTCATGCATTTCATGATATGTGTTTTGAGATTCACTGACACCCATTGGGTGTATGTGAGGGAAATGTGTTTGTTTCGGAACTTGCAATTGGTGTTCTGTGATGTAATTGCAAATTATGAGTGGGTGGATGCAATACTCGGGTGGGTGTTTTGCATTTGGAGGCTGACCATAGGGACCAGGGATCTAGATTGTGATGACATGTTGGCTGGGGAAC
Organism: Ambystoma mexicanum; assembly: GCF_040938575.1. Classification (NCBI taxonomy): domain Eukaryota; kingdom Metazoa; phylum Chordata; class Amphibia; order Caudata; family Ambystomatidae; genus Ambystoma; species Ambystoma mexicanum. The sequence continues at coordinate 46,497,119 of NC_090923.1, forward strand.
ATGAGTTGCACATGGGTGGGGGCCTGCTGGCAGGTGCCCCACAGTGCTGGGGGGTGGGGGTGGTGGAAGACATGGGTGGGGGCCTGGTGGAGGGTGCCCCTGCACTGCTGGGGGGGTGGGGGTGGTGGGAGACATGGGTGGGGGCCTGGTGGCGGCTGCCCCTGGTGGCTGGGGGGGTGGGGGTGGTGGGAGACATGGGTGGGGGCCTGGTGGTGGGTGCCCCTGCACTGCTGGGGTGTGGGGGGGGTGGGAGACATGGGTGGGGGCCTGGTGGAGGCTGCCCCTGGTGGCTGGGGGGTGGGGGTGGTGGGGAACATGAGTTGGACATGGGTGGGGGCCTGCTGGCAGGTGCCCCACAGTGCTGGGGGGTGGGGGTGGTGGGAGACATGGGTGGGGGCCTGGTGGCGGCTGCCCCTGGTGGCTGGGGGGGTGGGAGTGGTGGGAGACATGGGTGGGGGCCTGGTGGCGGCTGCCCCTGGTGGCTGGGGGGGTGGGGGTGGTGGGAGACATGGGTGGGGGCCTGGTGGTGGGTGCCCCTGCACTGCTGGGGTGTGGGGGGGGGTGGGAGACATGGGTGGGGGCCTGGTGGAGGCTGCCCCTGGTGGCTGGGGGGTGGGGGTGGTGGGGAACGTGAGTTGGACATGGGTGGGGGCCTGCTGGCAGGTGCCCCACAGTGCTGGGGGGTGGGGGTGGTGGGAGACATGGGTGGGGGCCTGGTGGCGGCTGCCCCTGGTGGCTGGGGGGTGGGGGTGGTGGGAGACATGGGTGGGGGCCTGGTGGTGGGTGCCCCTGCACTGCTGGGGGGAGGGGGGTGGGAGACATGGGTGGGGGCCTGGTGGAGGCTGCCCCTGGTGGCTGGGGGGTGGGGGTGGTGGGGAACATGAGTTGGACATGGGTGGGGGCCTGCTGGCAGGTGCCCCACAGTGCTGGGGGGTGGGGGTGGTGGAAGACATGGGTGGGGGCCTGGTGGAGGCTGCCCCTGGTGGCTGGGGGGTGGGGGTGCTGGGAGACATGGGTGGGGGCCTGGTGGAGGCTGCCCCTGCACTGCTGGGGGGTTGGGGTGCTGGGAGACATGGGTGGGGGCCTGGTGGTGGGTGCCCCACAGTGCTGGGGGGTGGGGGTGGTGGTATTCATGGGTGGGGGCCTGGTGGAGGCTGCCCCTGGTGGCTGGGGGGTGGGGGTGCTGGGTGACATGGGTGGGGGCCTGGTGGAGGCTACCCCTGCACTGCTGGGGGGGTGGGGGTGGAGGGATACATGGGTGGGGGCCTGGTGGAGGCTGCCCCTCGTGGCTGGGGGGTGGGGGTGGTGGGAGACATGGGTGGGGGCCTGGTGGAGGGTGCCTCTGCACTGCTGGGGGGTGGGGGTGGTGGGAGACATGGGTGGGGGCCTGGTGGAGGCTGCCCCTGGTGGGTGGGGGTGGTGGGAGACATGGGTGGGGGCCTGCTGGCAGGTGCCCCACAGTGCTGGGGGGTGGGGGTGGTGGGGAACATGACTTGGACATGGGTGGGGGCCTGCTGGCAGGTGCCCCACAGTGCTGGGGGGTGGGGGTGGTGGGGAACATGAGTTGGACATGGGTGAGGGCCTGCTGGCAGGTGCCCCACAGTGCTGGTGGGTGGGGGTGCTGGGGAACATGAGTTGGACATGGGTGGGGGCCTGCTGGCAGGTGCCCCACAGTGCTGGGGGGTGGGGGTGGTGGGAGACATGGGTGGGGGCCTGGTGGAGGCTGCCCCTGGTGGCTGGGGGGTGGGGGTGCTGGGAGACATGGGTGGGGGCCTGGTGGAGGCTGCCCCTGCACTGCTGGGGGGGGTGGGGCTGGTGGGAGACATGGGTGGGGGCCTGTTGGAGGCTGCCCCTGGTGGCTAGGGTGTGGGGGTGGTGGGAGCCATGGGTGGGGGCCTGGTGGTGGGTGCCCCTGCACTGCTGGGGGGTGGGGGGTGGGAGACATGGGTGGGAGCCTGGTTGAGGCTGCCCCTGGTGGCTGGGAGGTGGGGGTGGTGGGGAACATGAGTTGGACATGGGTGGGGGCCTGCTGGCAGGTGCCCCACAGTGCTGGGGGGTGGGGGTGGTGGGAGACATGGGTGGGGGCCTGGTGGAGGCTGCCCCTGGTGGCTGGGGGTGCTGGGAGACATGGGTGGGGGCCTGGTGGAGGCTGCCCCTGCACTGCTGGGGGGTGGGGGTGCTGGGAGACATGGGTGGGGGCCTGGTGGTGGGTGACCCACAGTGCTGGGGGGTGGGGGTGGTGGGAGACATGGGTGGGGGCCTGGTGGAGGCTGCCCCTGGTGGCTGGGGGGTGGGGGTGCTGGGAGACATGGGTGGGGGCCTGGTGGAGGCTGCCCCTGGTGGCTGGGGGTGCTGGGAGACATGGGTGGGGGCCTGGTGGAGGCTGTCCCTGGTGGCTGGGGGGTGGGGGTGCTGGGAGACATGGGTGGGGGCCTGGTGGAGGCTGCCCCTGCACTGCTGGGGGGTGGGGGTGCTGGGAGACATGGGTGGGGGCCTGGTGGTGGGTGCCCCACAGTGCTGGGGGGGTGGGGGTGGTGGAGGACATGGGTGGGGCCTGGTGGAGGCTGCCCCTGGTGGCTGGGGGGTGGGGGTGCTGGGAGACATGGGTGGGGGCCTGGTGGAGGGTGCCCCTGGTGGCTGGGGGTGCAGGGGGACATGCGTTGGTGGGCAGTAGTGCAAGTTGACATGTGGGTTGGCTGGGGTCATGGCCATGGTGGATGTTGTGCCTGCAGGACATGTGCAGGGTTGGCCCCTGTGGTGTGAGCCACCTGCAGGGGCCGTGGAATGCGCGTACCCTGCTCGCACGGGCCCATTCGCGTGTGGAACTTCCCGCGCACCCCTGTAATACACGTACCCTGATGGAATCGCGTGTGGAACTTCCCGCGCACCCCTGGAATACACGTACCCTGCTGATGTCGCGTGTGAAACTTCCCCCGCACCACGAAATACACGTACCCTGATGAGATCGCGTGTGGAACTTCCCGCACACCCCTGAAATACACGTGCCCTTCTGATGTCACGTGTGAAACTTCCCCCGCACCCCAAAATACACGTACCATGATGAAATCGCGTGTGGAATTTCCTGCGCACCCCTGAAATACACGTACCCTGCTGAAATCGCGTGTGGCACTTCCCGCTCACCCCTGAGATACGCGTACCCCCAATCGCGTGTGGAAATTCCCACGCACCCCTGAAATACATGCACCCTGCTGAAATCGCGTGTGTCACTTCCCGCGCACCCCTGAGATACGCGTACCCTGCTCGCACGGGCCCAATCGCGTGTGGAAGTTCCCACACACCCCTGAAATACACGTACCCTGCTGAAATCGCGTGTGGCACTTCCCGCGCACCCCTGAGATACGCGTACCCTGTGGAAATCGCGTGTGGAACTTCCCGCGCACCCCTGAAATACGCGTCCCTGCTCGCACGGGGCCAATCGCGTGAGGTACTTCCCGCGCACCCTAGTGATACACGTAGCCCGCTTGCCGTGCTGGTACAGGGTTGGCGCAGCGCTTTGCGCTGGATTGGGTATATTGATGGCTTTTCCCTGAGCGAGAGGCGTTCTTGGGGGCGTAACTGGCGCTGCTGCAGGGTCGCTGCGCCACTGTGCGCCACGGCTGGTTTTGGTGGCTGGAATCCATGAATACGCTGTGCGCGGAAATGGATTTTAGCGCACGCGGCTGGCGCAGGGATTCGCACGCGCACACTGTGCGCCAGCCGCGTGCGCCACTTGTGCACTGAATTCTATGAATTACCCCCTAAATGCTCCACTTTTTTTCTCTTTAAATAGATTTTTTTCTTGAGCTGGTTTATTTAAGCCTGTTCAATTTATGTTATCAGACTCAAAGAATATGGATCAAAACTGCTTTATTATCAGTTCAATAAAGTAGGGAGCCCTGGTGAATATACACATTACAGCTCACACACTCTCATCGCATTTCCAGTACATAAAAGGCTTTATAAAATGTATCAGGTGGAGGGATTGGTTTAGGGAACATATATACCTATATTCTATATAAGTGTTAGTAACATCATTGGCTGCCCCATATTTGGTAGGCACGCCTTAAACACCCTCCAACTAAGTAAAATACAGATAATAGTATGTTACCAGCAGCGGCTAGGCTTCTGCAACAATGTATGGTCTGTCATTGCATAGGCCCTCATGATTGGTTGGGATTCTCTTCCAACCTTGGACACCTGGCTAGTTAGCAGCATGTAAGCAATGAAAACCAGGTGCAGGAGAACAACGGCAAACAACTGCACAACTGCCTTACTAAGCCAATTACCGTACCATCTCTCATCTGTTAGGACGTAAGCCATGGCTTCGTGTTTGTAGTTGACCTTGCTGGCTGTTCTCTTCTTCAGAACTTTCAAGGGATTGAAGGTACATTGCTATATTCGTCTTGAGTCTTATGAAAAGGCTTTGTTTTCTGGTCTTACACCACGTGTGAGACTATGATTTTGTCCATTCTGTCCTTTAATGCTATTTAATTCAATTGTGCTGGGTGTCATCACTCCTCTTGGCCTCTGGAGACTTGGTTGCTCCATCATGCATGCAGTTTCTGCATCTTTAATTTTTCAATACTTGGCAATCATAGTAATTCGCTCCTTTACTTAATCTAAGAGAAATATTTCTTACATACATGGCTTATCCTCTTCGACTCCCTTTGTTCCTTGTAGTTTCTTCTTGCTATGGCATCCTTGATTTTGAGCCAAGCAAACTCCCTTTGTTCTTGCCCAAAGCGGTATTCCAGCTCCTGTCAGCTCTGCAGCCTTGCTCTCTCTCCTCGAGATGTCTTGCTTTCTATTAAAAAAATGCCAACGTGCATTTTCGTAACATGGCTGCTTTACTCACGTTATATTTCCTACTTTAGTAGGCTTCTATGTTGTCTTATCTACCTTGCTTTTCTGCATATATACATCTACTACATCTCTTGTCACTTATCATTCTACGTGCATATGGTTTTGTTCATATTCGCATATTTGTGTACTTTGTTGCTTCAATTACATCCTTCATTGTTCAGACATCCATTCATTAGTTGCAGTGCGTCTGTGTATCTTCTCTCTTTGTGACGTCACTTCTCTTCTGTTCACCTTTACTGATAGTTCTTCTATGTCCAGTGGTGTCTGCAAACTCATGTCTACCACCTCAGTTCGATGGTACATTTGGTACGGTTGTCTGTGCGCATAACGTCTTACATACCTTCAATGTGGTATTGGTATGATACCAGGTGTCATGAAGAGTGTTCTATTGTTATTTTTACAGTATCACAGAGGTGAGGGTGTGGGCTCTATACATTAAGTGTACATCTCTCTCTCTACACTGTGTACCATGTGGAGGCCCTCATAAATATATAAGACTGGCTGTCTGACTGTGTAACACTGCCCGCTTCCCTTACAGACATCAGGCAAGTGTCTGTACCTCATCGTAACATATCTGGCAGGCTGCCTCCCTGTGCCCCACGTCTGTACCTCATCTTAACACATCTGGCAGATTGGCTCAACTTTCACTACGTCTGTACCTCATATTAACACATCTGGCAGGCTGGCTCCCTGTGCACCAAAGCAGTTCTTTTCTTACAGACATCAGGCAGTTTAACAGGAAAGAAGTGATCCGCTGAACGGTAAGTAGGGGTAAAGGGATAGCGTGTTAAGGGGTTGCGGGTACAGTGATCTTTATGATCACTGCGTGCCACCATTTTTGGATTCAACATTTTCGTCATCGAAACTTTAGGCCGCACAGTGATCAAATAGATCCGGTTTGATATTCTGCAGTGTTTGGCTGAAATACAATAACAAGGACCTTTTAAGGTAATACTCAATACAGGCTGAATTGTCTCTTAGCTTGCTCGTTGCTCATGGCACCATCACCGATGTGCCATATCTCTCTTTAGAGGAGAAGCTGCATGCCCCTGCAGGAAATCCCACCAACCTACCTGTATGTTGGAATCATGAGATTGTACCTTGCTTGACACTAGTAGTTGTGACCATAACAGGGCAAATATTCAAAAGAAGGTACCCACTGCGAAAACCCTATCAAATGTATCCCCAAAGAGATGAAATTCTGAGGGTGGAACTTCCATAAGAAATATGAAAATGAGAGAAAGAGGAGCTGATGACATCACAAGAGATGAACCTGATGCACAGAGAACAATGGCTGAAGAGAATGCATGGACCTAATCGATACTGATGACGATGTAAAGAATCGAGTTAACTTTCATATGCGAAAAGAAGATTACATGTGTGTGACGCACTGCAGAAAATACAAGCCATTCAATAACTTTACAGATGCTGTAACGCAAGTAGACTAAGTAACTGTAGAAGCTGGCTATACGTAGTGAATAGACTGCAGGCAGAGCAGCCATTGTATAGAAACTGGACGTTGGTGTCATGCATTTAGTAAGCCCGGACCCATCGAAAAGAAGGGCTGAGAACTGTGTTGCAGCAAAAATTAGCTGAGATTGTGGATACGAATGGTGAGGCTGTTGGTCCTGGTATCAAAGTCAAGGCAGCCAAGGCTGGTTATCTATTCTTGAAGGCAACGAATGTGAGAAGCTGATTCATCCCTTGTAACAAAGAAAGAACACCAGGTCTACCAAGTTTTATTTATTTAAGACATTTTAATGCTGCAAAATGGTCCAAATCATGGTCTGTCACTTGGGCCAAGGATGGAAATAGAGTTGGGCATGGAGTTATAGAACAAGCGATAGCGCATGCTTGCACTCCCTCATATTCTCACAGACAAGAATACACTGCAAGGCCAAGTTCAAAGACTATCTTCATGGGAGGCTTGGGTGATGAGAGACGTTGGGCTAATTGGGTGGGGAGGTAAAGTCAAGTCCACCACCTGGCAACTGGGTATGAGCTTACGTGCTGCTAAGTAAACTGAATGGTCCAGACATGGCAAGTACGTACCAACCAATTGTAGAGCGCCATATAATGAAGGGCCTTATAGTTTGCGAGCCAGTGATATAACGTGTGCTTAATCGTGTTGAAGATGAAACATTTTAGAGGTGGGCATAAGTTGTCCACTTGACAGTAGATGTCCAATCATAATCCCCCCCCTTGTAAAAAATGTTTTAGATGTTCCCCTTAAACCTATCACAACTCTTTGTAGGTTTTTCGCATTAACCACGTAGTATGATGTCACATATGATGATTTTTTGTATATAAATGTGTTTTTATGTGAAATAATCAATGAAGCTCGAGCAAATGTCCGTTGTTGTCTTTTGTAACTTCCTGTTTTAGAAAATTAATATTAAAACAGTAAACGTTGCCATCTTCCTGAGTTGGTTTGATTATTTGGTGCCAGAGTTATTCTCCATCCCATCCATTGCATGCACATTACCCAAAGGGCTCTAAGCTCACGTGGGAGAACTGCGGACGGTTAAAAGATCCAAATTAGATTTTTTTCAGAGTTTCGGACGATCGGGCATCGTCCGCCATTAGCCGGAGAGGTTGCTGGGATTCCTGTGGAGAGCGGCCGAACAGAAATAAACTTGCAAGAAGAACCTAGACGTCCCCCCTTTGACGAAACCCCTGCCCGGTTGAAATGGTTGATTGTAGGAGAAGTTGATACCGGAGGCCTCGAGTCGATTAGCAAACAAATGGTGAGTAGACTAAAGGGAATGGCAAATTTAGGGGATGGGGTTGTGATAATTTTTGAATAACAGGAAATATTGTGTGAAGAAGAATAGCGCCTAGAGTTCTAACTCAATGGAGATCAGAAGGAGACGTCTCAAATCCTAACAGGGATAGAGCAGACGTATATAACGCATGAACAAGTTAATGTAAGGTGATGTCTCCAAACCTGTAGAGGGTATTAAAGTAAAGACGAGGGAAAGAAAAAAAGAGTGATCACAGTGTTTGTTAATGTGTAAATTCCACTAGTATGCATGTTGTTTGATGAGTAGAAATATCGAAGAGCAATAACAGGTGCGAAGTCATTGAGAAAAAGGTGTGGATTCTACAGTGACAACCCTAGTGGAGTGGTTGGTACCAATCCAGAGGTAGAGATAACTCATTGAGAAATGAGAGCCTTGAGCGCCACTTGATGGTGCACACTCATATTTGTTGTTTTAAAAGAGTTGAAAAAGAGGTGATTTACGCAAAAGTATATATGGTCTTTTATAAGTCTGGTATGTATTGACAGTCAATCAAGACTTGTCATTAAGGGACACACTCCTCTGATTTACCTATGCAAGACACTGCCAAAACACATTCCCAAGCTCAAACAGTATAGAGCGGAGTGGGTGAAAGGCATAGCAGATAATATTTTCATGCCGTGGCCACAAGGGGGATCGTTGTCAGAAGCGGTATTGCAACACATGACCACATACTTGCATGCTGCGTACACAGGGATGAAATTAGAGAACAGATTAGCAATTCCAGAGCTTTGGAAAATGTACCAGGAAGAGAGGGAAGATCTACCACCTGAGGCTTGGATGCTTAGTCGGCCCCCCTTCCCCTGCCTGAAGAAAAAGGCACTAGCATGGAAGAAATAGGGTTGTATCCTCTAAAGGAGTTGAAACCGGTGACAGGGTATACTAACCCGATATCCGAATCTTCCGCTTATTGCATTGATGATAGTCCAGAGGAGAATAAGAGAAAAGAAGATATCTGTAAGATCCTACAGGACAAAGAAGAAAAGAGTGAGTGATCAAATATATTGACAGAAATAGAAAGAGAGATTAAAAGATGGAAAGGAGAGAAGGATAAAGCTGCTGAGGTAGCGCTCGTACAGAATGAATGGATAGGAGGACATATATTACTTACAATCGATGGGAAAAGGATTGAGGAAGTTAGGCAAAGGAAAGATAAGGATGAACAAGAAAAAAAAGGCAAAGCATGAGAGAAAGGAATAAAAGAATATGAGCAGAAAATGAAGAACGGGGAGTGAAGAGAACAGACGTATCAATAGGACCAAGGGAGAAATGAACATGCGGAAGTATGATAATAGACAGAGAGCGATAGAAGATAGAGATAGAGATAGAGATAGAGATAGAGATAGAGATAGAGATAGAGATAGAGATAGAAGAGAAAGGAAGAGAGAAGAGAAGGAAGCACAACAATGAAGGGACGAAAGAATAGAGAGGCAAAGGGAAGAAGAGGAAATAAGGGAAGGAATGAGGAGAGAGGAACAAAGGCAAGAGGAAGAATGGTTTAGAAGAGATCAGTCTCATTGTTAAGGAACCAGTAGGGCAAAGCTCAGCAATAAAATGGGATAGAACAGAAGAGTTTTTTTCCGATAAAGGAAGCAACACCAGGGGAATCTAGAGAAGTATTGGAAGAAGAAAACTTTGAGGCAGGAAGTATCATGGAAAAGATCGATAAGTTCTATAAAGAATTAAAGGAAGATAGCAACTATGGAAGCCGAGGGAAGGGAGATCAATTCATAGCATTTCAATCATGAAGCGAAGAAGAAATTCTGTTCAGTCACGGACACAGAGCACTATCCTTAAGCAGGCTGAAACTAGATAAAGGTGAAGGGGAGGATCGTCAAACAATTTGGGGATAAGATATGTCAGATGTAGAAAGACAGTCCATCCTCGAGGTAGGAGGAGGCATGTGTGCCCCCGAAGGAAGCTTGCAATTAAATAAAGAAGTAAGAAGTAATTTGTCTCGGGAGGATAGCTCAGTGGCAACGCACTCACCTTGAAAACAATCACCAGGTCCGCGCTTAGAATCCTCTGGGTATTACGCATGTTATAAATAACCAATTAAAATTACAATTACAAGATAGTCTGATATGGAACAACCTAAGGATAGGACACCAGATCCCATAGCATATCCAGAGCGTCCCCGATCGTATAGTGAGAAGGGAGAATCGCCACCATATGTCAGCAGATTAAGGTCACTACCGGCTAGGAGGCGGGAAGGGAAGATCGTCCATGCCATGGATGGACTGACGATGGGAACTGACTGTGGGTTGGGGTTTACACAGTTTCCCTTATTGGACAAAGGGGGGCAAGACCACAGTATATTCCAATGCCATAGATGGATACGGATAATTTAAGGTGTAATCTCCTAAATTTGACTTCGGGTGCTGGGAAATGGATATGTAAATTAGAAAAAATGACAGGAGGGAATACACTCGCCATAGGGGACATTAAGGGTCTCCTGGCAGCTATTCCTGGAGAGACAGCTGATGACATATGGAGGAGAGCAGGGTATTCAAGTGTAACAGCACAAAACACAGCGCATGACGGAGCACTGTTTGACAATTCTAGAGCAGATGTGTGGAGGGCTCTCAGGGTTCAGTATCCAAACACATCAGATATGGGTGCAATTATGACACATAAGATGCAGGAAGATGAAGACCCTATTTCTTACATTCAGGACATTCAAGAGAAATGGCAACTTGAAACTTGAGAGCCGTGGGAAAAAATGGTGGCATTATTTTACCACATTTTATGTCAGGGGTTGCCTGAGCCAGTGCATAGACAGATAAAGAAACAAGTGGGGATGGAAGCGAAACCGTGGCCTGAGATACAGTTGACAATAGTGTATCACTGTTGGTTGTTACAAGAGAAAAATAGGAAGAAAGATGAGACTAGGAAAATCAAGGAAGTCAAGTTTTTTCTGAAAGAAATGTCAACTTGTTCCATAGAAGGGGCGGTATTGACAAGTGGAGGAGGATTGGGAATGCAGGAAGAAACTAGTACATTGCAGGCGAATAACCAGAGCCTGATGGACAAAGGTGGATATGAGTTTGTGGCACGAGGCCGAGGTATGGTCTATAGAGGAAGAGGAGGTGGATTCCAAAATAATCAAGGTGAGTTTCAGAATACACAGAAAGAGAATCAGAGTACACAGGGAGGATTTAACCAAGGGGGACTTGTTAAATGGACACCCCCATTATGTTGGACTTGCGGGATGACAGGGCACATTGCACGCAAATGTGGGAGCCAAGGGAATGTACGTAAGGCCAATTTACAAGAGGGGGGACAGCTTATCTTCCACCATATAGCACACAAACTAGGGAAGGGTTTGCCAAATATTACGCAGTGTATCAAACACAAGTGCTGTGAGTGCTGAAGGTACAGCAGCAAGAGCGAGTGCAAATAAATCGGCCACAAGTGCAGTCACAACAGGCTCCTATGCAGATACAACATTATGGAAACACAGGACAAGTGGTGACACCCAGAAAAGGAGGTGTCACTGTCATAGAAGGAAATACTTTCACAGGGGCAGGGATGAGCCTGTACCCACAATAGGACAGCTCACAGCTTGATGTGTTCAGTACTATCTGTTACACCTGACTCCCAAGAGGAACCAAGGGTCGATGTGACGATAGGAGGCAAATCTTTTTCTTTCCAAGTAGACACTGGGGCTACTCGTTCATGTATACAAGAGGGAAAATATCCAATGTCAGAGATTGCTATGAATGCTCAACTGTTCTCTGGAGCTACGAGTAGAATTCCTTTTACTGATGAATTACCAGCCACTGTAGGAGAATGTGACATGGCTATTCCTTTTTTATATTCACGACAGAACCCGGTTAACATTTCTGGAAGAGATTTGATGACAAAACTCAACATGAGGATTTAATTTACTGATCAAGGTATAGTGTGTTACACACCAGGAATACACTATTTAAATGTGGGCAAATGTATACTGGCATTCACAGGACAAGTGGCTCTGTGAGGCATTCCAGTAGATCCAGAGGGTTTTCTATATGGGGTGAGCATTCTAATGACATGGCTACCTGGCTTAGTGGGAAAGATTGTGAGAATACCTGACAAGTTTTTGTTCAGACCACTAATACCTAAGGACGAAGAGGAAGGACAGACTATCCCTATAGAATTGGAAGCAGCTATAGTACGAAGGGAAATGGTAATACTCAAAGGAGTAGATGATGAGGGTAGACCATGGGGACAGTAATAGCTCTCAAAGAAGGGTATAGATTTACTGACATAACTGATGACAATATGTTTAAAGAATACCACACAGATGACAAAGTGGTGTTCTTTATGAGCATTACATACTGGAAAAAAATAGAGAAAAGTTAAGTCCCACAGCGAATGGCGATAATGCGGCACTGTCCAGCATATTTTAAGGAAGACTTGGAGAAGATGCTGAGTGTCCTTTGGACCACAGGCCCTTATGATGTAGGTTTTGTAAAGGGAATAAGGGAAGTTAAAATAATGCTGAAGCCATGAGCGTTTTTTTCCTAGCGCAAGACAGTACCCTATGTCGCGAGACGTTGATGAGGGTATATTTCAGACCATTAAAGCACTGATAAAACAAGGAATTCTGGTAACATCGGAATCATCATTTAAGACTGCGGTGTATCCTAAAGGTGGCTCATGGAGATTTATTCACAATGTGAGACAGATTAACCGGATCGTAGAGGCAGAGATTCCTTTAGTTCCTAATCCGGCAACGATACTGTGCAGTATCCCAGTGGAAGCTTGATATTTCACAGTGATTTGAAAAATGCGTTTTTCTCGATCCCGTTGCATAAAGACTCACAAGACTTGACTTCCTTCACATTCCACCAAACTCAACTGAAACATACTCATTTTCCCCAGGGGTACTGTGAGTTGCCATCAATCTTTAACAGAATCCTACAAAGGGATTTAGGCAATATTGATCTTAAGAGTGTGATGAGACACTATGTGGATGTCATTTTAATTATTAGCACCATGGATGATGAGTGCAGACGGACAAGGCTATATACAGTTGATGGCTATTCTAGCAGACAAGGGATATAAGGTAGACAAGGATACGTTACAATACTGCCAACAAGAGGTGTTATACATAGGGCAACTGATTTCACATGAAGGAAAGAAAGTGACACCTGAAAGAGCTGAGGCGATTATGAAAACCTCAAAGCCAAATACAGTGAAACAGATGCAACAGTTTTTGGGATATGCAACTATGTCAGAGCCTGTGTGTTTGACTACAGTTCATAAACAAGGCCCCTTTTGCAAGCTTTAAAGAAAGCACAAGTGGACAAAGTAAAAATAGAATGGACTGAAGAAATGGAGGAAGGGTTTGAGGAGCTGAAAAGGCTATCTGCACGGCCCCTGTTTTGGGAATTCCTAATTATGCATTGTATCTGTTTTCGCACACAAATGGGACAGTCATGACAGCAGTGCTTACATAGAGAGCCACAATGGGGTACAGGCCTCTAGCATATTACAGTGGGATTTTAGACCCACAAATGAGGAGACACTTTCCTTGCGAACAGTCATTGGAGCAGGCTCTATTTGCTATTTTAGAGAAACCCAAAGAGCTTCATCTAATGAGGTAATGATTTTGAATCCTATGATTAAAATTGTAAGATGTAGTGTCATTCTCTGCCATTCCCACCATGCTACCCTGCTATCAAGAAATCTAAAGAATTTCTGGAAATAATTCCTGAAATAATACAGGAGCACACCACCATTGCTGATTTCCATGAATGTTTGTGAACGTTGCTCATTTTCACCCGATCCGCACTGTAACTTAGCTGTGCATTCTACAGAATATGCAAACAATCTCGCAAGGGTTTTCCTGTAAAAATCTCAATCCATACACAGCCTGTGTCATCACTGCAGGACTCCTGTTGATGTTGCTCCTCCTGACCCTATAAAGTGATGCCATGGTGCATGGGTGTGGGGCATTATTAAGCGGCATTGCCCACACCAGCTAACAATATGTGCTTGTATGACCCCATAAAGCCCACTTGAGGGATGAAGGCACATAAGAGGCTGTATTGTCAGCTGCCATGGGCAGTACCACTATTAGCACCAGCCCAGATTCTAAGAAGCCATGTTGGCGGCCCACCGCCTTTCTATCATCTCCCCCGCCCCCGGCGGCACAGCCTCCAAATCAGGGTAATTGTGCATGGACTTCACTGTTCCTAGGCAGCAGAAGCAGTGTAGTGTGGAGGTGGCCTACTGTGGGGAAATGGCAAAGGGCAGTGGCGACAAGGGAGACAGGAGCAGTGGTCAAAGACGTGACCTAGGCATAAGTAGGTCCTGGGTGAGGGGTGTGGGGCGGGACAGAGAAGCCGGTGAGGGAGAGATGAAGGAAGGGAGCGTCAGGGTGCATGTTGTAAACCTGACAGGTGTCAAGATACTTGACTACCTGTTTAATATTGCCCAGAAGCCATGGATCCTGGTTGGTTGTCCAGATCCCAGCGTTCGATCGAGGATGACAATATTCCTTAGCATTTTCCAGAAAGGAAAGCTAAAATGGCATGATATGTTATTCTGTGGTCGATTTATATATCAACGCCTCCTGGTATAGCCATGTGGGGTGACTGAGGTGAGTATTCCTTGCAGAGCGACTTGTGGCACCTGGAGGAGGCCTACATCTCCCACCTGCTTTGGTAAGCTCATATCTGTACATGTATGGCATTACTGACAAGTGATGTCAGGCAAGGGTATTTGGAGCCTGTAGACCATTCCATGATCTAACCTATGCAAGTGTCAGGGTAATGGTCTCTGGGGTCGGTGGGGCGGGCCTGTACCTTGGAGCTCTCCCCATGTAAAGCCATGGTTTCTTGAGGTTGTGCGTGAGCATCTCTTTGATTACTGCTTGATACTGTCTAGAGACATTAGTGATACATTGGCTTGTATTTGTGTTTTTGAATTTATCCCATTTTTGTACAGCAGTTTTACCAAAGCTCTTTAAAAAAGTTAAAAGGTACTATACAAAGGAATTCAGTTATTTTAGAGAGCGAAAGCAAATAGTGTTTTACGCTGAGGTGAAAGAGAGAAACAGAAGAGAGAGTTATGAATGAAAGAGGAAATCTGTTCCAACGTCTTGGCGCAAAACGTAAGAAGGAGAGGAAACGAGATTGGGCACAGGGAGAATGAGAAATTGATAGAAAAAACTGTGATTGTGCTCTTAGAAAGTAAGGAGGAGAATAGAAAGAGACAATGGAGGACAGATAGGTGGGTAAACCATTAAGAGATTTGAAAAGAATACATAGAAAATAAAATAACAAATGGGATCCCAAGGACAACCAATGGAGCAAGCATGAGGTAATTGAATTGCACAGAGGAATAACAAGATAAAATGTATAAAGTAGTTGCGGGTAGAGTGGAAAGAGCTGATAGGCTGGCAGGCCAAGAAGAGGGAGGAACAATAGACACATCTATAGAAAAACAGGAGAAGAAATCAGAAGCTTAGTAGCCTGGAAAGAGAGGTAAGGCTGAGCTTTCTGAATATTAAAAAGTTGATAAAGACAGGTACGAGCAGTAGCTTTAATATGAAGTAAAAACATCTAAAATAACACCAAGATTCCGATCAGAGTGTGAAAATGAGAGAGAAGATGAAGGAAAGAAAATAGAAGCAGGAGATTAGGGGAGGACTAGACAATGAGGGACACCGAAGAACCTCAGTTTCAGATGGATTAAGATGGAGATTTATAGAATTCCAGGATTGGATAATAAGTTAACAGTCAGAGAGAGAAGAAAGACATTAAAATAGAAAGAATAGAATCAATGAGAGTAGAAAGCAAAAGATAAATATATGAGTCATCCATATAGAAGTGTTGAGAGAAACTTGATGAAGCAACAATGGAAGAAAGTGGAATGGATTAGAGAGTAAATAGAAGAAGGCCAAGGACAGAACCATGAGGTGCACCATACTGTCGAGGACACGTTGGAGAGCTGTATTGGCCCAAGAAACAGAATGGGCATGGTTAGAAAGATGCTAGAGAAACCAACCAAGAACAGAATTGTGAAAACCCAGGTAACAAAGAGTAGAAAGAAGAATCAATGGATCCACATTATCGCGAGAAGAAGATTTAGAAGAGCAAGAATACAGGAATGCTATATGTAATATATATCAGTTGATTCTGCTGAAATAGTTGAAAATTCCCCAAGCAGAAGAAGAAAATGAGTGAGGGATAAAAGGATCCAGTGAAATTTACAACAATGCAAAGTGAGTGAAGTACATTTAGGCACTAAGGGAGAAGAAAGGAACAGAAATGATAAGAGGAGGAAGTAATCAGAGGCATGCAGAAACCATCAAGACAATCGAAAGCACCAGAACTATCTGATCGGATGTCAAGTTATAAGGACATGCGGTTAGGATGCATGTGCTGTGATAGCCTATGATTGACGGTCAGATCAGGCGTGTTAGTTCACTGTAGTCTGCACTACTCAATTTCCTGCCTGTATGGGCTGAACAAAAGGATCATGTGGGATTTCTGATTGTTGCTCTGATATTGATGTTGCTGATGGATGAGATTCATTGTCTTGTTGATGTTGATATTGATGATGCTGATGAGATTGATAGTCTGTTGATGGTGATATTGATGATGCTGATGTGATTGATAGTCTTGTTGATGGTGATATCGATGATGATGAGATTGATAGTCTGTTGATGGTGATATCGATGATGCTGATGAGATTGATAGTCTGTTGATGGTGATATTGATGATGCTGATGAGATTGATAGTCTGTTGATGGTGATATTGATGATGCTGATGAGATTGATAGTCTTGTTGATGGTGATATCGATGATGCTGATGAGATTGATAGTCTTGCTGATGTTGATATCGATGATGCTGATGAGATTGATAGTCTTGCTGATGTTGATATCGATGATAATGATGAGATTGATAGTCTTGTTGATGGTGATATCGATGATGATGTGATTGATAGTCTTGTTGATGTTGATATCGATGATGCTGATGAGATTGATAGTCTTGTTGATGTTGACATTGATGATGATGATGCATTGCCCACTGGACGGCTTTGAATGGTCGACGTTTGTGTGGTATGAGTTAGTTGTGGGCATTGGGAAACTGTTGGCCATCTGCAAGATTGTCTGTTGTACCATTATGTGTCTGGATGTTTCAGCATCAGTGTGGGTATCTTGGATCAATGTAGGGGTGTCCAGGCTTGGTCACATCGGCTTTAGTAGTGGGTGCAATGTGTGTAGGGGCGTACCTAAAACAAGGTGTCCCTACACTCAGCCTTTCCTGGCTGGTTTTGTGTGTCACCATCGCATGGCTCACCTGGCTGCGTCTGAGTGTCCCTTCCAATATTCCCCTGGTTAGATTGCTGTTTATGCCAACCACCCTTGGATTGTTTTGTGGTTCTCTTATACTCCCAACCTCCCCCAGATTTGCGGGAGACATTTTTCTTAGTGAATTGCATTCACCTCTAGTTTGGGTACACCCCTTCCTATGAGGGTGCTGACTGGAAACACTTAGTAACGTGTCCTAGCCAAAGAAAACACACATGTATGCCAATTGTGTTGGTTGTGTTCCTGGTCCAACAACTAGAAAGCTTGAGGTTGTTTTCTTGACAGGCTCTCCAAATAACTTTGTTTTGTTTTTGTTATCCAAAAGAATGCTATTCCACCTCTTAAAATTGTTTCACTGGAGTAATATAGCAGTGTTTCTGGAGTACACGTTGGTTTCTAGAAAGACCTGCAATTGCCTTGTGATGTAACCTGCAAAGAGGGGCGTTCCGGAACCGGGTTCACAGGCGTCTCTGTAGGCTTGTGTCCTGTTCTGAGTGACTTTCCGGATTTCACTCATCTCTTTGTTAATGTATTCTTTTTTCACTTTTTTTGTGTTGTGTTGGTCGGGTGACTTTATTTTTATATTTTTAATTGTGGTTCAGTTTGTTTAATATTTTCAGTGTCCCCTCTGATACTGCTCCGTGTCCAGCCCCTGCCCACTTTAAGGCTTCTCATCCTACCCGTCACAGTTTCCACAACATATTTTGGGGATCCTAGTTTTGCATGAATTGGAGCAAGTATCAGAATGACACTGGTATTCCGTATCTCCCCATTATTAATGCTTCTTCACCAGCATCACTTTTTAATCAGTTTCTTTGCTCTATTTTTGTAAGTTCATGCAATAGTCTTATGTGACTGAGAAGTCATGGTGGACCACACCGGTGGAGGTGGCCGGGTTGTAGTCATTTGCATATCCACATCCTGCACAGGGGTATTATAGGAGCTTTGCTGTGAACTTACAGGAGGGTGAACAATTCTATAACCCGTGCATCTGTCCATTTTGCACCGATAACATTGTACATGCCCATTCTTTGTCCCCCACCTAATGTGCAGAATGAGACTTGTCTTCTTTTTTTGGCATAAAAAAGCTGCAGATTTATTTTCACATCATAAAAAACACAGTACACATTAGTGAAAATAGTTCTGAAGATGCGGCGACTGCTCCGTGTCCAACAACCTGCTTCCCCCTTTCTTCCCCCAAAGTCCTCCGTAGGCACAACTCTCCCAACCCTTCGTGTCTGTGCCTTGCCTGCCCTTGCAGGTGTTCTTGGGTGGGGAGTGCACTGTTTATTTGGGGGAAGCTGAGCCCTTATTGTTACCACCAAACGCCCCTGCCGCTTAGGCTTCCAAGAGGGGCTGGTCCGTAAAGAGCAAAGACCCTCCTGGCATTCTCCTGGCTCATTCGGAGTCTGTCTCTTGTGCTTGGTCGCCCAAACACCGCCACATCGCCTCGCCGTCCTGCGACGTCGATGGACAGGCCTTGCCCAACCTCTGTTCCTCTTGTCGGGTGGGTGGAAAACGAAATCCTTCCTTTGTCTCCCAGCGGGCGTCCTTTGGCAGGGGCTGGAAACTGCCTGCAGCAGGGCAGCTGCCCGTTATATGGGACATCCCCCTCCCCTTCGCTTTGTTCGTCCTTTGAGTGCTTTTGCCTGAATTGCCGCGCTTTGGAGGCCACCCTCCCCCTTACCCAGGAGGTGAGGAGGAGGACCCCGTACAGGTTATTGGGGTGCCTCCTCCATTTCCTTCGTCCTTCCGTCGTCACTTTTAAAATGGCGGCAGCTGGGAAGAAAATAGCACTGACATTCCTCTGTTTACCTCCCCTTCATGTAGGGTGAACATATTTAAAAAATAAAAAAACAGGACACAGCATCCACATAAAGGTAGGACTTCAATTTGAAAGGGACTTTCTTGCATAGCTGTCAGTAGTGGGATAATGAGGGGGGAGGGGAAGGGGGTTTGGGTCCAGTAACTCCCCTGGATATGAACTTTAAAGATTTAGTTGTGACTGTAAGCATGCTGAAAACAAAGCAACTTTTGCTCTGATTACTATTTTAGCTCTTGCTAATGAAGCCCTTATGTACGCAGTCTCTGCTGCAGGATCAGTCAATGGGCGTTGCTGCTAACCAAAAGGTTGGGAGTTCGAGGCTATCTCTGGACAGCTTAAAGATTAATGGACTTTTACAGTCACACCTGTGATTCTGCCAATGGTCACCATGCCTTTTCACAAAAGCGGGGCAGGTGGTTTTTAATTAAAAAGGGGGACTGATGCCCTAATTCCGGGACAGTCCCGACAAAACCGCGGCGTCTGGTCACCCTACTGTGGCAATGGAACTCTGCTGGTGTCGTAATGTGATGTGGTTTGAAACATGCCCCATTAACGTTGCAAATAATTTGCATAGCATGGTGGCTTGACATACGAGAGTATGTCATATGTGTTGGTCATATGTGTAGGTGTGAATGTAAAGATGATGGTATGTGAGCAGGCAATGCCAGGCACAGGGGGTCAGAAGAAGTTGGCAGTGGTAGAAATAAAATGACAGAGAGGGGTGGAAACTACCTTCCGCCGCCCCTCCCATGGTGGGAAGGCAAGGAGTGGCGTCCACTAAGGAGAAGAGCAGCGGTGCACTAAGGGGAGGAGCGGCGGTGCACTAAGGGGAGGAGCGGCAGTGCACTAAGGGCAGGAGCGGCGGTGCAGAAGACAGTAAATGTGCAGTCAGCATTATAAAGGCGCAGTATTAGTACGTTTCTGTTTTTTTCCACTGAGGAGACTGCCTCTAGGCATGGGGGTCAACTTTTGAATTTTGCTGAAGCGAGGGAGTGGTACCCATCCCCAGGTCAAAACAACACATTTTACAGCACATTTAGGAATTGGAGAAAAAAGGCAAAGATTTATCGGTCCTTCTAAACATATAACATCTCAGCAACAGTCATGTAACCTGCTCAGCTGTATTAGCAGCATTCTGCTTTCAAGGTCCCTACTTCGTCCCTGTCCCCCACCACCCAATCAAGGCCGAGGTGATGAGGAGGCTCCACTCCCACTTTCAAGTGATCAGCTCTTGCTAATGTTGCAAGATGCTTTGTAACACGTCACCAAGCCTGGGCCTAGTAGTCAGAAGACCCCCCCCCCCTCACCCAGTGGGCTGCAGAATCGCTGTGGGAGCAAAATGACCCACCTGTTCCAGTAGAATGGGGGCAACTGCCCTTTCTGCCTCCATGCACTGGGGGCCTATGTCCCCAGAATTACCGCTTGAGGCTGCTCCGTGGTTGCTCAGTTGCTATTGGGAAGGAATGCACAGTTCTAAGCACTGCAAATGAACATTCGGGGAGACCGTCCCCCAAACTCGAGTTATATTTAATGATGATAATGTGTTATATTTATATAGCTCCTTAATTCAAAGCGCTTTACAGAGCACATATTTGCATACAATATCACCCAACCCAAAATTGGTGCTCATTTATCGACCTCGGAAGGATGAAAGGCTGAGTTGGCCTTGCCGGGATTCGAACCTGCGACCTGCAGATCACGCTCAGATCTCAGCAGCGAGCGCTCAACCCGCTGTGCTATCTTACCGGCTACTGCGCCCACTACACATTACACAGTGGCAGTCTCCTGCATGGCATTGGTAAAAGTTAAACTTATTTTGTTTTGTATTCAGCATTCTTGTAAATAGAATACGTTTTTATAAGTGCTTGTGACGTGGGGCACTCTGGGGAGCAATGGGCAGCCCATCAAAGCTAACAGAATTCCATGGGTCACCAAACGTTTGGATTAGTGACCCATGCAATTCCTTGGCTTACATTTGGGAGAGGTTGATCACTACCACTCGATCCTTCAAGCGTTTCTCCCTGAATAGCACACGTAGCCACACGTAGACACAGTTTCCTGGACGGATATTTCATGGAAGGATTTTGTTTCTGTAAAAAGAAGAGAGTTAGAGGTTAGGGTGCAAAGGGTTAAAGGTAAGTAGTGAAGGGTTACGGGGAAAGCGAGAGGCGTTTAGAGGTACTTGTGTACCGGTTAGTGCTAAGGGATCTTGGAAGGGTAAATGGGATAAGCACAAGGGTTACATACTATGGCATTGGATGTGCGGGGACAGGGGTTTGTAAACCACAATAAAACAAAAATAGGACGGTGAGAACAAATCCTTGGGGAAAACACAGAGAAAAATACATTATGTAAAAATATAGAAAGTCAAGGAATGAACACGAGAAAGTATACTTGGGGAAAAAGCACTCGAAGATGTTTTTTAGAAGACTCTCTACTCTGTAATCAGGGGTGTTGCTAGGTCTGGAAAAGATCTGGGGCCACGCTAATGTTGGGAGTGTCAGGTTTTGGGACTAGCTAGCCTTTTGGTTGTAGCCCCTGAGCTTTTATCTGGGGCTACAACTAAAAGACCCGGGTCTATAGCCCCCTCAGTTCCCCCCAACAACAGTTTTGCTCCCATGTTTACTCCTTTCTCACCATGAAAAATTCAGCTTGCCGTGTGCTGACCTCGCCCCAGGATCTACTTAGCTCTGGTGATTTGATGGCAATATTTTGCACTACATCACTAGTTCAGCTGTGGTGATTTGATGGCAATGATTTGCGCTAGGTCACTAGTGCAGCTCTGATGATTTGATGGCAATATTTTGCGCTACATCACTAGTGCAGCTCTGGTGATTTGATGGCAATATTTTGCGCTACATCACTAGTGCAGCTCTGGTAATTTGATGGCAATATGTTGCGCTAGATCACTAATGCGGCTGTGGTGATTTGATGGCAATATTGTGCGCTACATCACTAGTGCAGTTCTGGTGATTTGATGCAATAATTTGGCTAGGTCACTAGTGCAGCTCTGATGATTTGATGGCAATATTTTTTCACTAGATTACTAGTGCCGCTCTGGTGATTTGATGGCAATATTCTGTGCTAGTTCACTAGTGCAGTTCTGGTGATTTGATGGCAATAATTTGTGCTAGGTGACTAGTGCAACTCTGATGATTTGATGGCAATATTTTGCACTAGATTACTAGTGCAGCTGTGGTGATTTGATGGTAATATTTTGCGCTAGATCACTTGTGCAGCTCTGGTGATTTGATGGCAATATTTTGGGCTAGATTACTAGTGCAGCTGTGGTGATTTGATGGTAATATTTTGCGCTAGATCACTAGTGCAGCTCTGGTGATTTGATGGCAATATTTTGCACTAGATTACTAGTGCAGCTGTGGTGATTTGATGGTAATATTTTGCGCTAGATCACTAATGCGGCTGTGGTGATTTGATGGCAATATTGTGCACTACATCACTAGTGCAGTTCTGGTGATTTGATGCAATAATTTGGCTAGGTCACTAGTGCAGCTCTGATGATTTGATGGCAATATTTTTTCACTAGATTACTAGTGCCGCTCTGGTGATTTGATGGCAATATTTTGCACTAGATTACTAGTGCAGCTGTGGTGATTTGATGGTAATATTTTGCGCTAGATCACTAGTGCAGCTCTGGTGATTTGATGGCAATATTTTGCACTAGATTACTAGTGCAGCTGTGGTGATTTGATGGTAATATTTTGCGCTAGATCACTAGTGCAGCTCTGGTGATTTGATGGCAATATTTTGCACTAGATTACTAGTGCAGCTGTGGTGATTTGATGGTAATATTTTGCGCTAGATCACTAGTGCAGCTCTGGTGATTTGATGGCAATGTTTTGGGCTAGATCATTTTCCGCTAGGGACCTGTCTTGCTTGTTTCTATCCTCCTGATCGTTTCTAGTGACTTGACTTTTTCCTCTGTTCTCTTGTGGGTTCTCTGTGGTTTCACCACCACAATGTTTATAGTGGACTGTTTTCACTGTTGCCATATAATCATGTTCTTCTTTCTTCTAAAGAGGGGGCAGGATGACCTCCCATACTGCTTTTCCCACCCTGACTAACCCATTGCCCCTTGTCTCACAATGCACACATTTTGCAGGCAAAGCTACTACAGACCCTGTTGAGTCCTGAGCCTGTGGCTTATAGATGTGGAAAAGGTAGGGGCGATTTGTCGCTATAATCTCTGCTGGCCAACATAAACCCACCGCTTCTCCAACGTGCACTTTAGAACTTTTGGCAAGAGATGGGGAAGTGGTAGAAGGGGAGCTGTCAAAAGAGGAATACAGCATTACCCAGAAAGAAGAAAAGGAGGAGGGTGTTGCCAGAGGACCTAGGTCAGTCATACTTCAAAGCAGCCTCACCAGACAGAGATCTGTGCACACAGCAAGGTTTATTCTCAGCCGGCAGGACACCATCACACCAGCCACAGTTGTTCAGTCGGAAATGCATTGATTTTAAACTTAAAAATGAAGTAGTCGACAATGGTTTTGCAACATTCTCAAAATGTTTACAAAAAGACTAAAAACTTAGAGAACATTGAATATCACTTGCAGTGTTTACCTCTGACATCACTAACTGGGTATTCAAGTCATTATGGTGCAAGAGTTAACAGTTATTGTGAAAACTCACACCAGTTGCACGGAAGACGCCCCTCAACCACCCTGTACCTAAATCTACAAACTATTAAGAGAAAAACGGACTCCTGGCCTACAAGAACAATTTGCCTGGATCGGCAAGGAAGTTAACATATGGCAAGATTCTCTAATAACTGTATGTCTGTAAGAATGCAAAATGCTGCAGAGTGCAGCTCAGGCCGAGCAACATTGCTTAATGTGGAAAGAAACAACCTCCAAATTCCAAACGTCAATAATAAACGATACCAGAAAGGCAATAATGGAAATTGAACAATATTCGAGATTGAAATCTGACATTCCATTATCCCCTTTGCACATCTCTTAGGGGTGTTGCTAATTTGTCCAATGTTTAGATGTCAGGAAGATCTATACATCTGGAAATCAAAGAGGTGACACATTTGACAACCAATTGATGTGTTTACAGTACGTGGGGCACAAGACAAGGGTGACACCAGGTATGTCTTCTACGTACCCGGAGCAGCTAGTATCAAGCCACTGGCTTAGCGGGGGCCACCGCAGTGTGGAGTTCCCACTGCCACATGTCCTGGGAGAGGGGCAGGGGGGCACTTGGACTTCAAAAAGAAATAGTTTGTTTTTGAAGTCACTCTGACTTTATGAGGAAATTATTTCCGAACAATGTGTTCATAAAGGAGTGACTTCAAAAAGTTTCTCCATGTCATGGAGTGGGAGGAGCCCTATGACTTCAAAAAGAAAGTCATTCTGCGAAATTATTTCTTCATAAAGGCAGAGTACTTCGAAAAGAGACCATGGGCTTCATTACAAGTATGGTGGTAAGGCAACAACGGCGTCAGTATCGCTACCGGCAACGTTGCGACTGTACCGCCATACTAGGAGTTGTGCTTGCGTATGCCCTTTTAGCCACTAGGTCTGACCTGGTGGCTGTACCGGCACCTGTGAGCAGAACATGATGGTAGCACCGGTACCGTTATTAATGGTACCAGTGCTATCACCCTCCCCATTCCCGTTGAGCCCTATCAGGCTCAAATGGGAATGGGGATGTACTGGGTTCAGCACCCGCGAAAGGGCAATTACCGGGTTCGGCGGGGCCGGAATAGCCCAGTAATCGTCCATTTGCAGGTGCCGGACCCGGCTGCGAGTTTGGAGGTAGCCTTGCCAGTAAAACCGGCAAGCTCCAACTTCGTAATGAGGCCCTGGCGCGCGCGCGTGCGTGTGCGTGTGCGTGTGCGTGTGTGTGTGAGTGTGTGTGTGTGTGTAAATGTATTGATGGCTGGATGTGTGTGAGTGTATGGTGAATGGTGTGTGTGATTTTGTTTGCCTGGATTACCTATTAGTAATCTTCTTTACTCCTAGCCCTACTCTTCCTCTTCCCAGTACACTTTGCCACAAGCACTGGGATGAGATAGAGGGGAATGGTTTTAGTTACCTGTAATCTTCAGTGCTCCTAGTCCCACTCTTCCTTGACTCAGTACTTACCTAAGAGGCAAGGTAAGCACTGAGACAAGAAAGAGGGACATGGAGGTAATTCTGGGCGTGGTAGTCTAGGTCAGCCCATAGTGTGACGCAACCAATGAAATGTTACCGAGCTGGGGTGGAGAGTCCCTCAGCATGGCTCTCAGGCAAGGAGCCCTCAGCATCGATCGCAGAGAAGGCCCGTAGCATGGCTCGCAGGCGGGACCTAGATTCTGTGCTACGCCACTGCATCAAAGAAGGAGTGCACCTAAAGGGACTCCTGTCTGGCACGTTATGCATCTGGTTTGGCCTATTTGCTCTTGGCGTCGTCCAGCATTCAAAGGGAACGGGGAGGAAGATCATAGAATACAATAAAAGCATGTGTGAAAATGTTAGAATTGTAAACCAACAAATAAATGTTAATAAAGTGCTATAGGACACAGACTACAGGAAACAAAGAAGTTCAAAGAAAATTCATTGAAACATTTAACCAACGTTCAATGTGTTTATTTGGGTTAGAAATCAAACCCATCATTTGGCATTATTTGAGACGATACACTTTAAAGAACTAGGGCTTTTGAATTTTATAACTAGGTAGGGTGACAATTATTACATTATGATAAATGTCAGCAGTCACCCCTTGGGGTATATGGAATATGCAGACTTTTATCAACAAAGGACTGTAGCAAGAAAATGAAAACACACCTTATACTTTTAAATTAAGATGGGAAATCACCAATTAATACTACATTTATGACATCAGGCTCTTCTGCACTGATATGGAGTGATACACCTGTGGGATTAATATTAGGTCATATAAACAGACCCAAGAAACCAGGGGTAGTAACACATCTACTAAGAATGAAAGCCTTCATAAGTCTAGAGCAGGTGTACTCCGAGACCCCCGGCCGGCCCATAGAGCCAAGATTTGCTCAGAAGCACTTTAAGGCAAGATAGCTGCACCCGTGAGATGGATGGGGGTGCAGATTTAATACTCCAACACCAATCAATAAGGAAAACTCAATAGTTTGGCAAAGGAAGTCCGTTAAATGACAAGAACAAAAAATGGGGCGTTATGGATATCAGCAGTAATGCGATCGTCCCTCTCACTTCAACTCCAACAAACTTCATACAAGTTGTAACATTTATACTCAAAAGTCATCATCATTGACGTGTAACACTCAAAAGTTAACATGCAATTCTATTGGTTAGGAAAAGGTAACTTTACTATAGGTACTATATCTGTATATGGTAACAGAATGAGGGGATTGGGTAAATACTGTCAGGTGGGCGTCTAAGCCCTTCCTTCAAAAATGACTACTGTAGACATCATTAAAAGTACAACGTCTCATTAACTATAGGACACTAGATTATTTGGTCCATTGTGATTGGGTTGGCACCAACCCCATGCATACTTTCTCCTTTGCTTAGCAGCACGCAGAATGGTCGGCCAGGTGCGGGGTGCCCCTTAGTTACCGGCCTTCCTACGATTATGGTTACAATCAATCATTACTTTAATAGCCATGTGTCAATCATTTCACTGTGGTTGGCCTCGAGACTGCATCTTCTGTCTGGAAAAGTTCTGATATCTCTGCCTGGTCACGTGCCAAGCATAGGTGTGAGCCCTCGCTTCTTCTTGCTTGGCTGGTCACGTGATTCTGACACAGTGAATTTGTCTCTTTTCTCTCAATTTGTGTATTTGATTTTCATTTCACTCACCACCTGCCTTCGCCTTCTTATCTCAACCATTCAGAGGCAGGATATTCTGTTCTTAGTTTCAATTAGATATAGCTACTGTTCGCCTCTTCTGTTGGTATGACCTTGTCTTTCCTGGCACGAGTTGCCGCTGCTGACTTTCGTTTCAGCCGTCTCTTCTCGTTTGCTAAATATGAATCTTTTCTCGTTTGGCCTTTAGTACCTGGGTTGATTCTGCTTCTTGTGCAAAGTGGAAATATACTTATAATACTGTGTTTCGTTTGAGGTAGATTATGTATAATGGCGCTTGCCACACTACCCTTCTACTTAGCATAGCAAGCCGCACTGTTTTCTTAGCTTTCTTGCGGTTCCAAGCATATTTACAGGTGTACACTGGTCGAATATCTTTGTGTCATTCTCGGGTCATCATTTCTTCTATCTGTGAGTCTGTCCATGCCCTCATGACGTCACCATTCGTCTTCCATTAAGATCTTTTTGGGTTCTTCCGGGACTGTATTTAGGCAATCTTCATTTCGTTTAATTTGCTGGTAGGGTTTTCTTCATTCATACCTTACGGTCCATGGCTTTCTGGGTATCGGTACTTCAATAGGTGCTGTTCTTCTAATAGGTACTGGGCAGAGCCCTACTGCAGCTCTCTGCTGGTTTATTTGCTCATCATACGTCACATATTTCGGTGTGAACGTTCCTGGTACTTCAAAATGGGAGACTGGAGTGCAGGTTTTATTTGGGACCTCCTCTACACTCCCCCCTCTGGGCGATTCATCGACCACTTTCACCTTCCGTCTTTGGATTCATCTTACTTGGTACTTCTGTATTCATCTTCCCTTCATCGCCTGGGTACATTCCTTCTATATCTTCTGGATCTATACATGATGGTCTAAAGAAGTGTCTCTTTGGAGTCCATATTTTTATTACTCCTTTCAGGCTTCCTGCTGTCCTTACATGTTCATCTTTATTCCATGTCATCAATTGACATTGTCCATTTGGGCAGCAGTAAACCCATCTTCCCACATTATTTCAATGTTTCCTGGGATAGAGAAACTTTGTTCCTTCTGGTGTGTGAATGCTGGCCTTCACAAAGTCTCTTATTTCTTTATCAGTCAGGTCTTTGGGCATCCATCCTGGCTAGACATCAATCATGATCTTCAGCCCTATGGCCTTCTTTGCAGTTTTCTGGCACTGGGACATTATCATCTTAATAACACAAAATCCTAGCAATATCACCACTAGCAGGGCTCCCAAGAACTTGAATGCATCTGTCATCCAGTATGGGACCCATGAGAATAGTGCTCCAAACCAGCTGTCTTCAACAACTTCGTCTGTCTCGTCAATCATCTGATTCTGTAGTTTTGTCAGCATACCTATGGCTTCTGTTAGAGTTCAATTTTCCTCATCGTGAGAAGGTATAAATGTGCAACATGATTCTCCAATTTTTGCACAAACTCCTCCATCCATAGCTGTGATCATGTCAAGGACATATCTGTTCTGGAGAGTCATCAGTCGGATGGCTCTCAACTCTTCCTTGATTGCATTGAATCCTTTTATTGTCGTGTT
This sequence comes from Ambystoma mexicanum, assembly GCF_040938575.1. NCBI lineage: Eukaryota > Metazoa > Chordata > Amphibia > Caudata > Ambystomatidae > Ambystoma > Ambystoma mexicanum. The sequence continues at coordinate 46,525,277 of NC_090923.1, forward strand.
GATGGTCTGCAGTAACTCCTATCTGGTTATCTGCAACCATTTAGTATTTGCTCCAACTTGGAATCTTGGCATGAGGATTGTCGCAAGCACTGATGAGGTGAGGCTAAACAGTCTGTGTTCATATGGGATTGCATGAAAGGCTTCTTCATATTTGGCAGAGAAGTAATTTTCCCTTTTCATTCGGGTAATCAGTTCCACAGATCTCTTGTTCCTCAGGTGAGCATCTGCCTTCGGGAAACTGTCAATATTCAAGTCGCCTTTCAGGATCACCAAAGCTGGAACATGGACATTCACTATTGTGCATATACCGCCCCAGTTTTTCGGCAGTCTGATGTATGCTTTGGATCCACATGCCCAATAGTGATCCATAATTACTGCAGTTCCGTGCTCCATGCCTGGGGCATCAAAGATACGTCCACAATTCTGATTCTCTCCCATCTTTCTTGTGCCATTGTTCCTGAAACACAATTTTGAACTTTCCAGTGGTACTATTTGCAAGGGTCCTCCTCTGTCTTCGACCCATGTCAGTAGTTTTGCAAGTGCTGGCCTCAATGGTTGGCATAGCCTTTGTAAATTTTCAATTGCTTCTTTGCAGGCTCCGAGGACCATCCATTCCCTGCAAATCACTACTCCTTTTTCCCATCCATCTGGTGAAAGCACTGTTCCCCAAATCTGCATTTGGCCTCTGTTCTTCCAACTTCGAGCCTCTTCTGGAGTTTTTCCTTGACATTTAGCTTCTGATTCGCTTCTCTTCTGATTTCTGTTCCTTTAACTGCAGGCTTCTCGTATCTGATCACGTGATTTCTAGTTTGGGCTCTATTTCTTGTCTTAATGTCTTGAACATAATCATCTTCATCGGGATAGGCTGTTTCAGTTGCCCATATTAGGGAGGCACCACTACCCATTAACTGGACTCTGGTCTTGCACATGGCTACATGTGAAAGAGAGTTTGCTGTCTGGACATCAATTTCTACAGCTACGAAGATCTTGGACTTCCCCGTGCTGTACGGTAGGAATGCACAAACAAAGAATTCACCTTCTGAACTTCGTCTCCCAACTTCTTTCATGTGCTGGTACCAAATGTCGTTTCCCAAATGTGCTGTGCTGTCCAAGTAATCGTTTAGTTTGTTGTCGTCTCCATGCATGCTTCTCTTGATTCTTAAGGTTTTCATGTAGTTTGCTATAACTACATCCCTGAATGCATCTGTATGGATCCTTCTTGCTGGAGGATTCGCATGTATCCCGGTCCATGGTGCAGGCCTCCTCATCTGTGTCATTTGAGTAGACAAAAGTCTGGCAGTTCTTTCCTTGTCCTCATATATCTTTTTCTTTTTGGTTAGGAATGTCCATATTCATTCTGGCATATGGCTGTACCGTGGGACTTGCACTTATCCCTTTCACTGGAACATATATGTTTGTCAATGCTGTCTCTGTGGTTTTATACTTCAGCTCCTCTTGTTTCTTCAGGAATTCAGCTTCTTCCATTTCTCTTTTCACTTCGTCTATTGTGGAGTTTCTCATAGTAGGCAGTCTCTTCTCCTCTAATGCTTTGGATTGTGGTTCTGCAGTCATTGACGCTAGGCCTGTTGCGTGTGCATTCCGTGTTTGCATGATTGTGGTTGTCAGTAACCTTTTTTCATTCACTCTTTGCCGACCCTGTCTCTGGCTTTTCCTTTTGTTTGTTACTACAAGTGTGTGTGTGTCCTTGCTAATCACATCCATCTCAAGTTCATTCATTCCACCATCAGATCTTCTAGGGGCTGGAATGACTATGTAAGGTCTGGGTACTTTCGTAGGTTTCATGCGCACATCATAAGGTGGGTGCACTGGAATAGGAAAGCTTTGTGCACCAATTAAAAATGCAGTTCTGATCGTCAACGATAATAAAACAATGATGAATATAATACACACATACAATATGCCCCTGTATGTCAGACGGCAGCATTTAATTCCAGAGAAATATGGACGTCTTTCCTCCTGCGGGAGGACGAGGTTGCTGCTCTGGACTCCCATCTCGATAATGTGCCAAAATGTTAACTTTTAATTATGCTTCTTTAAACAATATTGTCTTTCGGATTCTGTGTTACGACTTGCAGGTATTCCGCAATTGTCCCCCCTCTTGTGAATAATGTATTGTCTATTATCTCGGGATACAGTTCTTTTACTAGGCTATGAGAAGTGTCAAACCAAGCAATAATTCAGAAACTCTCTTTACTGTGCATGTTCAAAGTATGTCAGCTCCCTAAGAGCAGCCGTTAAAATCAGAAAGGCGTTAAGGGTTAACGACGGCGTTAACCATTAACGCCTGGGTCGTAATGAGGCCCTTTGTCAATTGAAAATAAGAAAGGAAATCTCTGGCAATGTTCTCTTGATCTGTCCCTCGGTGGAAAGTTTAAAATCTTCTCAAATAGTTCTGCTGATGGTTGGAGAGTTCCACTTGCATCACTATTCCATGCAAGAGCATGCCCATCTGTGTAGCATTAGCTGGCTGGGTTTCTGATGAGTGTGAGGACGTCAACATCTATAGGTCTTCCCACTAGCTCTGGAAAGTCTGTGATTAACCAGAGGAAAATGTTGCTGGTCTATCTACTGTTTTCTGGTGACAGCGACATTTGTCCTGCTCTGCTGATGTTCAGGACTGTATGCTTTCACTTCAATGTAAACAATGTCTGCACATTCCGTTTGCGTGGAGTGTGCTCAGACGTTCTGTATTCACTGGATCTTGAAGAAATGTGAGTACATCTGTTGTTCCTCCGACAAGATTTGGACAGTCTGTGATTAGGCAAAAGAACAATGCATTGCTAAGCTCATTTACTTCCTTCTTTGCTTGGGACATTTGGCTTTTCCTCAGTGTATTCAGGAAGTTGAATTGTTCGGCAATTACAGTAAGCAATCTTATTATTGTCTTTTTGTTTTCAGGATCTTGAAGAAAGTCAGTGACACTGGTGAGCCTTCCCACCAATGACGGGTACGATCTTAGCACTAGATTGAAGTATGTCACCACATCTCTGATGACGTCGCTACTGTGGGACACCATAAGTGATTCTGAACAAAGTCTTGGTGTGGAATTAAACTGGATACTGTATTTTCTTCCAATTTATGTATCCTCGATCAAAATTTGGCATGTTATTTTCTCGTCACAGTTTTAGTGTGCCTCAATCCATAGTTGAAATTCAACAGACTATGTTGTAGTTTATGAATGCAATTATCTTCTTCACCCTGCAACTAGGATGAACAGAGTGTCCAGTTTATCTGTCCTTCTCCTCCTTTTTGCTCAGAGGAATGTCCAAAGTGAAACCATAACTGTCTCACAAAAATTCCTTTGTCTTTACTTTGCTGTTGCTCATGCGTCCTTTTTCCTCATCATGGATCTCGTCTGCACGTGCTGTGGTTCTTCCCCATCGCTCGTAGTCTCCTCGCGCTGGGGTGCAGGCTGGGGGCCTTCTCTGATGTAGGGTTTGATATTGCCCAGAAAAATACAAGCTCTCCTGCATTGTAGTTTTACTGCGGAAGGAATGCAGTCTTCCACTGTAAAGGGACCATTAAACCTTGGCACGTCCCACCTTTTTCTCGTATGGTTCTTCACCAGGACGGTATCTTAAGGGAAAACAGATGGTACAAAAAGTCTTTGAGCTGTGCCTGTAGTAGTATCTCCTTCTGTGTTCCGTGCTGCCCTGCACCCTTTTCGTCATCGCTGCAGCTGGTCTGAAATTACAGTAAGGCAAGATGTCATGTAATTCAGATAATTTTGCATTTCAGACCCTAAGATTTCTCCTGTTGCCTGGGCATCACATCTAACTCTATCTCGGGGTGTCAGGGTAGTACGCATTCTTCTTCCCGTGGCTATCTCGTGTGGCGTAAGATGATGGTCGGAAACGGATTGGTTCCGGAGTGCATACAGTGCCAGAGGAAGGCAGTGCAACCATCCCTTCCTTAAAGTAAGCTTCAACTTGGCTATCCTTTCCTTTAATAAGCCATTGAGCTTCTCACAGATCGTGTTACCGTGCAGATGATATGCCGACGAGAACTTGTGCTTTATACCAAGCAGCAAGCTGATCTGTTCGAAAATCTCATTTACAAAGTGAGCCCCATTACCTGATCTCATAACTTAGCATACCCCCCACCTGGGGAATACATCTCTCACTAAACATTTGGCCGCACAGGTAGAGTCTTGGTGTGTACATGGACCTGCCTCTATCCATCTAGAGAATGGACACACCACAACAATTAAATATCTGTACCCATTACATACTTGAATCATGTTGACGTAATCGACATGCAAGTGCTGGAAAGACCTATTTGGTCTAGGGGATGACTCCTCTCATTACTTTTAATGTGTGCCTAGCTGTGAATAGTTGGCAGATTACACAGTTCACTGTAAAAAATGCAACGTGCTCGGTTAAGTTCAGTATGAACCAGTCTTCTGAGAGCGTTGACGCTAGATTCTCTTTTGTCATGTGTGCCGGATAATGTAGCTGTTCCAGTGCTAATTTTAACAGGGCTGTAGGCATCACCGGTTTACCCGTGCTGTCTTGTCACCACAAACTGTCAGAGGGGTTTAAAGAACACCCTCGCTGTTTCCATAGATTTTTCTCTTCCTGTGGTGCCTCCCCTTGGAGTTCCATCAACTGTGTTTGCCCTAGATTGTTATAGCTTTCAGGTGTAGTCCGTGCAACCATCATTCTCTCATTGGTATGGGTGACTTTCACTTCCATGATCGTTTCTGCTGCTTGATTTCCATGTGAGATAAAATCTGTCCCTTTCGTGTGGGCGGCACATTTCACGACCGTTATGCCCACCGGGAGGTGTAGTGCCTTAATGAGCCTGTCCAATAAGGCTGCGTGCTGCACTGGCGAGCCGTCTGCTCGGAGATAGCCCCTCCTTTTCCAGCACACTAGACCTGCGTGCACTGTTGACGTCACATAGACGGAGTCACTGTACACCATTACTTCCTGGTCTGCGTGATTCTCAATGGCGAGTATCAATGCCAATAATTCTGCATCTTGCAGTGAATAATGAGATGGTATTCGTGCACTAAGGAGAACTCGAAATTCTCCATTTGCAGTGTGTTTCATTACAGCGACCCCTGTATATCTTTGCCCATCAATGTGATTGATTCTTGAAGACCTGTCAATAAAGACACTTTCTCCTTCTGCCAAAGCATTTTCTTTTACCCTGGGAATTTCATCATAGAATTCTTCATAGTTCGCAGAGTCATGTATTGGTTCTCCTTCAGTGACTGGCTCTGCTATAAACATAGCTGGGTTCACTATCTTAAATAGGACTACCTTAATCGATGGATTCGATATGATTACTTTATAAGCAGAAGCTCTTTGCGATGTCAGTGTGCCCTTTGGTTTCTATAGAATAGCAACTAGCGAGTGCTCGACGTACAACGTCATTGAGCATCCCATTACAATGGTAGCAGCTTTTTCAATGGCGAACGCTGCAGCAGACAAACTTTGTTCGCACAGGAAATGGCCTTTCATCACCGGGTCCAAATTCCCACTGTAACATGCCAGGGGCTTGTATCCCAATGTGGTTCTCTGTGTGAGCACTGCCATCATTACGCTGCCATTCGTGTGTGAAAATAGGTAAAATTCCTCTGCATAATTAGGAATCCCTAAAACTGGTCCCGTGCAGATAGCTTTTTTGAGTTCAGCAAATCCTTCCTGCATGGTCTCAGACCATTCAATTTTTTCTTTCGTCACTTGGGCCTTCTTTAAGGCCTGAAGCAAAGGCTTGGTTTAGAAGCTATAGTCGAAGACCCATGCCCTGACATAGTTGCACAGGCCTAAAAAGCTCTGTATCTGTTTTATCGTGTGTGGCTTAGCCGTGTTCAGTATGGCTTCAGCTCTTTCTGGGGTCACTCTTTTTCCCTCATGCGAGATCAGCTAGCCTATGTACAGCACTTCTTGTTGACAATATTGTAGCTTCTCCTTGTCAACCTTATATACTTTCTCAGCTAGTATAGTCAATAGCTGAACAGAATCATGCCTGCATTCCTCCTCTTTCGTGCTGCAAATTAAGATGTCATCCACACATTGCAGTACAACACTTTCCAATGCACTATTGCTTAGGTCCATCTGCAGGACTCTGTTAAAAATAGAAGGAGACTCACAGTACCCCTGTGATAGCCTCGTGCTTTTCAGACACATTTGTCTGAATGTGAATGACGTCAGATCTTGTAAGTCACGGTTCAATGGGATTGAGAAAAATGCATTTTTCAAGTCAATCACTGTGAAATATGTTGCCTCACCAGGTATATTACATAGGATTGTAGCCGGGTTAGGGACTAAAGGGAACTCGGCCTCAATAATATCATTTATTGGGCGCAAATCCTGGATAAGCCTTCAAGACCCTCCCTTTGATTTCTTGATTGGATAAACACAGTATTGCATGACGACTCGGACGTCACTAAGATGCCTTGCTCCATTATAGCCAAAATTGTCTTAAAAATCCCTTCATCTGCCTCTGGACATGGGATATTGTCATGCTTTGGGTAAAATTGCTCCTGGTTTCAGTTTAATTTTCACCTCTCCAACCCCTTTCAATAGGCCTACGTCATAGGGTCCTGTGGTCCACACTGAGACAGGCACCTGGGCCATGTCATCATCAAAATTTTCAGGACGGTTTTGTGCAAACATCATTCTCTGAGGCACTTCTCTTTTGATCATTCTCACCCAAATGGTGAGACTCACCTCCACTATTGTCTCTTCCATATCTGCTTGTTCTTCAAACAGATCATCATCAGTGATGTCAGTCAATCGGTACCCTTCTTCAATGGCTATTACTGCGCACCATGGTCGGCCTTCGTCGTCATAACTATCTATCGAGGCCATATTCCCTCGTACTGCAGCTCTGTGTATCACCAAGGGAAATACTTGTCCCTTTTCCTCGTGCATCGGTATACTTGGCCTAAATAGAAACTCATCTGGGGTTCTCATGATTTTGTCCGCAAGGCCTGGCAGCCCTGCCATTAGTATGCGCATTCCATACGCAAATATTTCTGGTTCTAATGGTATAGCCCTCATAGCTGTGTGTCCTGCGTATGCTCTAATAATTTCGCATACGTTTGAATATTGCATTCCTGGAGTTGAATATACTATGTCATCCTCCGTGAACGGGATTGTCGTATTTAACTTTGTATAACGCTCACCTGATATCCACGGAGACGCCAATCAGCCTGTTTGGACCACTCATGATCTTGAACCCTTCCCTGGAATCTGTTCGACTGGGGACTTGGCCTGAAATACAGGATTTCCAGATTTAAACTTTATTGTCTCTGGTTGCTTGACCCCCACTTCCCTTGAGGACCAAACCTTCCCCTATGTCCTCTCCTCACCTTGTTTTCTTGTGTCATGTGCTCTCCGTCCTGCTCTTCGATGCAGGGGTGCGTCAGTTGATGTGGGCTATGCGCAACCTAGTTGCTTCACTGGTGCGGGCCCAATGCGTCTGGGCTTGTTGTAACTCCAGCCCAACAATGTAGGTTTGTTGATTCATGGTGAGCTGTCCTTTTCTTGTCTCTTGCCCCCTAATAATGTCTTCTCTTCTCCCTTAGGTGTTGGAGGGGGTCGGTGATGGCTTAGGGAATCCGATCACTAAGCAGTGAGTGAAAGCGCTATGCGCGGCGCTGTTTGCTTTTTCTTGTGCTGACCTATGTCTCTCTTTGTCCCTTGCAGGCGCTGCAATGTCCCAGTATGGCTGCCGGCTGAGAGATAAGGTGCGGTGAGTAAAGCGCAATGTGCAGCGCTTTCTTGTCCTTTATCTGCTAACCTGTGTTGTTTTTTCCCTTTGTAGGTCGATGGCGTGCTCCGGAGCTGAAGTTACCATGAGCTGCTTGAGTCCAGGTAAGCGTTTGACTCTTCTTGATGTTTTAGGGGAATCGGGATACGAGAATGCTTACTAATGTCTTTTCCCTTCATTCTTTTCTTCCCTGGGTGCGGCGTTCCGAGATGGAGATGACACCGCCAAAATGCTGTCCACAGGACCGGAGGAGCGATGGATGGAAGCAGGATTCTGCTCAAGGTAAGTGTGATGTTAATGCTGTTCTTGTTCTTTCAGGTACACAGGATGCGGAGGAAAGGCGAAGGCCTTCAGGAGACCGATCCAAACACAGCGAGTGTCACGCTGCAGGCGCAGAGTAACGCAAAGCGTGTTTCTCTGTCTGGGTGTGGTTTATATAGCCTCCAGGTATCCCAGGTATCCCTAGGTCGAACCACACCCAAAAAGCTAGACCAAATAGCTCAGTTCATGGGACTGAGTGTGGGGCATCCATATTGCCCAAAGTGCATTACCAAGTCCAGTGGCAAGTCTGTCCTCTGAGTCATGTATGAGCCTGACGCCACAGGCACCAGGTCTGACTCCAAGTCAGTCTGAGATGAGATGTGGAGGCCTTTAAGGTCCATGTGGGGGATCGTGGAGTTCGCTGTGTTGTACTGAGGGTCGATAGCTATCTGAATTTTGTTCTGTTCTTTTGTAACTGGATTCAGTATAAAATAAAGTACTTTGTATGTTCCTTTGTAACCTCTATTTGGTGTGTTTCCTTTTTGGTTACCCTGCCTCATATTATTTCCTTGTTTTCCCACCACTTCCCTTGAGGACCAAACCTTCCCCTATGTCCTCTCCTCACCTTGTTTTCTTGTGTCATGTGCTCTCCGTCTTGCTCTTCGGTGCAGGGGTGCGTCGGTTGATGTGGGCGCTGCGCGACCTAGTTGCTTCACTGGTGCGGGCCCAATGCGTCTGGGCTTGTTGTAACTCCAGCCAGACAAGGTAGGTTTGTTGATTCTTGGTGAACTGTCCTTTTCTTGTCTCTTGCCCCCTAATAATGTCTTCTCTTCTCCCTTAAGTGTTGGAAGGGGTCGATGATGGTGTTGTGCTGCTTAGGGAATCCGAGCACTAAGCGGAGAGTGAAAGCGCAATGCGCGGCGCTGTTCGCTTTTTCTTGTGCTGACCTATGTCTCTCTTTGTTCCTTGCAGGCGCTGCAATGTCCCAGTATGGCTGCTGGCTGAGAGATAAGGTGCAGTGAGTAAAGCGCAAGGTGCGGCACCTTCTTGTCCTTTATGTGCTAACCTGTGTTGTTTTTTCCCTTTGTAGGTCGATGGCGTGCTCCGGAGCTGAAGTTACAATGAGCGGTTCGAGTCCAGGTAAGCGTTTGACTCTTCTTGCTGTTTTAGGGGAATCAGGATACGAGAATGCTTACTAATGATGTCTTTTCCCTTCGTTCTTTTCTTCCCGGGGTGCAGCGTTCTGAGATGGAGATGACACCGCCGAAATGCTGTCCAAAGGACCGGAGGAGCGATGGATGGAAGCAGGATTCTCCTCAAGGTAAGTGTGATGTTAATATTGTTTTTGTTCTTTCAGGTACACGGGATGCGGAGGAAAGTTGAAGGCCTTCAGGAGACCGATCCGAACACGGTGAGTGTCACGCTGCAAGCGCAGAGAAACGTAAAGCATGTTTCTCTGCCCGGGCTTGGTTTATATAGCCTCGAGGTATCCCAGGTATCCCTAGGTCGAACCACACTCAAAAAGCTAGACCGCATAGCTCAGTTCATGGAACTGATTTATGTGGTGGCCTCCATATTGCCCAAAGTGCATTACCAAGTCCAGTGCCAAGTCTGTCCTCTGAGTCATGTATGAGCCTGGCACCACAGGTACCAGGTCTGACTCCAAGTGGGTCTCAGATGAGATGTGGAGGCCTTTAAGGTCCATGTGGGGGATCGTGGAGTTCGCTGTGTTGTACTGAGGGTCGATAGCTATCTGAATTTTGTTCTGTTCTTTTGTAACTGGATTCAGTATAAAATAAAGTACTTTGTATGTTCCTTTGTAACCTCTATTTGGTGTGTTTCCTTTTTGGTTACCCTGCCTCATATTATTTCCTTGTTTTCCCACCACTTCCCTTGAGGACCAAACCTTCCCCTATGTCCTCTCCTCACCTTGTTTTCTTGTGTCATGTGCTCTCCGTCTTGCTCTTCGGTGCAGGGGTGCGTCGGTTGATGTGGGCGCTGCGCGACCTAGTTGCTTCACTGGTGCGGGCCCAATGCGTCTGGGCTTGTTGTAACTCCAGCCAGACAAGGTAGGTTTGTTGATTCTTGGTGAACTGTCCTTTTCTTGTCTCTTGCCCCCTAATAATGTCTTCTCTTCTCCCTTAAGTGTTGGAAGGGGTCGATGATGGTGTTGTGCTGCTTAGGGAATCCGAGCACTAAGCGGAGAGTGAAAGCGCAATGCGCGGCGCTGTTCGCTTTTTCTTGTGCTGACCTATGTCTCTCTTTGTTCCTTGCAGGCGCTGCAATGTCCCAGTATGGCTGCTGGCTGAGAGATAAGGTGCAGTGAGTAAAGCGCAAGGTGCGGCACCTTCTTGTCCTTTATGTGCTAACCTGTATTGTTTTTTCCCTTTGTAGGTCGATGGCGTGCTCCGGAGCTGAAGTTACAATGAGCGGTTCGAGTCCAGGTAAGCGTTTGACTCTTCTTGCTGTTTTAGGGGAATCAGGATACGAGAATGCTTACTAATGATGTCTTTTCCCTTCGTTCTTTTCTTCCCGGGGTGCAGCGTTCTGAGATGGAGATGACACCGCCGAAATGCTGTCCAAAGGACCGGAGGAGCGATGGATGGAAGCAGGATTCTCCTCAAGGTAAGTGTGATGTTAATATTGTTTTTGTTCTTTCAGGTACACGGGATGCGGAGGAAAGTTGAAGGCCTTCAGGAGACCGATCCGAACACGGTGAGTGTCACGCTGCAAGCGCAGAGAAACGCAAAGCATGTTTCTCTGCCCGGGCTTGGTTTATATAGCCTCGAGGTATCCCAGGTATCCCTAGGTCGAACCACACTCAAAAAGCTAGACCGCATAGCTCAGTTCATGGAACTGATTTATGTGGTGGCCTCCATATTGCCCAAAGTGCATTACCAAGTCCAGTGCCAAGTCTGTCCTCTGAGTCATGTATGAGCCTGGCACCACAGGTACCAGGTCTGACTCCAAGTGGGTCTCAGATGAGATGGAGAGGCCTTTAAGGTCCATGTGGAGGATTGTGGCCTGGCTCCAGTGTTTTGCCTAAGAAATTCGACCTTCCAGGATTTTGCGGCATGAAATGGCAAATTTTGCGGCATGAAATGGCAAATTTTGCGGCACAAACCTTTATTTATTGCGGCATTTTTACGGGACATTTTGTATTAACTGGAGGGTGTAAGATTGCCACATTGCAGGAAATAGGCAGAGTGCAAGGCTACAGGGTATCATTATTATGTATCTTTTGTATTAATTTAATAGGAAGAGTCCCAGATGTCTCTGGCTTGGCAGAACAGTGTTTGATTTGGCTACATTTCTGGTTTAATGTTCAAGCCTATTTAATAGTATTTCAAAAAAGGTAGCAGGCACTCCTCTCCAGAAAGAACATGGCATGATTACCTGTTCTGAGATGAGAGTTTGCAGCACATGCTTTTTGCTCACTGTACCTTTCACAGATGGGAAATGTCCATTTGCATATCAGTCTTTGTCCCGCCCAGATGGGCAGTCCAGCACCGAAACGCTATGGCAATTCCTCTCTGAACAAGAGTACCAAAAGCAACCCCATACACGTGTTATCATGCCATGTTCTTTCTGGAGAGGAGCGCCTGCTACCTTCTTTGAACTATTTAATAATATTAACTAAATTGATCATTATAAATTGTAATGCTGAAAATATTCCCCTTCTATGTTCTCCAATCCCCCAAACACCCACACACCTCTCTCACCAACACACATCTCACCAACTCTCCATCCCAACTTACATTCCTTAACCTCTCACTCTGTCATACAAATACGCACGTGCTATGTCACACTGTCAAGTCACAATTTGCACTGCCCAGCCCCTGCCACACTCCAAATCATACTCTCAACTCACACCTTACACTCTACAATTCCTCCCGCAATATACAGTTTCATTCTTTTGTGCTGCTTCTGCATCTTGCATCCTTTCTCCCATTCTATCGCACTCTTCCCTCATACTTTTTCCCAATCTGCAGCTCACTGCCTCTTTCTGGCCAACCGCTTCCTCTCTGCTTTCTGGCACACTGACCACACGCTCCCTCTACTTTCTGTACCTCTGCTCGCTCTTAGATTTCTGGCCCACTGCATCACTGCTTCCTCTGCTCTCTTGTGCTGCGCTTCCTCCTCTGACCCACTGCTCTCCCTTTGCTTTCTTGCCTATCACTTCACATCTCACCCATCACTCTCCCTCTTTCATAGTGTAACCATTTTTTTATTTTTTTTAAAATGTAGATTTTGACCCAGTTCCTCAAATAGTGGGGCATTTAAAAAAAGAACGGAGGATATGCTATTTTTAGACAACCCATTTTTGGAAATGAGCAGGTCACCTTATTCTCAAAGGTGACCGGCGCATTTCCACAGGCTTGAGCTGTAGCGCAAATTGTGCGCTGGCCAGCTGCCTTGAATGGTGTTCTGGGTTGTTTGACCGAAGTGTAATTATTTGCGGCAGAATTGACCGTAGTCAATTTCGCTGCGAATTGATTTGCACTTTAGCCAAACAACCCAAAATGTACCTTTCACCACCACCCCATCCCCTCCCCTACATAACTCTTGGTCGCTGCCACTTCCCCTGCAACCCTGCGGTGCCAGAACCGTCCCTCTAACGTGGGTCAGATCCGACTCCGCAGGGTCCCTTTTTTGTTATTTTTTGTTATTTTCTTTTTTTTTTGTCCCCGGCTCCAATTTTGAGGAAAAAGGGGAAAACACTTATGCAACCACCCTAGACCAAAAATGCAGAACATGGGGAGCGGGTGACACCCACGCAACACATGTTCAGTATTTATAAAAATTGATCGAATAGTACTGGACGAAATAGGTCAAATTGTAACATTCGATAGATTTTTGTCATCAAAATGGGCAGTACTTTGAATAGAATCGCTCTCCCGGCAGTGTTCTGCAAGCTCCTAGCGCCTTTCACAGGGACAGGCCCTCCAGGTGCCTGCCGCTGTAAAATGCGACCCAAAAAATGCATTTTTATCCTGTTTGAGGAACAGAAATGCAAGCAGCACAGCAGCGGTTCATACCTTAAAAGAAATGCATGACAGGGTCAGGAAAGACCCTGCCATGCAGTGGTAGCCCCACAACCCGTGCGCGTAGGGTTGCCTACAATTTCTGCACATTTAAAAGTGCATCTTGCTTGGAAATGAGGGATGCGCTTTTAAATTGACAAAAACGGCACTTTATTTGATCAAGGAGGTGAAAAAGGCCATCTGAATGGGCGCGCATATAGAATGTGCCCATTCATGTGTCCCTTGTGAATTGGGCTGCACGTTTTTGGTGCGCAAGTGATGAGATGTGTTAGCGCATTTCATTACTTGTGTAAAAAAAAGTTGAGAACCTGTCACCCTGAGTATTATTTTTTTTAAAACAGTAATTTTTGCAGATTACTTAAAAAAAAAGTAAACATTTTTTTTTTTTTTTAAGATGCAATTTTTGCACAAAACGGCCGTTTTTGCGTCATTTTGCACAAAACGGCCGTTTTCGCGGCATTTTGCGGGATCGCAAAATCGCTATAAGCTGGAGGGTCTGAAGAATGCTAGGGACAGGGATCATGACAGCACTCCCCCCTAAGGCCCCTCTCATGGTGGTTCTCCTGTTTGGCCCTGGTTTGGTTGGATGTTTTTGATGGAACCTTTTGAGCAAATGGGGTGCATGGATATACTCATAAGGTTCCCATGTACTGTCTTGCGTGCCATACCCTTTACAGTCCACTAGATAGTATAGTTTAGATCTGACATACTTTGAGTCCAGAATGTCCTTGACCTCAAATTCGGGTTTGCCATTGATCACTACTGGTTTCGGTGGTGTTTTAACACGGGTTCCAGGTTAAACAGGTTTCAGGAGAGATACGTGGAACACAGGATGAATTTGAATGTTGGATAGTAAGGCTAGTTTGACTGCTACTGGATTTATCACAGAGGTGATGGCAAAAGGACGTATGTATCATGGGCGGAACGTCCGGGTTCCTTTTATGGGCACATGTTTAGATGCCAACCAGACTTCGTCTCCAACCTGGTAATTGGGGGCCTTTGCTCAACGCTTGTCAGCAAATTTCTTTTGACGGTTCTTAGCTTGGAGTAAATGTTCGACTGCCCTTTTAAAGGTTTGAGAAATGGTTGTGGGCAAGGTTTTAATTGCTGGCATTTCCAAGGTAGTATGGGCATCTAGTTCGGAAGTGCGTGGATGCCTGCCATATATGGTATAAAAGGGAGTCTGCCCAGTACTGGTGTGAGAGAATTATTATAGGCATATTCAGCTATCCATAACTAGTCCGTCCAACTTCCTTCTGCTTGATGTATCATACAGCGTAGGTACTGCTCGAGTGTTTGGTTTGTTCTCTCAGTTTGAACATCCTTTTTGGGGATGGTGACTGGTGGATAATCGGATGTCGATTTGGGCCATAGAACAACACTTCCTCCAGAAGTTGGACACGAATTGAGTACCTCGATCTGAGACCAGTACCGAAGGAAACCCAAGGAGCCGTACGATGCGTTCGAGAAACACTCTTGCCAAAGTGAATGCGTTTGGGAGACCCTTAAGAGGAATGAAGTGTGCCATTTTTGAAAATAGGTCCACAACCACTAGAATGGTGTGAAATCCTTGACTGGGTGGTAAATCGGTAATAAAGTCGAGGGATAGTGTATGCCAGGGCGCTGGTGGAATTTCCAATGGTTGAAGGAGTCCAGCTGGTTTTTGCTTTGATGATTTATTTTGTGCACACATACCGCATGATAGGATGAATTGGATAATGTCCTTACGCCACGTGGGCCACCAGTAACTTTGTTTTACCTTGGTAATTCCAGGATGGCCCTCGATTAAGGAGTCGCGATAACCGGACATGACTTGTTCTTGTGGTTCCTTATTCGGCAGGAATAAACGGTTCCTGAAATAGAGTAGTTGTTTTTTTTTTATTGTGTGATGTTCTCCTTGTTTACTCCAGTCTTGTAATTGCTTGGGACTCATCAAGCTTCATATTTCTTCATGTAACTCACTCTGAGTTATGGCTGCTGTAATTCCCAGGAGTTTGTCACTTGGAATGATGGCTATTGGTTCGGGGGTCTTGCATACCTGTTCATCAATACCCATACGGGAAAGACTCCCGGTCGAAACGTGATCACGTAATCATATTCAGCGAAGAAAAGGGCCCAGCGTAGTTGCCGTGAAGATTGAGCCTTGCTGTTTTTAGGTAATGTAGATTTGGATGATCAGTTATTACGGTGATTGTGTGTCTGGCACCTAGGAGATAATGTCGCCAGGCCTTAAAGGCTGACTCGATGGCTAGGAGTTCTTTCTCTGTGATAGTGTAATTGAGCTCGGGTGGTGTGAGTTTACATGACCAGAAGGCGACAGGGTGTAATTGACTCGTTTCTGGGTCCTTTTGTGAGAGAACAGCTCCCATTGCCATACTTGAGGCGTCCGTCACCACCACGTACGGGAGGTCTGGCCGAGGATGACATAGAATCGGGGCAGAGTGAACCTCACCTTGAATAACCAGAAGGCTTTTTCTGCTTCTTCTGTCCATTGGAACTTCTTATTGCATTTTCTTAGCAATGATGTGATTGGATGCACTATTTGTGAAAGCCCTGGGATGAATCAGCGTTAGAAGTTTGCGAAACCCAACATGCTCTGGACTCCCTTGAATGAATTTGGTGATGGCCAATTTAGAATCGCATCTACCTTGTGTACATCCAAACAAATTTCTTTTGGGGTGCGGATGAAACCAAGAAACTCCACTTCAGAGACATGAAATGAGCATTTTTCGAGTTTGGCACAGAGCTGATGTTGGCAGAGTTTTGCCAGAACAGATCGAACATGCTTGACGTGGTCTTGTTTTGAGGCGGAATATACCAGGATGTCGTCAATATAAACTAGGGCACAGACGTCGATTAATTCCCTTAAAACATTGTTCATGAAGTATTGAAATGCAGCAGGAGCGTTGCAAAGGCCAAACAGCATTACCTGATATTCGTACAGGCCATATGTGTTACTAAAGGCAGTTTTCCATTCGTCACCCTTTTTCACTCGAACGAGATGGTACGCTCCTCTAAGGTCTAACTTTGTGTAGATCTGGGCGTCTTTAACCTGATCTAGTAGTTCTGGAATGAGTGGTAGAGGGTAGCACATTTTCACTGTGATTTGGTTTAATGCATGATAGTCGATGCAAGTCCTCAAATCCCCTTCATTCTTCAGCACGAAGAATAGAGGAGAGGCTGCTGGCGACTTCAAGGGGCGGGTGAATCCGTTTGCCAGGTATTGATCTAAGTAGGACTGTAGATGCTGGTTTTCTGGTTCTGTGAGTGCGTAGATTCACCCACAAGGGATCTATGCGACGGGTATCAGGTCAATCTGGCAATCGTATGGTCTGTGCGGTGGTAAGGTATTAGCTTGTTCCTTTTGAAATACATCTTGAAAGTCCTGGTATTCACTTGGTAGGGTACCGGTTACCCCCAGAGTTGTTGCCGCTGTTCCATGAGAAGGGGTTCCAGTATCAGTTCACTGTTTCCCTTGATGGTAACAAGTATGAGCACAACTTTCGGAAAAGGCCAACTCTTTTGCACGCCAATCTATTCGAGGATTGTGAGCTACCAACCACAGCATTCCTATAATCAACCGGAACTGAGGCGCCTTGATGAGGTCAAAAGAGATAGATTCCCGGTGTCCATCCTGGCACAGAAGGGTTAACACTGCGGTGCATTGGGGTACTGGACCAGAAGCTATTTCCATACCATCAACAGTGGTGACAGTGTCAGTTGTTGACTTAGGGCATAAAGGAAGCCCAATCTTTGCTGCAAAATCTTGTTCCATATAGTTCCCAACTGCTCCACTGTCTATGTACGCTTTTATGGCATGCATTTGAGATGGTTGTTGGTAGTTGAACAAGATCACAGACAATGCAAAATGGGATGTCTGTAGTTCACTTTCTTCGCTCGCAAGTGGACCCCTACACTTGCTGGGCTTGGTAGTTTTCCGATTCTTTGTTGGTATCTTCTTTGTCCGTGGCCCCTATGGTTCTCCTTGGTGGTTTCACTGGACACTCTTTAAGGAAATGGCCTGACTTTCCACAGTACAAACATAACTGCTGCTGCCTTCTCTTGTCCCTTTTAGCCTTAGTCAAGTGGGCCCTGACCCCTCCGATCTGCATTGGTTCCCCAGAACTTTCTGTTGTTCATGAAACATTGTCCTTTGTTCGTACATACATAGGGGGAGTGTCCAGTCTGATTGGATCTGCTCTTCGGTCTTGCAACCTATGATCTAATTGAACAACAAGGTTAATGAACTCTGCACAGTCTTTCGGGGGGTCCACCACTTGAGCAAGAACATCTTTTAGCTCCCCCCATAGACCCCGATGAAATAACGTGGTTCTCTTCTCCTCC
Source organism: Ambystoma mexicanum (assembly GCF_040938575.1). Classification (NCBI taxonomy): domain Eukaryota; kingdom Metazoa; phylum Chordata; class Amphibia; order Caudata; family Ambystomatidae; genus Ambystoma; species Ambystoma mexicanum. The sequence goes on from NC_090923.1 coordinate 46,542,673, forward strand.
GGCCATGCTGCTTCGACCACGTGCCTATTGAAGGTTGCTATCTATGTTAATAGGTCTTGGTTTCCTTGACGAAGGGACAAAAGTTTGTTGTCTAGTGCCTGTCCATGGGTACGATGAGCGAAGAGTTTCTACATCTCCTGCTGGAAACCCCTGAAGTCATGTTTCAAAGGATCATCCTGACTGACAAAGGGTACAGACCAGTCTGCAGCACTGCCGCTCAGATAGGTTAGCGCAAAAGCAACCCGTGATTGGTCATTTGGAAAGGCCCCAGGCCTACAAAGGCCCCAGGCCTACAAAGGAAATTCAGACGGCATTGGTTCATAAATGTTGCATACTTCTTGGGATCTCCCGTGAATCGTTCAGGTGGGGCCAAAGGAACTTCCCCAGGCAGGGTTATCTGTACAGGGTTGGCTGATGGTGCTGGCATTGATGACACGTTACCGGGCAACGGTGCATGTCCCGCCTGTGACTGGAGAAGTTGCCTGCTTAAGTCTTCAGTGCGTTCTTTAGCGACTATCAACTCTCTCCTCAGGGTATTGGTCTCCTGCCTGGCTGCATGTACTTCAGCATGTAACTTGCCCAGCATTTAAGCTAACTGGTCGGTTTCTGACGTTTCCATGGCGTCCAGGTGGATTATGGTATGAGGCTTTGCATTCTGTAACGCTCACCTGATATCCACGGGGACGCCACTCAGCCTGTTTGGACCACTCACGATCTCAAACCTTTCCCCGGAATCTGTTCGACTGAAGACTGAGCCTGAAATACAGGATTTCCAGATTTTAACATTATTGTTTCTGTTTGCTTGACCCCCACTGTCAAACTAGAAATTATATCGTGCCTCCTATTGCTATGAGTATATGTATATTTGCCTACGCCAAGCTGCTAACAAGCTGCTTATAAACTACACTCGCATTGCAAGGTCCTGACCTTAGAAACCATGTAAACTGTCATTTTGGGTCAAGCCGCCATTTTAGGTTTTCTTGCTCTATAAAGTCACCATGTGAGCTAAAATGGTAGCCTATGTTATTCAGAACAGAACTCGATTGTCATGACCTCTGTACAGCCAATGTATAACTTGCCTGCAGGCCACTTGTTAGGGTCATGAGCTGAGACCTTGTCCTTCTGCTGACCTGTGTGCAATGGATTACCTGTATCACCGAAACTGATCTATAATTGAATGAGAACACCTGCTTAACTACATTGTATAAACTAAGTCCTGCATTGTAATGTTAGGCCTAGAGCATACATTATTACCATTTCTTCTTGTTAATGTATAAACCTAAGATGAACTAGATTTGACCTGGCAAGGGACCCGAGAGCAGTAACTTATTTATGGAATGGTTAACCCAAAGGAGGGCTGAACAGCAGGCTTGAAATGTATAAAAGCCTGACTGTTTCAATGAATATTTGCACTCACTGAGCACACCGAACCACGCCGGAGTTCGCTGTGTTGTACTGAGGGTCGATAGCTATCTGAATTTTGTTCTGTTCTTTTGTAACTGGATTTAGTATAAAATAAAGTACTTTGTATGTTCCTTTGTAACCTGTGTTTGGTGTGTTTCCTTTTTGGTTACCCTGCCTCATATTATTTCCTTGTTTTCACAGTTGGCGCCCGGAATAGGGACCCTCAAGATTGATGCCGGATTATTGAAGGTTGACGCACGCTATCGGACCGGGATCGGACGGTGTGACATAACGGGCCCGACTGAACAAGACGCGACACCTCAACAGCGCTGCACGATCCGTTCCCTGGACGATAGCCGTGTGGTCTGAGACGGCATCTTGACGAGGGTCAATTTTTTGAGGCGGGCATATTTGCCGAAATCACCATACACAAGGTAAAATTTGTTAGGTAAGTCCTTTGTAAACCGATCGGTCCTCCTTAGGTTTGGTCAGGTGAGTCGTTACCCGACTCTTAATTTAACCCTGACAATTTGAATTTGGCGCATTGTATCTGCAGACACAATTATTGACCAGGTAACACCGAGTATTTGACAAATGCCTGGGAAATTGTCTAGCTGCTTTAGGGCATTATTCCGCAGCGATAGACAATCTTTGGAATTTAGCCGTCCGGCACCACAGGAGGGGTCACCGGCATGTACTATGTACTGTAAGCATGGCATTGGAAGTGTAGTATTTAATAAAATTTGGCACAGACAAACCAGACATGCCTCCGAACTTCAGTGGCCAGTCAATGGTAGTTTTGAGATCCCTCATATTGAATATTTAGAGTCAGTCTTGTTAAAAAAGAAGGCCAGACCTGCAGCATTAGATGTTTTTGCAAAATTGGAAAAGAGAAGCGTTGCAGCAGCTTAAAAGTAGGGAAAACCATGTGCGCCTTCATAAAACAAATGCTGAAAAGGCGTTGTTATATGATCAGGACAAACAGTCTGAGTCGGTTAGGAATATGGACAGGGCTTTCTCACTCGGTATTCAGAAAATCTATCCTTCTAAAGATCTTCATGTTTCTGATGAGTTTATCGACAAATTGTTAAATGAACGAAGGCCTGGTGCCTCTGCACCACCTCCGTATGTTCCTCTTCCTCCTGCTGTACCTCTTCCTGCTGTTATTCCTGCTCTTCCTGCTCAACCTGTTGTTCCTATTCCTCCGGTTGTTGTTCCTCCACCTGCTCCTCTGCCTCTTCCCATTGCACCAGTAATAGTACCTCCATTGAATTTGCCTGCACCCTCACTCCCAAGTAGTTCTGCACCGCTTGTAGTTGATCAGGGTGCGCGGTCGAGGATTGTTACTCGTAATACTGTTCCTACAGAAAAGAAATAGGATTTGTTTGCATGGGCTAAGCATTGTATGGAGAGAGATGATCGAGCTAATGTTCTTGCCACACTTTCTAATATGGATAATTATCCTGAGAAAAATGTTTCCATTGAAGGTTTAGGGATTCATTTATGTGTAATGTGGGGTAAATTAAATAATGCAGACCTCCCACAAGGGTTGAGGGACCTGAATACTTTAGCGTTTTCAAGAGACACTGTGGAGAAGGTACATGAGCATGTTGAGAGGATATTTGAGTATAGAAAGGAGTTGGAAAGGTTACGGAATGAGGATGACGAAGAAGAAAGTATGTATGTACAGAAACGATTTCTTCCGTGTCGTAAATCGACATCTGAGGAGGCGCGAATTTGTACAAAAGATGCGATTAGATGGATTTCAGACATATCGATAACTCCAGTTGAGGTATATGACACATACAGTCAATATACGCTAGAAATGCAGAGGAAAGTGATACAGGTAATGGTAGAATATCTGCAGGATGAATGTTTAAAGAGAAAGGTTAGATGTCCCACAGAGTTATTGAGCATTTATAAGAGAGCTTTTTCACTTGACACTTCTTCAACTGCTTTAGCGCTCGACTTAGCTCTGTTGCTTAGTAAGCGTTCGGAGTTGCCTACATCTCAGTTGCCTATGAGAGAGGTTCCTCCGACATTTGTCCCAAAGGTTGAGACTCCTGCTAATGCTGCAGCAGGTACACCTGCTGTGGACATTCCTGCACATTATGTATCGCAGTTTGTTCACGTCCCGTTTTCACGACAGGAAGTGAATACTATTAGACAAACTATTCCTGACATTAGGAAAAATCTGACAGGGTCCTATAAAGAGATAGAGTCCGTTTTGCAGTCCTCAGTGTTTACCTAGGCGACATTGATTTGCTATTCCCTGTACTCCTGCCTGTAGATTTGTGGAAACAAGTTAGAACTATAGACGATGTACCAGGGTTGGGAGATACATGGGCTAACATAGTTAGGCTTGATGGTGAAAGGCCAGCTGGTGAGAGACCACCTCAGGTGATACTAACTTTGCCTGACAGAAACATTGCAAAACTGAAAACTATAATCCCCGAAAAGAGAATTATTTGGGACAAGCTTACGGCCTGTGTCCAAGGAAAATCTGAGGGTGCTACCGAGTTCTTTAATCGGTTCGAACAGGTATTCTCGGATTTCAGTGGACAAGACTTAGGCACAGAGTCTGGGAAAAGATTATTTGTGGAAAAATTTGTACATGGATTGCTGCCTGACATCCAGTCACAAATTATGTCTTCTGAGAGCGCTTGGCAGGCGAAATCCCAATCAGAAGTACTGCACATGGCTCAGTACTACGAGAACCGTGTCAATAATGAAAAAGATAGAGTCGAGAAGAGAAAAGGTGATTTGAAGACTAAAGTATTGTTACAGCAAATTGTTAGAGGCCCCAGAGGGGGTAGTTCGCAGATTAGAGGTCAGTATGTTCCACAAGGGAATGTGCCCTTGGGTCCTGTGAATATCAACCAGTGTGCCTATTGTCGCCAGGAGGGTCATTGGCGTGCACAATGCCCCGTCCTTCGACAGAGGTCGAATAACACATTTGGAAATATGGGTAGACGATCCAGAGGTCGCCCGGGTGTAGGGGGCCCTGGTAGAGGCCAGCTTTCGCAGGATCCCCAACAACCTTTTTCACAGGATAATCAGACTTCGAGTGTGGATACTAGAAACATATTTGATCATCCTTCTGCTGCATATCTATCCGAAGAGCTTCCTTTTGATGATATTTTGTTTCGTTAGGATTGCCCAAAGCAGGGTTTGGAACCTACACCTATTCCCGTTAATCAGAAAGGTCCCTACGTTGAAATGGTAGTGGGAAATAGGAAACATCCATTTTTGATAGACACTGGAGCACAGAAGTGCTCCATTGATCATTCTCGGGTTCCAAACATTCCACTGTCAGGGCAAACCAATGTTTCTGTAGGGTTTTCTGGCACACCAGTTGTTTGTCCGGTTTCTTCACCAGTACCTAATTCTTTGGGTCCCTTTACGGACCACTGTCCATTTCTCTTGACTTCGAATTGTGGAGAGAATTTGTTGGGGTTGAAACTGTTGAAGGAATTAAATGCGGTAATTCATTGTTCTTCTGATGGAGTGCGTTTGACGATTTCACCACAGCAATGTTCTGTTTCGCAATTCTTGACTAGACCTTTGCCGCCAGAATTCAGTAATGTACCAGAGTGTTTGTGGGCAGTTGATGACAATGATGTCGGTGTTTTGCAGATTGAGCCTGTTAAAATAATTTTGAAACAGGGAATTAAGCTGCCTCGTATTCCACAGTATAAGATCTCAGTTGAAGGCAAGCGAGCTTTGAAGAGCATTGTTTCCGATTTTTGTGCATCGTGGGGTGATTGAGGAGATTGCAGGGAGTTTGTGCAATAGTCCGATTTTACCCGTGTACAAAAAAGGTGATAATGCAATTCCATTTCGTTTTATAATTGATTTACGTGCCATTAATAAAGTCGTCGCTCCGCAATTTCCAATTGTGCCTGATGTGACGACAATATTAACCATGATTCCAGCTACTGCTACTCACTTCAGTGTTGTGGACCTAAAGAATGCTTTCTTCAGTATTCCTATACATGAGCATAGTAGATACTTGTTCGCGTTCACCTTAGGGGGACGCTCATTCACATTTACTCGTGCACCTCAAGGTTATACTGAGAGTCCTAGTATTTATAGTAGGGCTTTGAAAGAGCAGCTTGATACCCTTGAATTGCCCCCTACTTGTACGTTGCTTCAATATGTTGATGATTTGCTTTTAGCCGCTGACTCTGAGAGCTCTTGTAAAGAGGGCACTGTGTTGTTGCTCATCCATTTAGCTAAGCATGGTCACAAAGCTTCGCTCAAAAAGTTTCAATATTGTTGCCATGAGGTCGCCTATTTAGGCTATCACCTGTCAAAGGAGGGAAGAAGATTGACACCTGAAAGAATAAAACACATTTCTGGCATGTCTGTCCCAAATACACAAAAGGAAGTTAGAGCCTTGATAGGTATGGCTTCTTACTGTAGGTTATGGATCCCAAACTTCTCACTAGTGATAAAACCGATGTTGGCCTTGACGAAGAAGGGTATTTCTTCGCCATTGCCATGGAATACGGAGCATCAACATTCATTCGAGTTGCTCAAGACTGCATTATGTTCGGTGCCAGTTTTGGGCACACCGAACTATGAGAAGGCCTTTGTGTTGTTTGTTCATGAATGTGATGGATGTGCTTTGGCTGTATTAACGCAGGAACATGGAGGGAAGAATAGGCCATGCGGTTACTACTCTTCCGCCCTTGAACCTGTTGCATGCGCTTTGCCAAGATGTTTGCGTGCTGTCGCTGCTGCCGCTGCGTCTGTAAAACAGAGTGAGGGAATGGTCCTAGGCCATGATTTAACCCTGATGGTGCCTCACTCTGCAGATATTCTATTGAACAAAACCCAAATGCAACACCTCACTTCCGCACGACTGACAAGATATGAATTAATCTTGTTTGCTCCCCACATTCAAATTAGGAGGTGCTACATTCTTAATCCGGCTGAACTCCTACCTTTCCCGCAAAATACTGTTTGCGGTGACGAAGAGTCACATGACTGCCTGTATACTACTGAACAAGATACAAAAGGCAGAGTTGATTTGAGGGACACTTCTTTGGATAACCCACAAGGGGAGCTGTTTTGTGATGGCTCCTGCTTCAAACTACTGGATGGTACATCCACAGCTGCTTATGCAGTCACTACATTGAGTACGGTTGTGGAGACCAAGAGAATTACGCATAACTCTGCGCAGGCCGCAGAGATTATAGCATTGACTCGAGCTTGTGAGCTTTCCGAAGGGCTAACAGTAAACATATATAATGATAGCCAGTATGCCTTTGGGGTGGCTCACAACTTTGGGAGACTTTGGTCAGAGAGAGGGTTTTTAACTTCGCATGGCACCAAGATCCAACATGGCTCCCTGATAGTACAATTGCTTTCAGTGCTTGCGCTCCCTAGTCAGTTAGCAATCATTAAGTGCGCAGCACATCGCAAGATTATAGATGATGTAGGGAAAGGGAATGCTTTCGCTGATCAAATAGCTAGACAAACTGCCTCTGATCTCTTCACCGAGATGTATGTTTCAAGGGAGACTGTAGATGCCTATGCAATGGATGAGGGTGTTTGGTCTGTATGGGATATCCAAGCCGATGACACATTAGAAGAATCCAAGAGGTGGGCTGAGGGCTTGGGGAAACTCGATGATGATAGGTGTTGGGTGGACATGGTTGAAGGGAAATGGTTGCTTCCTAATGCCTATATAGTAATGATGGTTACCATGGCACACGGTCCCACACATGTGTGTGCTCAACAGATCACGAGAATGTTAGAGAAAGTCTGGGTAAATGATAAGATTTCAAAAATTGCCCAGAATTATGTCCAAAATTGCATGATTTGCCTACAACACAATGTGGGAAAGGGGACAGCAACTCCAAGAGGTAGCTTTGGGCCTCCTTCTGTCCCGTTTGAAGTGATTCACTTTGACTTTATTGAAATGGAGCGATGCAACAATCTAAAATATGTCCTTGTGGTCATTTGCGCCTTTAGTAAGTGGGTCGAGGCTTTCCCTGTTAAAGACGCTACAGCCATGACCACTGCAAAGACCATGTTAAAGGAATTCTTCCCACGGTTCGGTTTGCCGAGAGTTATCTGGTCGGATAATGGTCCGCATTTTATCGCTGCTGTAATTCTACAGATATGTACAGCATTGCAAATTAACAAACGATTCCATTCGGCCAGACATGCTCAAATCGCCGGATTAGTGGAATGACACAATGGTATCATAAAAAACAAGCTTGCTAAGACGTGTGCCGGCACCAAACTAAAATGGCCGGACGCCTTACCGATTGTGTTACTTTCAATGCGGACAACCCCTCAAACTAAGACTGGGCTCTCTCCCTTTGAGGTGGTAATGGGGAGACCTGCTAATATTTGGGGTTTGCCTAAAAGCCGCGCATTGCGCGATGTAGAAAATGTACTTCTCTCAGACTATTATAACCAATTGACTAAAAACCTGTTTTCAATTTATCACCAGGTGCGAGAGGCATTGCCGGTGAGGTACGAGGGCCCCGGTCACAGTCTACGACCAGGGTATTGGATCCTCGTTAAATCCTTCGATAGAGCGTCTTGCCTCGCACCACGTTGGAGGGGCCGCTACCAGGTGCTCCTGGTCACTAAGACTGCAGTGCGGGTAGGAGGACGTTGCCACTGGATCCACGGCAGCCACACCAAACGGATCCCACACCCAGTGCCATACGATACAGAAGATGCAGAACCCCTTTCCGACATTGAAACCAACGTACCCGAAATGGCAGACGGTGGAGAGAGAGTATCGGAGGCCGTTCCGGAAGTTGTAAGGCCCGACAAAATGGCCATCTTGCCTCCTTGCTCTCCCACTGCATCGTTTGTGGATCATCCATCTTCTGATCCAACTTCCGTTCACTCGCCACCTCCTGTGGGAAGTGACGACATCCTGTCTGCTGATTCTTTTGCACCGGAAACTGTGAAGTATAATCTCCGCCCAAGGAGATAGGTTTGCAATACGGCTCTTGCTACAATTATTGTACAAACGTACAATTGAAAGAATTTGAGGGCTTGCCTTTTTTTGGCCCAATTGCATAAAGGGTTCTGCTGGTTAAGGGTTGTGGGAAAAGACATTAAGAAGACGCGCGACCGGAGTCGGCAGCAAACAAACAATTGGTGTTTCTCGATTGAAGACGACAATGCCCGCATCCGCTACCGTTCGTACTGAACTTTTGGACAAAAATGTGACTAGGAGAGACAATGAGCAGATATGTATGGGGGCCCCGAAAACGTTTTGTTGTCTACTGGTGATAATCACGGGACTTTTAGTAACTGTTGGTTGTGGGTTTTGGTATTTGGAGAGAATATACCCTTTGAATGATTTCCTACCTGTTGAAAATATAACTGTTGTTCCCACTCCTTCTGTGCAACTACATACCTTGTCACCTAGAGATCTTTTGCATAGATGGAATTATCAAAATAACACTCTACTTCTAATTATGAATGCTACCCATGCAATCTTTAACAGAACCAATTGTTGGATCTGCTCGCATTTACCGCAACATGGGGACAAGGGGCTAGGTTGGTTTATTCACCCTTTACCTTTGACAACTGCTTGTTATGCTTCACTTAGAGTACTGTTCTTTGGCCGATGGAACGATACCATCTCGGGGAACTTTGATGGCACTAATTTGAATAGTTTTGAGAAACGTGTTCTGACTCCCCTGGGATGCTCGCTTTTCGCAAATAGGAGTAAGCTCAATATTGCTTCTATTAGGCCTTCTGATAGACTGTCTCGTCCTTTCCAATCTTTGATTTCCTTTAAAATGGCTCCGATAGGCAATAAGGATGACCATAGCCCTGATTCAGTTTCTTTCTGCATACAGAGGAATGGCACCCGGTCAATGGGAGATTTTAAAGGTTGTGCCAACGTTGCAAATTTGACTGGGGAAGACAGACCTTTGTATGTAGGCGAACCTATCTATTTTGTTTGCGGTAATGTAGCATTTCCATGGTTGCCCAGGGATTGGCAGGGAACTTGTTATCTAGGAATCCTGTTACCTGGGGTGTTTATAGCAAGTACTGTAGAGGTTCGAAGGCTCGTCCACGGTGGGACGAGAATGGCGACACTCCAGCACAGGTTTTAGGAGATGTAGCAAAATCATTCCTTCCATTCTTTGGGCAGATAGCGAATTCCGAGGATATCAGGAAACTAGCGAGAGTACTGGAGAGAACCATCAACCGGACCACAGATATACTCTATAATATGACTTTAGAGCAGAAAGCGATCAGATAGGTAGCGCTTCAGAACCGGATGGCATTCGATGTCATTCTGGCTGAACGTGGTGGAGTATGTAAACTAGTGGGGTCCGCTTGCTGTGTTTTCGTACCGGATTCCTCCCCAACTATTTTTAAGGCTATACAAAATCTGCACATTCTTAGTTCAGAAGTGCATGTTCCCGAGGGAAATTAGGATCTTAGCGCTTGGTTCTGGGACTTCTTGCGGTCTTGGGGTTGGAAAGTGCTTTCAGTCTTGCTGATTATTTTGGGAATTCTGCTATTTCTTTGTTGTTGTATCCAATGTCTACCAAGTATATGTTCAATGCTAGGGGGATGTTGCGCTCAGGCGATAGGTACAATAGGACATAAAGTGTATGCCCCGGATAAAACCTCTAAGGAGTATGTACTGAAAGAGATCTTAATAAAAGATCTAATGGCGATAGATATTTCTGACAGCTATTCAGGGTGTATGGACGATGACACATGGAGTTATTTGCAGGGAGATCAGAAGTAGTTTAGCACTTGGCATAGGCCAAAAGGAGGGTTTGTCAAACTAGAAATTATATCGTGCCTCCTATTGCTATGAATATATGTATATTGGCCTACGCCAAGCTGCTAACAAGCTGCTTATAAACTACATGTGAATAAACTCGCATTGCAAGGTCCTGACCTTAGAAACCATGTAAACTGTCATTTTGGGTCAAGCCGCCATTTTAGGTTTTCTTGCTCTATAAAGTCACCATGTGAGCTAAAATGGTAGCCTATGTTATTCAGAACAGAACTCGATTGTCATGACCTCTGTACAGCCAATGTATAACTTGCCTGCAGGCCACTTGTTAGGGTCATGAGCTGAGACCTTGTCCTTCTGCTGACCTGTGTGCAATGGATTACCTGTATCCCCGAAACTGATCTATAATTGAATGAGAACACCTGCTTAACTACATTGTATAAACTAAGTCCTGCATTGTAATGTTAGGCCTAGAGCATACATTATTACCATTTCTTCTTGTTAATGTATAAACCTAAGATGAACTAGATTTGACCTGGCAAGGGACCATAGAGCAGTAACTTATTTATGGAATGGTTAACCCAAAGGAGGGCTGAACAGCAGGCTTGAAATGTATAAAAGCCTGACTGTTTCAATGAATATTTGCACTCACTGAGCACACCGAACCACACCGGAGTTCGCTGTGTTGTACTGAGGGTCGATAGCTATCTGAATTTTGTTCTGTTCTTTTGTAACTGGATTCAGTATAAAATAAAGTACTTTGTATGTTCCTTTGTAACCTCTATTTGGTGTGTTTCCTTTTTGGTTACCCTGCCTCATATTATTTCCTTGTTTTCCCACCACTTCCCTTGAGGACCAAACCTTCCCCTATGTCCTCTCCTCACCTTGTTTTCTTGTGTCATGTGCTCTCCGTCTTGCTCTTCGGTGCAGGGGTGCGTCGGTTGATGTGGGCGCTGCGCGACCTAGTTGCTTCACTGGTGCGGGCCCAATGCGTCTGGGCTTGTTGTAACTCCAGCCAGACAAGGTAGGTTTGTTGATTCTTGGTGAACTGTCCTTTTCTTGTCTCTTGCCCCCTAATAATGTCTTCTCTTCTCCCTTAAGTGTTGGAAGGGGTCGATGATGGTGTTGTGCTGCTTAGGGAATCCGAGCACTAAGCGGAGAGTGAAAGCGCAATGCGCGGCGCTGTTCGCTTTTTCTTGTGCTGACCTATGTCTCTCTTTGTTCCTTGCAGGCGCTGCAATGTCCCAGTATGGCTGCTGGCTGAGAGATAAGGTGCAGTGAGTAAAGCGCAAGGTGCGGCACCTTCTTGTCCTTTATGTGCTAACCTGTGTTGTTTTTTCCCTTTGTAGGTCGATGGCGTGCTCCGGAGCTGAAGTTACAATGAGCGGTTCGAGTCCAGGTAAGCGTTTGACTCTTCTTGCTGTTTTAGGGGAATCAGGATACGAGAATGCTTACTAATGATGTCTTTTCCCTTCATTCTTTTCTTCCCTGGGTGCGGCGTTCCGAGATGGAGATGACACCGCCAAAATGCTGTCCACAGGACCGGAGGAGCGATGGATGGAAGCAGGATTCTGCTCAAGGTAAGTGTGATGTTAATGCTGTTCTTGTTCTTTCAGGTACACAGGATGCGGAGAAAAGGCGAAGGCCTTCAGGAGACCGATCCAAACACAGCGAGTGTCACGCTGCAGGCGCAGAGTAACGCAAAGCGTGTTTCTCTGTCTGGGTGGGGTGGTTTATATAGCCTCCAGGTATCCCAGGTATCCCTAGGTCGAACCACACCCAAAAAGCTAGACCAAATAGCTCAGTTCATGGGACTGAGTGTGGGGCATCCATATTGCCCAAAGTGCATTACCAAGTCCAGTGGCAAGTCTGTCCTCTGAGTCATGTATGAGCCTGACGCCACAGGCACCAGGTCTGACTCCAAGTCAGTCTGAGATGAGATGTGGAGGCCTTTAAGGTCCATGTGGGGGATCGTGGCCTGGCTCCAGTGTTTTGCCTAAGAGGGCTAGTGACAGGGATCATGACACTTTGTCATTAAATCTCGACCCAGAATGTCTACTGGGGTCTGTCGTGAATATAATAAAGGCACATTCATCTCACATTGTCCTATAGAGACTGGAAGTGCATTTGTGAAGGGAACACGACTTGTAGCTCCTGTGAAACTCTGAGTATTTATGGCATCGCCGGACAAGAAAAACTTGACTTCACGTATACACGAACGTGTTGCACCCGTGTCAACTAAGAAGGAATATTCTTTATCTCCTATAGCGACATCCACCCTAGGTACCTGGTGAGGGTCTGGTGTCACTGATAGGATAGAACACATCAGGGCTCCCAGACATATATAGTTTGGGCCCACCGTTTGCTGATGGATTTCCCCCAATGCCAGTGTTACTTCCCATTCCAGCGTTCATGGTCTGCCCTGTGCTCATCGTTTGCGACAAATGCATCAATGACTGTTGGGACTGTCCTTGTGGAAAACTCATCCTATTCTGAGGTTGCAAACCTTGTTGCACTCCTAGCGCTTTTTTGTTGCACCGTGTGATTTTGTGCAACACCCTGCTGTAAAAATTCAGGTGGACTCGCCGTACCTGTTCCTTGCCCATTCTGCAACAGGCCTTGGTTTCTGCATGTGCGTCCCAAATGCCCTGTCATCCCACATAACCAACATATTGGCGGTGGTCGGATCAATTGCCCATTGGACATATCTTGATTGCCATTTTGCATGTTTTGGAAACCTCCTTGATTATTCTGAAAACCTCCCTGATTACTCTGCCATCCTCTTCCTCTAAATCCTCTTCCCCTTGGGTAAAACCCAGTATTGCCCTGATTATTTTGCTATGGGTTAGTCATCTGTTGAATGCTTGTTTCAGATGTGCTAGTTATCATCGCTCCCTCAAGAGCATATTTTGACAATTTCTTTTGCACCAATTTCGCTTCCTCGCCCTTACGTGCAGCTTCCTTTTTACGATTCTTTTCTTGAAGTAGTCTGCAATAGTGTGCAATGGTCAGCTGTATTTCTGACCAAGGTTTAGACTCAATTTCTACCAATTTCTTGAGCTGTTTCTGCACCGGCTCTGGCAGCCGTTGGCACAATATATGGTAGAACACAGTTATAGATTTCCCCCTAAGATTCACGAGTCTCGAGTACCCATGCGTCTTGAAAATTCTGTATGTAAATCAATGGATCCTCAGACTCCTTCACTTTTTTATGTGTCATTATGGCTTCCATATCAGAAGTGTCTGGGTAAAGCACTCGTAATGCCTCCCATACTGCGGCTCTGCAATTGTTAATTGGAGCTCCGTCATGCTCTGTATTAATTGTTGTCACACCAGGGTTACCTGACCGTGTCTACACATCGTCTGCTTTCTCACCAACTATGGCGATTAGGAGACTCATGATATCCCCAATAGCTAACGTGTTCCCTCCTGTCATTTTTTTTCTAACTTGTGTATCCATTTTCCAGCTCCAGATGTCAGCATTGGAAGCTTGTTTTTCAAATTTTCTCGGTCCATGTTTGGCCAAGGAATATATTGTGGTCTTGCTCCCCGTTTCTTGAATAACGGAAATTGGGATGTATAGCTCTCTCTCTCTCTCTCTTCTCTCATTGTTCTCATGTGTATTGGGGATGTATAGCTCTCTCTATCTCTTCTCTCATTGTTCTCATGTCTATTGCAGGAGTAATATTCCTGCATCGCCGCCTGCTTGGCAATGTCCTAAGCCTGCTCACATAGAGCGGAGGAGACACCCCCCTCTTACCGTGAGATACTTCTTCATGTCGGTCTGGCTGTGTGGCTAATTCTGATGCCCTCGGCGCAGACTAACTAGTGTCTGACCATCTTATCCCTTTTCCCCTTGGAAATCGTCTCTCGCACCTTCTCTCTTCCTCCTTTTCCTCATGCTCCTCTTTTTCTGTATCAGACATGGTCTGTCCCCAACTCATGCAACTTCTTGCGTCTTCTTTGTTCCTATTTATTTCTAATTTATCCAGGGATAGTTCTCTATTTCCACTACTTCGGGAGACATCCTCAGTGTCGTAAAGCTGAGTGCTCTCTAGGCACTCGTCTTCTCCCCCCTTTGGGGTGTTTGTTCTAGCCCCATTTAATTTTATATTCAATCAATCATTTCTCCGATGTTTCTAGTGTCGAAGTCATCTTCAATATTCGCCCGAGACGTGCCTGGTACTGAATCATACTCAGGAAAGAATTTTTCGATGTCTTCCCAATCTACTACTGGCTCAGGTTTTTTAATTTCTCTCTCCAGATATTCAAGATGGCGTGCTCTCTGTCTTCGCTTACGTTCTACATCGTCATCAAATTCTCTATGCTTCCTCGCCTCTTCTATGACCCTATCTTCTTCCTTTTTCTTTTAGTTTCTACGTTCATCTGCCCTTTGGATTTCCTCATCCCTTTGTCTCTTTATTCTCTTCTCTCGTATTCTTTGCTCTTCCTCTAACTTTTGCTGCTTCTGTCTATCTTGAAAATTGGCTGCTCTTTGTTTGTGATCAAGCTATCTTTCTTGCTCTTCACGATATAGCTGTTCTCGTCTTTGCTTATCTTTTTTCCTTGTTTTTTCGTCTCTCAATTCTTTATCTTTCTCCTTTCTCTGTACATCATCTAGCCTCTCCTTTTGTTTTGCATCATCAATGCCCTTGCCATCGAGTTTCAATAAAATGTACCCTTCCATCCATTCGTCTTTTGCAAATGCTATCCCATCAGTTCTATCTTCACTTTCTTTCCATCTTTTACCTTCTCTCTCCTTGTCGAGAGATGCACTTGTCTGTGTCGGGTCCCTTCTTTCGTCATCGCGTTTCTCCTTGTCCCTTGGGACTGTGGAGGTGATATCCTTATCTTTATCTTTACCTTGATTTTCGTCACTACTTTGCGTAGGTGATTCATATGCTGGGTTGCTGTACCCTGTAGCTGCTTTAAGTTCTCTCAGCGGGTACAACCCCTCGTCTTTATTTTCTTCAGTCTTTGTTTCGGATGGGGCGGTAGGCGTCTCACCCGCATCTGTGCATACCTTAAGTATCCAATCTATTGGCGGCTCCTCTCCCTTCTCTTGTTCATACATCTTCCAAAGCTCTAGAACAGCTAGGTGTTTATCTAATTTTTGCCTATTTATGTGGCGTGCAAATATGTCGTCATGTGTTGCAAAACTGCTTTAGATAAGGACCCTCCCTGTGGCCATGGCATAAACATTTTGTGGGCGGTTCCTTTAACCCACTCTGTACTGTATTTGTTCAGTTTAGGTGCATGTTTCGGCAACTGTTTGCACAGGTGTGCTAAGTAAGTTATGTCCTCCATGTTCAAATCTGCTCCCTTTTCCCTTATGTAACCCTTGACAAAGCTTCATGTAACTTAAACAATTCCAACAATATGAGCGAGCACCAATCACTGCAAGCTCTAATCCGATTTTTTCACAAAACATTATCTCTTCTATTTTACTCAAAAAACATCAATTCGTATACTATAATACCTCAGTTATTCAATCGCGTAAAATTTAAGTCAGTTTTCTAAGGAACATTTTTGACTTATAACTTCACAACAAACAACATGTAAGACAGACGTTTAACAGACTAGACGAACACCAGCTGGTCACATGTAACCCTGCCCCTAAAATTACCCCGATAAGGAGTTTAAACATATCCCTTTTGCGGCGCCTTTAATCACTGTGGTAGTCTATTCGTTCCCCTTTATTTGGGACTCTGGATACACGTTTCTTCTAGCCGCTATATTAGCGTAGGAATAAGGCGAATCCTCTCACTTCTCAGGTATCCTCCCAGGTAACCTCTCTCTTCTCGGGTGTCCTCCCGGTAACCTCTCTCTTCTCGGGTGTCCTCCCCGGTATCTTTCCTCCATTTACTTAATTATTCTCGAGTCATTATTTCCTTCCCCCTATATACATATATATACATTATTCTCTACTTCTAGCTATATTTTGCTTTCCCGCCCCCCTCCCTTACCTTTTCCCTTTACTTGGTCTAAAGCATGTACTTTTGCCAAAACACTTAGGGCCTCATTCCGAGTTGGGCGGTAAGGGTTAACGGTCACCGGTAAGTAGACCGGTGCTGTTAAACCCTTACTGCCCAATTCCGAGGTCCCTTAGCGGGACCTGCAAAGGCCATGCGGTCTGACCACACGTCCTTTGCAGGTCCCGCTAAGGGACCAGGGCGCTAATAACGGGCCCGTAATTTACATGGCCGTAATTAGCGCCTTCCCCATTCCCATTGAACCCTATTGGGGCTCAAATGGGAATGGGGAATGGTTGATTGAATGGGGATTTACCGGGTCCGCACAGGTCGGAATGTCCCGGTAATTCCCCAATCACCCAGACCGGACACGGACCCAGGTTTGAAGGCAGCCGTGGCGCAAATAGCGCCATGGCTACCTCCAAACTGGGAATGAGGCACTTAGTCTTTTTCACTCACTGTGCGCATGTTTCCTCTCTGGACCCTCGGGATCACTGCCTTCGTCACCGCCTTCTTCGGCTTTTCTCCCGCTCAGCTACCCATAGGAATGGGAAGGGGTTAGGTGGGTAACCAGAGTTCCTTCAGACCTCGTTCTGCAGATTTTTAATCTTTAATCTACCACTGTCTACGGGGAGCTTCACGGTCTACTCAGCTGAATAGCAAAAGACTTGTGATATTTCTGAGGACCTAGAGTTACTTCATGTCGACAGTCAATGGGTGTCTTATTCTAATCGATAATCGATAACCATCAATCTCTGCTACCAAGTGTACTCCGAGACCCCCGGGCGGCCCATAGAGCAAAGGTTTGCTCAGAAGCACTTTAAGACAAGATAGCTGCACCCGTGAGATGGATGGGGGTGCAGATTGAATACTCCAACATCAATCAATATGGACAACTCAATGGTTTGGCAAAGGGAGTCAGTTTAATGACAAGTACAAAAAACGGGGAGTTATGGATATCAGCAGTGATGGGATCATCCTTCTCGCTTCAACTCCAACGAACTTCATACAAGTTGTAACATTTATACTCAAAAGTCATCATCATTGACGTGTAACACTCAAAAGTTAACATGCAATTCTATTGGTTAGGAAAAGGTAACTTTACTATAGGTACTATATCTTTATATGGTAACGGAGTGAGGGTATTGGGTAAATACTGTCAGGTGGGCGTCTAAGCCCTTCCTTCAAAAATGACTACTGTAGACGTCACTAAAAGTATGACGTCTCAATGGTTCTACTAACTATAGGAACCTTAGATTATTTAGTCCATTGTGATTGGGTTGGCACCAACCCCATGCATACTTTTCCATTTTGCTTATCAACCCGCAGAATGGTCGGCCAGGTGTGGGGTGCCCCTTAGTTACCCGGCCACCCTACGATTATGGCTACAATCAATCATCACTTTAGTAGCCATGTGTCAATTATTTCACTGTGGTTGGCCTTGAGACTGCATCTTCTGTCTGGAAACGTTCTGATATCTCTGCCTGGTCAGGTGCCAAGCGTAGGTGTGAGCCCTCGCTTCTTCTTGCTCGGCTGGTCACGTGATTCTGACACCGTAAATTTTTCTCTTTTCTCTCAATTTGTGTATTTGATTTGCGTTTCACCCACCACCTGCCTTCGCCTTCTTATCTCAAACCTTCAGAGGCAGGATATTCTGTTCTTAGTTTCAATTAGATGTAGCTACTGTTCGCCTCTTCTATTGGTGTTACCTTGGCCCTCCTGGCACGAGTTGCCTCTGCTGAGTTTCGTTTCAGCCGTCTCTTCTTGTTTTGCTAAATATGAATCTTTTCTCGTTTGGCCTTTAGTACCTGGGTTGATTCTACTTCTTGTGCAAAGTGGAAATATATTATAATACTGTGTTTCATTTGAGGTAGATTATGTATAATGGCGCTTGCCGCGCTACTCTTCTACTTAGCCCGCACTGTTTCCTTAGCTTTCTTGCGGTTCCAAGCATATTTACAGGTGCACACTGGTCGAATATCTTCATCTTGCTTAAAGTTTAAACTTCTTCCATTTTTACATCATTCTTTTATCTTAAGTTCATGATATCCTTATTAATGGAGTTTCGTCTCTTTGCGTCATTCTCGGGTCGTCATTTCTTCTATCTGTGTGTCTGTCGGGCCCCTCGTGACGTCACCATTCGTCTTCCATTAAGACCTTTTTGGTTTCTTCCGGGACTGTACTTAGGCAATCTTCATTTCGTTTCATTTGCTGGTAGGGTTTTGTTAAAGGATACCTTTCTGTCCATGGTTTTCTATGTATCGGTACTTCAATAGGTGCTGTTCTTCTAATAGGTACTGGGCAGAGCCCTACTGCCGTTCTCTGCTGGTTTATTTGCTCATCATACGTCACATATTTCAGTGTGAACGTTCCTGGTACTTCAAAATGGGTGACTGGAGTGCAGGTTTTATTTGGGACCTCCTCTACACAGGCCAACTGCGTAATGAAATATGTTGTATTCAAGTGTGTTCTAACTAAAAACATTGACATAAGCTACTGAGTTAGAGGTGTTAATGCTCACTCTAGTTTCACTTAATTTTTCTACTTTGTTGCTGAAGAAATGTGCGTCTTTAAACAAAATGAATAACTAGAAATACCCAGCAACATCTGTCAAGAAGGGACAGCAAGAAGGTATTGGAATATAGTGTCAACATTATTTTAAAGGTTGTATAGAAACAAATGCAATACTCATATTCCAACTGTATTTAACCAGGAAAATAATTTATTTGGCAAATAGGTGCGTTCATGATAATTGTTATAGATCGTTTCGATTATATGTGATCTTACCGATGACAAAAACAGTGGTACAAAACAGAGTGGACAAAAGATCGAAAAACAGAATTCTTTTTTGTTTTGTTTTTATTTGGTGGGTCCCCCACCAAAAACTCCTTTTTTCACCCGTTTAAACCCACCCCAACCACATCCCGACCCATTTTAACCCCTTACCCCACTACCCTTTATATATTAATTTAAACTTGTCTGTGTTTTTCTGTGTTATTGTCCACTCTGTTATGCACCACGCGGTTTTGTTTCCGATAAAATGACTGGATACCATTGATTCATACCTTCTAGAACATAATATGTCATACAATTAAAAAGATTATTGTTAAGGAGGCAAACCCAACCGCACCTCGTCTCTTCTTTGGGTCTAGAGGTGGACGTCATCGTAAGCATCTGGCTGGTCACATTCATGGCTACGATATCATGAAGACCCCAAATCATGCTTAAATGAACTAAGCAGGAACGTCCAACACGGGATGACCGGTGAACGACACTCTGCTAGCTTTCCATGCCCAGACAAATGACCTGGGATGCTCAAGGTGGACGGTGGTCACAGGTGTGAGGAAATCTCACAGAGCAGTTACCTGAACAGGGGACAGCCGGACAGGTGACCACAAGGCAACAAGTATATTGTATGAGAAGAGTTTATTGAAATTATTATTTTTTAGGAGTACTTCTTTTAAAAAACATTTTGAATTATATTTCTATTAACTTTACAATAATATGCCATTATATATAACCTCTTGTGGAATTAACCTTGGGTTATCTTCTCTGTGAACTGAAGAGTCTAGCGATGTAAGCCAATGCTCTCGCCTACTCTTGTGTAGGAGCACAATACAAATAAAATATCATATCATGCTCCTGACCCCTTCGACCTTCGAACTTACTTAACCCATAAAAAACATTCACGATGTATTGTAATGTATTTTGACATTTTTATAGCACCATTTCCAAATGGTTTGACCGTAAAGCATTGTAGGTGAACGCCCTCGACGGACCGAAGTCCAGGTATGGGAGATTCGTCAGAGGAGTTTAGGATGTGTATGTGTATTTTAGCCAATACGAAGGTAGGTAGGGGTGGCCAAGTCCCTGCAAGCTACCCATGTCGAGCTGGCACGTGAATGGTTGCAGAGAGGTAGTCTGGAGAGTGTGCCTCAGCAGGAGAATCACAATGTGTCCAGATAGTGCCGAATGTCTGTCATGGGGATATCGGCATTCTTATGGCAGAGGTGTAGTGCGATGGGTGTTAAAGTAGTGTATGATAGCAGATGCATGCGGGCGGGTGGCCATGCCTTCGGCTGTCTTCCATAAGCATGGAGTGTGATACGTACTCGTAAGTCCTGGCCGGTTCCTTGGTTTGGTGGGTGTGGCGTGGATTCTGTCCTGTGGTCTGCTTGAGTTTATTCTCTACAGCGCTCAGTACATTTCATGGCTGGTTCTTTGCTGCCCCGGCCTGCCTGAGACAAAGGGCCTCATTACGACCCAGGCGGTAAGTTACCGCCTGGGCCGTGACTTTACCACCATGGTGTAAACTACGTTTACACCATGGTGGTTGGCGGACTTACCGCCCCATTCCGACCTTGGCGGGGCGGTAAGTCCCCAATCCCCATTTACCCTTCCCCATTCCCATTTTTGCCCCATAGGGCATAATGGGAGTGGGGAAGGCGTTAATTACGCCACCGTAAATTACGGTGGCGTAATTAACTCCATGGTCCCTTAGCGCCATGGATTTTAACACCCGCTAAAATCGGGTGTTAAAACCTCCATGGCGCTAGGGGAACTCGGAATTGGCGGTAAGGGGTCGGCGCAGCTAACGCTGGCGTTAACCCCTTACCGCCAGGGTCGTAATGAGGCCCAAAGTGTGGCATGGGTTTGTCAGGATGTGGGAGGGAAAGTCAACTCTTGAGGGCCCTCTGGAAGGCAAGGTGATCCTCGATGCGGCAGATGCTAAGGGAAATTGTGTTCCAGATGGTTTAAAATATTCTCGCAATCCCTTAATGCGGCAACACTGAGCATAACATTTAGAAGCGGGGCTAGAAGGAGGACACATCGGACATGTGGAACCTCAGGTATACACCGCTCCTTGGTTTTCAATGGACAGTCAGATGGAAGGTCCTATTGATAGTGACCGCAAAGTTAAAAGAGACCAGAGTGCAAGAAGAGAAAGCGAAGAGCAAGTCGCTGAAGATCCATATGAGTAGCGATGCTACCATTCAGTTCGGTACAGACATAGCACATTTTCAAATTACTTGACACTTCATAGTTACCGCTCTTTTGGTTTAGGTGTCAAGCAGAGCTGGCCAGCAGCATTTGAGACAAAGGAAAAGGGTTTGAAATATTGACCTCCATGCTGAAATTAGGAGCTATCCCAAGAATTGTGTCTGATTCTGGCTTTCACCGAGTAGGTTTGTAGAGGCATGTACTACAGTAGAGTAAACCAGTTTGATAAGCCACGATGGCGGAGTAGGGGGTGGCCACTGGTGCGTATTCAAGATGCGCAGCAGTGGCGTCGCATGAAGGCATATTCATCACACCAGGCTGGTGGTTGGACATGATCTCAGGGGGACGCCTCATACCTGACAGCCAAGGGCCCTCTTCTGGGGGTCAGGGCTCGAATGACTGCTGTAGACCTTTCCTTGGCTAGTCTGCTCAGAGTGATAACCACGATGGCAGACACCTGCTTTGTCTGGAGTCATCGGTCCAAGGACCCACTCAGCCTTTCAGCCAGTCAGGGTTGTTGAAACAAGCACAACCATTGTGTCATGGTTAGGGTGACAGCTGGGGCAGGTTGTAAGGTCTGGAGCACATGAGGGAAACACTCACAGGTGATAGTAAAATGCACAGAATGCAGCACTTGGTTGAACAAAGATACCCACGTGGGTGTGGGTCTGGGGTTATTCCCCCCCCCCTCGGAATGACATGGGTTTATTGATTATACTTGCAATGGGGGGACTTAAATGGCCATTTACCAAAAACGATCATTTTTGATTTTGACTTTAGCTTCTGACAACTAAACATGAAGACCTTGGAAACGTTTATGGCGAGCATGAGCATTTCAATTAAACCAACATGGCTTTGATGTGCGTCAGGCTGTCACGGCAACCTGCGTGCATTCGATTGCCACACATGTATCGGGCACCGCAAAGCCATTTGCAGGAGCAGATTCCCGCGGCTTAATCAGCCAAAACACGTCCCCTTCTAGAACATTCTGAGCTTCTTCCAGCTGCACGCAGGTATTCTGTGTTCCGGGCTGAGCCCGTGGTGGCTTCTGGACTCGAGGCTAAAGGGCTGCTCTCTGTACCCCGGCACCCCTCTCTGACGTTCTCACGCAGAGTTGTCACAACATGTGCGCTGGGGCGCAATGGTCGTGCGCCGCCACTACAGACACCGCGGTAGCGATCCCTGCAGAGCCCGGCCGAAGAAATCCGAGTGCCCCCGGCATTTGGTGAGAGGAGAAAGTTTCAGAAGTGCAGCGGGAGGGGCGCGGGTGGGTGCCGGGAGCCTGGGCAGAGGGGGCTGAAATCAGACCCGCCGCGGGGGGCTCAGGCATGCAAGGGGCCGGCCTGCTGCAGCTGCAATGCAAGAAATGACGTCTTTAAAGTGTGCATCGGAGGGGGCTGGCAGCCACAGTGCCCCCCAGGAACCCCCTAACATTCTTCCTCGCTGCTGCACAACGGCACCGGTTCAAAGGGACTGTAAATGCAAGTCTGGCGTCATGTCCCCCGCCCCCCACCCCACATCCCACCTTTCATGGAATTTCTCTGTTCTGTGGCGATGTCGGTCTGGAATTACCCAGTGCCATGGAGGCTGGAAGCACTCGTGTGTGGCTCAGTCTCCCTTTCTACGTTTCTGTACTTTCCAAAAAACAACTATACAGCCTGTTGTCAACACTAGTACTGTTTGCATCTCCCTTCACCCCCCCCTCAGTCCCCGCACCATTGTTTCTGTAAACTGCCCTCAGCAGGACCCTGCACAGCACAGCACACCACCCTATCTGTGCAGCACCACAGTCCCAAATGCTGCTGTACCAGGAATCTTATGAAAAGTGCTGAGCGGGTGGCATAGCGCTCACATCCATGTTTCGCCACTTCAAAGCGGTGTCAGGTCTCAGGGATGCAGGATTGAGGGAGCGGCTCTGGGAAGCCACGTGTTTTTCTAGATTCCAGGGATGGGGTGAAACAGGCCAGTTTTCAGAGTTCTTCCAAACTTTGGGATGTCCTGTTGCAGGCAGCGGTGGGTGGGGCTTGCTAGAGTGTAGAGCGCATTGGAAATTAAGTTTATCTTTGTGACAACATGATTACTGCGGTGCAGTAGTATAGGGGTTAATAGTGACAAAGCGCCTACTCAGCCCCACGCTACTACTAAACGCGCAACGATCCCAATAACAAAGGTAAAAATAGGCACCCCATGATTCGCATAAAGGCTGGGGGCAGCTTATACTCTTCAGAAGAAGATTTGAGCTTGTAAAAGTTGCACCCCAATTAGCATGAGTACAGTGAATCCAAAAGAAAGTATATAAAAAGCTCCATTAAAAATAGGAACTTTAATCAAAATGAAAATGCACACAACTTATTAAAAACACTGACCACCGTCACACTCTCCCTGCTATTATACACTAGCCCTGCCATGACTTGAGCACTGTTCACCAAGCTAACAATAAGACATCCAAAATCTGTGGCTGTATAATTGTGTGACCTCAGCAGCCACCATGTCATAACTATCCATGCTTTCTTTTTTTACAGTTTAACCTGCCATCCGTCTGACTAGGATACACAATTATTATGTTTTAAATCAGAGGTGCAGGTGTTCAAAAAGAAACCTCGGCCTGTTGGAACTTTGCGTTTCATCAGCTGCCACAAATGCATGCAAGCTTTTAACCTGCTATGCCGCCATTGCCAGGAGACAGTCACAGCACAGGCACACAAATACCCTATGGTGCATTATGAAAGACCTCCTTTCAAAGACCGGAGGCCCCACATAATTTTATGAATTAAAATAAAAAAGGTAAGGCTTTCACACCGCGCCAATGGCATTCTGTCACAAACTTCCCCTAAAATGCTGTTATTTTGCTCAAAGAATAGCTGGCAGGTTTTGAGGGGGGGAATTTAGGCATCTGGTCGACAGGTAGCGCCTAGCGCTCTGGGGAGAAACACCGGAGTGGATCCATGCAAGCCTTTGTTCACAGATTTGGGAAAGGTACACACAATGCATAATTCATAATGGAAAACTGATTCATTGTGTCATCGATTTTCCAAGTCTGTTTCACTCTATGGAGTTCCATAGAGCTTTCATTTTAGATACAAACTCCATAGAAAGTTGTGGCAACTATGTTGCTGTGCTACACTTAAACCAGCAGTGTGTGCCATCTGCGGCTCTAGAGATGTTTGGACTGCAACTCCCATCATCCCTCACAGTTCAGTAGGCCTTTTAGAGCTGATGGGAGTTGTAGTCCAAAACATAAAAATCTGCCTTAACATGGGTACTAGCTTATCACTTTTGGTGTGACTTTTCTTGGCTCAAGGTGGTCAGTCTTTGGGGCCTTATGCATTGCTTCAGTGTCAGTTCGTTCACCAGTGTTGTAGGAGAGCAGGGTCCCATGCCATATCTAGTTAGGCTTTAACATGCTTTCATGACTTTATTTTTGTTAATGTATGGGATTTATATAGCAGAAACCTACCAATCAAGAGGCTGGGAGCTGTACTAACAGCCATTGGGAAACCCGATAGCTGTGGCTTTTGCAGTTCATTGCATTTTGCATTTATAGGCACCCATTTCAGTCATCTCCATAAACATTGGGCCCAGCTTGAAGAACATGTAAGCTGAAGTGCCAGCCACCATGTACCTATTAACACATGGAGATTGTTATTGACCTCCTATCGGCCAATCAGAATGCTTAGAGTGCAGTCAATAAGTACTGGTATTGACTGCATTCTGAACATTCTGTCTGAAGGGGTCCTTATCGCCTAGGGTATTGTTCAGGTTTTAATTTTTGTGTAGTCTTCTATTGTACTATTTCTATCCTAACGAACAGCACACTCTCCAATGAGATGAAGAGAAAGAGATTTGCATATCTGACTCCTTCAACATGTCACTGAGGAGGCAAGGCCTGAAGGACGAGTTTGCTGAGATACGCGGTAATACCAGAGACACTCCACGATGGTGATGTGGTGAGAATCCGGTATGGCCTGAATGAGAACTCATGGAGCTAATTTTGTGGGGATGGGTATCAGCCAGGGGTGGGTGGTGGTTACAGGTCTACTTAGCCTGTTCTGGAATGATTACATGAGTTCTGGTTGGCCAGCAAGTAGGCGTGATCTGGGCGGGAAGCCAGGACGTTCCACTACTGCAAGATGCAGACAGGTCTGTGCTACTCACTAGCACAGCACTTGAAATGCACACACGACTGGGCACTTTTTGTAATTACTGCATTCACAAGAATCTGGTAATTA
This sequence comes from Ambystoma mexicanum, assembly GCF_040938575.1. NCBI lineage: Eukaryota > Metazoa > Chordata > Amphibia > Caudata > Ambystomatidae > Ambystoma > Ambystoma mexicanum. The sequence continues at coordinate 46,568,025 of NC_090923.1, forward strand.
GCAAAAGCAAAACAAGAGCCGTGGGGAGGAGCCCTGCTTCATTCTTAATGCTTTAACAAGTTTTCCGTTCTCAGATTGCTTCCTATCTCGATCTCCAATCCTTACTTCCTCCACACTAATCTGCTTTCCATCCTACCAATTCCGCTGAGATGACCCATCTTAGTGTCTCAAATTCCTTTCTAACTGCTTGAAACTCAGCAGTTGCCTCTATTCGAATTCTCCTATATCGTTCTGCCACTTTGGACACAGTGGACCACCCTACACGCCTTCGCACCCTCTCCTCCCTGGATCTCTCTGGTGCTGTTCACCACTAGTTCCAATCATATCTCACTCATTGCTCTTTTTCCGTCCCTTTGGTTGGTGAGCATTCTACCACTTTCCCTGTATTGCAAGGTATTCTACAGGAGTCGTCAACGGTCCTCTTCCTTTTTTTCTATCTCCCTCTCTTCTCTCCTCTATTGCCTCCTCATTTGACCTATACTCTCACCTCTACACCGATGAGTCCCATATCCATGTCCATTTTTATTCTTTCCTCACAGCCTTCCCAGTACTTTCTCTGTCTGCCTCTTATCCATCTTGGATGCATTCTCATGTCTTACATCTCAACGCTTCAGAAATTGAGATTCTTTTCTTCCCTCTGTCTAGTATTCACCCTCGCTCCCTCATGTTCTCGGGAGGATAGCTCAGGGGCAACGTGCTCGTCTTGGAAGCAAGACGACATGGAGCAGCACAGGTAGGGTCCGCGCTTAGAAACCTTTGAGTGTTAAGTGCATTACAAATAACCAATTATAAAATTATAAATGATAAAATTCCATCTGCTTCTCCATATAATCTCTAGCCAATCATTCCTTGCCTCTGCTCACTTTAATTCCTCCCTCTCATTTGCTACACATTTCTTTAACATAGCTCGTCCCTGTTGTTTTCAAAACTTGAATACTCATCCCACGCCCTCCGCTCAGTCTTTATCTCTTCCATCCATAAAATATGCAGGCTGTCTGCCCACACCTCCATATTTCCCTCTATTCCCTTTCTTGGCTTTCCTTTGAAAACCGCCTCCTCTTCCATTTTATTTGCATTGCTTTTAAATGCATCCATGCACTTGCCCGTCCTCGCTTCACTAATCACCCTATCAATCCCTTTCCAATGACTTTTGCTCACAAGTTCAGTGTCTAGTTGCTCTACCCAAACACCCTTGTTCCTCATGTCATTTCTGGTCTTTTGCTTTTCTGGCACCCAGGCATTGGAACTATTTAAGTCTTGATATTAGATCCTCTTCTACACTTTCACAATGTGTTCACCAAAATGTGGGTAGCTTATAGGCAATTTCATGAGAAAATCTGTTCAATTCATATAAATAAGGAGAAAAAAGAAGGGACCTCGAAAATACATGTATTCATTTTGCTTAGTCCTGTATATTTTGATCCATTTAATATTATTTTACTAGTGTATATTTGTCCAATTGAGATCTTTGAATCCTTTCCATGTGACCATTTATTGTATCAATTGTTGAACTTTCTTAAGCCTCATTTACAGACTCATTTATTTAGTTTCTTTATCACGCCATCATTGTTAAAGTGAATTGAAAGTTATTTGTATATCCAGTTGGGATCTTTAAATATTATCAGTATCACACTGTTTATGCCAGTTGTTGTTTCTTCTACATCTCTTTTTACAGAATCCCATCTATTTCTTCTGTATCAAGTTTGACAAGATTCCAGTCTTAAATCTCTTTGTTACTCGATCCTCATCAGTTTTGACAAGAATCCAATCTTGAATTCCCTTGTTAATAATTCTCAAACTTCTTTGTTAATAGAGCCTCATCAGTTTTAACACGATTAACAAGATTTCAATCTTGAATTTCTTAGTTGCTAGTTACCCAACACATGTTTTGCCATTTTAATGGCTCATAAGGAGGATTGTTGAGTTGTATTTATTTTAGGCCCATGAAAAAATATGTGCACCTAAAGTAATGTATTGATATCATTGATTATCAGAACCACGATTGGCCAAAGCGGATTAATGATATTCTGAGTTATTCGAATAAACTATCATGGCAGCCAACCTTGAATTAATACAAGATTTGTTTTCAAATTGGTTCCGTAATATGAATCATTCAATATAGTTCAAATGTGGTAGGTTCTGTAACAAACAAAAAATAGTAAAATAAAAACAGGAATTAAAAATATTATATCAGAAACTGGAGAGACAACCAATTTTTAGAGTGTTTACAATTCTTGTAGCTTCTATTAATTGTAAATACATTGTGAATCATTTTTCTAAATGTCCCTTTCGTGGGGAGAGAAAAAAAAAACGGAATAATCATTTATGAAGTCATTGCGTAATGTGGAGCGCAATTATGTCATAGACATGACAACCATTTTTATCAATATTGTTGTGAACACAAACTAGATTATCCCATTCTGGGAATTTAAAGTTATACATATTATGAATATTTTGAATGGATGGATTGGCTAATAAAAGTGTTGTATAATTATGGGATGGTCCATTGGTAAGAATTCCTAGTGTCTAATCAGTTGACCAGTCAGTCACTCAATGGATGTGTTGATCAATGTAGTTTACTGTACCAAAAGATTTGCCAATGATATGTTCCTCATATTATTTATTTATAGTAAACAACATTTAATTTCCCCCGTGACACATTTTTTACATTAGAAATTAGAAATTCTTGATCCACAGCTGGTAGTGGTTAGGTCCTACTTGTATCTGGCATGTTTCAGACCTTCAGTTCCCCAGTTTCATAGTATTGAATTGTTTCAGTACCCTACATTATTCTTCAGGTCATAGCATTAAACAAATATACACAATCCTGAATCTTTGTTTAATACAATATTGCAGCAATCATTGCCTCTATCTGACCTGGTGTTAGTTCTTTATTACCATCTTTGATGAATCCAAGTAGTTTGTCCTTTCTCCTCAAGTCGGAGCTACCCCTTTTAGGATCAGAGAGGTGACTATGCTATGAATTACACTCCTTAGGGGACATGGCAACTGGGCTCTCACTAGGGGTGAATCCCCCCTTAGAGAACAAGGAGTTGCTAAACAAGGATAGAGTGACACATTCCTTTGATATAGAAGCCTCATCGCCGCATTGTTTATGGGTTTTATGTTATGTTATGTTAGGGAATTTTATAAAGCGCACATTACACCCAAAGGTAACTTGGCGCTATGTATACCAGATATACGTGATCACTAAGCATTTTTTACTGCGCATCTCAAAATATTAATTTTATTTTTATGTTACCCCATTTCACTACATATATATGTGAAGAGAGAACCGCCTGCACCTTGTCACCTTTACCCCTCACATTTATTATTAACTTGTCCCATTCCCCCAAAGATATATGCAGTGAAATGGGGCTTTAAAATTGTGACATTTTGGGATGGGCATTAATGGGGTGATACCAATATACCCAGGAAAGATGAAACAGAACAGATGCATTTTTAACGATCGACAGAATTGAAAATGATCCTCAATCACACAAATTGAGCAGGGCCATGGACGCCCAGACTGAACTGATGATACTGTGCGACCAGAAGAAAAAATGTGTTGGAGAACGCAAAGTATGGGAAGGAAGATGAGGACAGAATGTGGTCTGAAGATAATCTGCCCCAATCGATAGAAGGCCCGATGAACCAAACAAAGAGGCTTAAACGGAAACCGGCTCTGAACAGGAAGCCAATGAAGTTGACATAGAAGAGGTATAACATGATCGTGATAAGATGAATGAATAATAACTCTAGCTGCCTGGTTCTGAAGAATCTGAAATATGCAGGGTCGTGCAAGATCGAGAGATTTGCAGTAGTCTAAAAACTGACTGAAAATCAGTGAAGCGACCACAGGAGCCAGCATGGAATCTAATAAAAAGGGAGGAACCTTGCGAAGCACTTTTGGTGTGAAGTGGCCAGATTGACAGATGACATTGACCTGGGGTTCCACAGACATGTATGCAGAGCTCTTAAAGCCATGGTCTTTGACTAAAGAAACAGGCTTAGGAAGGGGACCTAACAAAGGCGGCCAGAAAGACGAAGACTTATATGATGTGGCTGAAGAGGTGCCCACTACAAGCACCTCTGTCTTATGCCCATTAAGCTTGAGCCAATTATTGCTCATCCATCTGCCAACAGATCCCAGGCACATCCTAAGCTGAGACACCACGTCCTGCTGACTGAGATCTATTCTGACCATGATCTGAGTGTCATCAGTATAGGAAGAGCATTGGAAGCTGTCTAACTGTATTCGCTTGGCAAGCGGTTGAACATAAACATTAAACAAAAACAGGGAAAGAGCAGAGCCTTGAGGGACACGACAGGTCAGTGGGCTTGCAGATGAGCGATAGGGATGGCCCTGGGAGGTGAGCCATATTATGTGACTAAGGGCCCTTTAATTGGGGATGGCCTGGCTGCTGACCAAACTGGTCCATTATCTCACTATATAGAGGAAGACCAAAGTCAGCAGGAAGGTACCTGAAGGAGAGGAACAGGATGCACATTTGCCACAACGCTGGGTTGAGCAAACGTGGAGGCAGGACCATGTCCGGTACTTGGTGGACAGTGAAATCCTGGAGCCCACAGAATGCTGGCAGGACGCCCAACGATCCAAGGTCTCCAGCGGAGGAGACCTGCCAGGAGAAACCTGACACAGCTGCGCACCCGAGCCAAGATGTGGACACGACAAACCACCACAAAAGAGGAGACGAACATGAGAGTGCAGGTCCGCAAGTACTGGCGTCACCACCTACTCTTCCGAATGATGCTGCCAACACATGTTTATGCGGCTAGCAACAAGAAAGGGGAGTCGGGCGGTTGAACTCCAAGGAGGACATGAAGGGGTTAAAGACACTGCCACACGCATATGGCCATCGAGGCTATGCAGCCCAGGAGAGTCTGAATGAGTCAGAAGCCCTAAGGGAGTTCATAACACTACTGCACAGATATGGCCAAAGAGGTCAAGCAGCCCAGGGGAACCTGAACCAGTCAGAAGCCTTAAAGGGATTAGAGATCCTCCAACACACACATATGGCCGACGAGGCCAAGCAGCCCAAGGGAGACTGAGTGAACCAGAAGCCCTGAAGGGGACAGAGACATTGCAATTCAAATAGGACCAACAAGGCCAACCAACCCAGGAGAGGCTGTGGTCCAGGATCCCTGGAACGGGTGAAACCAAAATAATAGGTATGTGACAAGAAAGGGCCAGCCACCCACAAGGGGCTGAGCAGAACCAGAACTTTGAAGAGAATAATGATGGAATACCGGAAAGGATTTTGGAGTTGCGACCTTTTGGGAATTCTGCTGAAGAGATTTGAAGTTAAACAATAACGGAGTGTCAAGACAATCCAGAGGTTGTTTGATTTTCCTTGGAACAATGTGCAAGATCGATTAAGTGGGACAGGAGTCCTTCTTACTGAAATACCCGAGAAACAGAGACTTTTCCTTTTAAGCCATCATCCGAGACTGAAACCAGAAATGGGCAAAGGAACTGGAACTCTGAAAAGATTGAGGGTCAAGGACCAGCCAAGCCAAGGCAAGAGGGGAGCAGAACACTTCTGCAGGCTGATTTATGTTTTCTTACTGTTAGTGGTCGGGCAGGCTATAGGATAGAGTAGGTCTCAGGTAGAGGACGATTGCTATTTTAAGACAGCCTGACAAGCACCTTCTGTTATTTTCTTAGCATAGGGAACCAACACAATTAGCATTAGGGCAAGGATAGGAATGTATTTTTCTTTAATAATGAAAGGTCAAACCCTAACATGTCTCTGTGTCCGTCTCCGATGTCTGGATTACAACACACCGCTCGGTGATAGCTTGATTTCCATCATTCCTGTACATTTGATTTCTTCAATCAATGGATGTTCATGGTCTTCCAGCCAAGGCATTGCTAAAGGATACATTTTGTCTTGCTTTTTAAGGCTCTGATGTGCTCCTGAATTCTTGATTGTAATTTCTGATTGGTACTTCATATACGCCCTTTGTTGTATATTAATTTGATATCATAACCACAAATGTTATACTGCACTTGATGAAGCCTTTGATAGTAGGCCTTTTACCATCATGTATATTTATTTCTCTATGTTTGTCCATCATGTATTTGCAAGTTACACTGGAGCTAGATTTGTAGTTGTCATTAATAGGTTTAAGTCAACTTATGCCCAAGTTAATACTTTCCACTTCAGAGTCTGGTTTGAGAAAACTTATTGTAGGTGCATTCCAATAGACAATTGTTTGGTTTTCCATAAGATATCAAGTTTTGTGAGGTTTGTGATTTAATAAATCTCACTTGTTTAGGTTGTATGATTTCCTCCCTTTTGCTCAGGTTTAAATAGTTCTTGTCACTGTTTTTCTTGAGCCTTTGTATAAGATGTATTGATAGTATTGATAGTATATTCTCTTACTTTAAATTATTTCATAGTTATGGCTGCATGTCTGTTGAGAAGTTTGTTTCTCTGTAATTCCTTTGGATTCTTAGCAGCTCCCCATAGGAGTATTATTAGTTACCTGTTTAGGATTGTTCTGTTAGCATGTAGGAAAGTATTACCTGCTGTAGGTTTGATGAACTATATTGTGTGAATTCTGCTGTCTCTCACATACAATTCTAAGTTCAAAAAGTCAATTATTTCTGTACTTTTACTCATTGTCAATTTGATGTTGTACTCATTATTGTTGAGATACTTTATATAATCTTTCAATGTGTTACAGTCACCATTCCAAATAACCAGAATGTCATCAATATATCTGCCCCAATAGATAATTTTGTTGTTAGAAGTAAAGGCAGGAATTGACCAAGCATGTTCATTTTCATAATGTCCTATGAAAAGATTTGCAGAAAGTGGAGCATATTGTGATCCCATTGTTAAACGGGAAATTATATCGTGCCTCCTATTGCAATTAATATATGTATATTGGCCTACGCCGGAAGTTTTTCAAGGGTGGCAACCTTCTCCACATTGCCACTCTAAACTCCCGCTCTGCCATCAAGCACTCCTCTGATATCTGTCGCCTTCTTGAGGAACTGGACCTCGACATCCTCGGTCTCACTGAGACTTGGTTCACTGCCAGCTCTGCCACCAGCTTCGACACACTCCTACCTGACGGCTACAAGATCCTCTCCGTGCCCAGGCCCAACCGTTCAGGGGGTGGTGTTGCCCTTATCTTCCCTGAGTGGATTCCTGCCACTGTCACTCCTACGCAGACCTACTCCTCTTTTGAATGTCTTGTCTGCCGACTTTCTCTCTCTCCTAGCCATTCCCTTACCGTGGCTACTATCTATCGGCCACCTGGTCAAATTTCCTCCTTCCTCTCTGAGTGGGCTGATCTCTCCTCATCACTCCTGTCCTCAACCACCCAACTCCTCTTTCTCGGCGACTTCAACATCCACCTTGATGCCTCCTGTCCCCCCACTGGTCTCTTTCGCGAACTCTGCAACTCTCTCTCACTCTCTATTCTCCCTTCTGGTCCTACTCACTCTGCAGGGCACACTCTTGATGCTCTGATCTCTTCTGACCTTCCCCTCTCCCTCCCTCTCTCCACTCCTCTCTCCTGGAGTGACCACTTTCTTCTATCCTCCCACCTCTCCCTCCCTACCCCACAGGCAAAGCCACCCTCTTCACTGCCACCCACCTTCTCGGTCATCCGACCCATGAAGCGGGTGTCAGTTGAGGCTTTCGCTGCCACCTTCTCGCCCCCTCCTCCCCCCTCGGCTGACTCCCACCCCGACACAGCCCTCTCCATGCTCTATTCCTCTATATCTGATACTCTCGACATCCTTGCCCCCGTCATGAGAATCCGCCTGAAGCCCAAAGCCAAATGTAATTCCTGGTACGACTCGGATCTCGTCACCCTAAAACGCAAGTGCAGGGTGGCAGAGAGGAAATGGCGTGCTTCATGTTCATCCTCTGACAAACTGGCCTGCCGCCTGCTCCAAAGGCAATATCGGCTCTCCGTTCTCACTAAGAAGAGAGCCCTTATCCAAGCCCGCATCTCTGAGGCATCAAACAACTCGGCCGAACTCTTTAAAATCTGCAAGGAGCTGGCCAACCCTGCTGCAGTCTCTACCTCTCCTGTCCCCTCACAGGCCCTCTGCACTGCACTGGCCTCGCACTTCATCTCAAAAACTCAGGACATCCTGTCCTCACTCTCCTCCCCTCTCCTCCCTCCCTCTCTTCCTGGCTCTTCCTCTTGCTCTCTTGTAGCCGCCCCTCCGCCCTCCTTCTCTTCATTTCCACCTTTTTCTGCTGACGAGGTTTCCAGACAAGTCCGATCTATGAAAGCCTCGTCTAAACAGGTTCACCCCTGTTCCTCCAAAACCATCAAGGACCACATCGTCTCCCTGGCTCCTGCCCTGGCTGACTTTTGCAACCACTCATTCGCCTCTGGAGTCTTCCCATCCCCCCTCAAGCACTCCCTTGTGCACCCCCTCCTCAAGAAACCCTCTTCCGACCCCTCCTGCCCGGCCAACTATCGCCCAATCTCCATTACTCCCTTCCTGGGCAAGCTCCTGGAGAAACTGGCCATCTCCCAGCTTAACCTCCATGCTGAATCTGTTGGTAATCTTCATGACCATCAATCCGGCTTCAGAGCGGCCAGAAGCACGGAAACTGCTCTCCTGAACATCCGTGAGGACCTGCTCCTGAACCTCGATTCCAACACTCCCTGTGTTCTCATTCTGCTCGATCTCTCCTCTGCCTTTGACACTGTCAACCATGCCATCCTGCTCAACCGTCTCCGTGATAACCTGGGTATCACTGGTCAGGCTCTGGCATGGCTGACCTCTTTCCTCTCTGGTCGACCCTCCCAGGTCCAAATGGGCTCCTTCCTCTCTGACATCTTTTTCTCCACCTGTGGTGTCCCCCAGGGATCCAACCTCTCTCCCTGGCTTTTCAACCAGTATCTGGCACTCCTTGCCCACCGCATCGCCGCCCTCTGCCCCCACTTCCAGTGCTATGCGGACGATACCCAGCTCATTTTCAGGCTACCCTCGGCCTCCTCCTCTCCTTCCCTCATCTCCGACTGTCTGTCTGCTATCCAGGAATGGTGTGCCGCCAATGACCTCTGCCTTAACGCCAGTAAGACTGAGATTCTACTCATCGGCGCACCCACTCCCTCCTTCCCTGCAGCTCTCTGGCCGGCCTCCCTTGGCCCCCTTCCTGCCCCTACATGCAAGGCTAAAAACCTCGGGGTCATCTTCGACTCCACACTCTCCTTCTCTCCTCATATATCTGATGTCTCTAAGAAATCACACTACCAGCTGCACCTCCTCAGAGGTATTCTTCCCTTCCTCTCCTTCCCCCAGAAGCTCACTGTCTCCCGAGCCCTGGTTCTCTCAAGGCTGGACTACTGTAACAGCCTCTATCTTAATCTCCCTGCCTCCACTCTCCGCCCTCTGCAACTTATCCAGAACAGAACTGCGAGACTTGTCCTTGGCCTCAAGCCCAGGGACCGTATCTCTCCAGGACTGAAATCTCTTCACTGGCTCCCAGTGGCTGCGAGGATTAAGTTCAAAACCCTCTGCATTGTCCACAAGGCCTTCTGGGGCTTGGGGCCTAAATACCTTCAACTCTCTCTTCCTAAATATCTCCCTTCACGAGCCCTTCGCTCATCCATCTCTAACTCCCTCATGGTCAGCCGCTTCTCGAAGCAACGTGCTGGGGGTAGATCTCTCTCCGCAGCAGGGGCCTCCCTCTGGAACAGCCTGCCTGCCTCCCTGAAACTTGAGGAGAACCATCTCCGGTTCCGGAAGCACCTCAAAACCTTCCTCTTCGCTTCTGCCTTCTCTCTCCCTCTCCCCTGCTAAACCTGCTTAACTCCCCACTGAATTCTGCACTTAACCTGCATCTGGGCCACTCTCAGCGACCTCGGTCCAGGGCCCAGCCACTCTCCACTTGCACTGACCCCCTGGCTCCCCCTGCATTGTGGGACTGTCACTGTATCCCTACAGCCCCCTGCCCAGCACTTGCTCTGCACTTACCTCGCACTTGCCACCAGCTGGCCCTTTTTATTTATCATTTATTATTTCATTACGCCACTTACCTTGTACTGCACTTCTCCCCCCACCTCCTCCCCCTGCACTTTCTCCTTTTTCCCCTTACCTCTGCACTTGCGCGATCTGAATGACACCTGGCCTAGTAGGATCGCTTGTCCGTCTTCCCCTTGTTTCCCTCCCTCCCTGCCTCGTCGCGCCTTGAAACACTTGTGTATAGGCGCGTTACAAATACCATATCATATCATATCATATCATACGCCAAGCTGCTTGTAAACCACTTGCGAAGAAATCCGAGTTGCAGGGTCCTGACCTTAGAATCACTGTAAGCCGCCATTTTAGGTCAATCCGCCATTTTAGGTTCTCTCTGTAAAGTCACCCTGTGAGTTAAAATGGTGGACGATGTCATTCCGAAATACAACATGGCCGTCTTGACCTCTGTGTGCATTTAATATGTAACTTGCCTGCAGGCCACTTGTTGGGGTCGGGAACTGAGACCTTGTCTTTCGCTGACCTGTGTGTAAGGGATTACTTGTGCCAATGAAACTAATCCGCGAGCATATGTTAAGAACTATGTATCCAAATACTGAACTGAGAAAACTTGTTTAACTACATTGTATTTATGTTTGAGAAGACCTTTATGAGAAATCCTAAAATACACTGATACCGTGTAGACTTTTTGGCGAATGCATGAAAGGCAAACCCTACGCATATAGATGTGTGAACTCGGCATGAACCCTAGATCAGTAATGTATTAGAGGAATATTAACCCACAGTAGGGTTGGACATCATGTTCGCAAACATATATAAAGTGGGACTATTCTAATGTACAGCCCCACTCGCTGAGCATACCGAACCACTCTGGAGTTCGCTGTGTTGTACTGAGGGCCGATAGCTATCTGTTACTTTGTCCTTTGAAACTGTTCAGTATAAAATAAAAGATCTTTGTATGTTCCTTTGTAACCCATGTTCGGTGTATTTCCTTTTGGGGTACTCAGCCTCGATATTTTAACTTTGTTTTCACACCATAGCTGTGCCGTGGGCGTGTATGAAGATTAAAGAATTTAACTAAAGATCGCATAGTTTAGGGTAAAACCTAGCCTTTCAAACAACATTTGTTTATGACAGAGAGCAAAATCCATCCTGATTAAAGGAAATGCTTAACAATAGTGGCATCTTTACTGTGTTCAAGGCTGGTATAAAGTGAAGTGACATCACGTGTCCCTAATCTGTAGTCTTCATGCTAAATAATGCCTTCCAATTGTTGTATAACATATTTAGTATCTTTTATAAATGGTGATAAAAATTAAGATAAGGGATTGAGATAGATATCTATATATTCTGATGTGGGTTCGCCAATACCATTTATTATCGGATGACATTTCAGTAATTGTTGACATTCCTTGTGCAATTTCGGGATGCAGTAGATAGTGGACATAACGGGATGTCTCAATAACATGTAGAAGTTGATGGCATTATAGTAATTATGAAGCGAAGTGACTACATAGGAGCAACAAAATGACAACCTGGAGATACAGTTATGAATTGATACAAATTTACCCTATACAAGAAATTACACCAATCTGGATTGAAGAATTTAAATAATTGAATGATCAAAGCCTATTGCATGATAACGAGTACTTATGGACACAGCGACAATAGACTAGAAGAGAAGAGAACTCTAACTACTCAAGAGGCTAAAATTGTATGACCTTCTCTAACAGCAAGTATGATACTGTTGGTTTTTCACAGGTAACATTTAAATTGCACTTTTTAGTTTCTGTACACCAGTTTCTGTACACCAAATAACCATAAGTACCATATACATCCAAAAGATGTTTCAAACCTGTTGTAAAGATCTGTGCCTCAGCATCAGAAGAACATTTAGCCCTACATATATTTAGCGAATATCCTCTAACAGTTTTTAAAAACATAGACAGAAGCAATTCAACAGTTAAGTCATTCAATCATTATTCTGTCAGGGCCAGGAGGATAGTTCAGGGGCAACACATTTGTCTTAGAAGCAAGACAACACAGAGCAACACAGGTTCAAATCCGGGTCCCATGCTTAGACACTGGTCTCCGTTAATGGGAGTGTTAGAAAGGATTAATTAATTAATCTAATAACAACAGTGCCGTAATCCCATTTTTGAAATCACATGAGTTTTCAAAAGAACTGATGGAAGAAGCAGAGTCTCTTGATCCGATTACTCTGATCATGAATAGCCTTTAGATATTCACACACATGTAAATAACCCTCCTAAGAGGCCAATACTTTCATTATGTAGAAGAATTTCTGAAAACATTTCTCAGTTTAGAGATAATTTCATTCAATCCCTTTAATTTTGGAGGAACACCACAATAGAGACACTAAGGATTTCATTGCCAAGTTTATTTATAGGAAGGATATAACCATGATACAGGTATAGCTGGGCGTTGTACTAATATTCCAACACATGAAAGGTTTGAAGCAGTGTGAGTAATCTCTCTTGCATCTCAGGTGATGGGTGCACACATTGAAAGTGCTATTTTCATTTCACTTTTGTATACAGTTTTGAAATATAATTATTTTAGGTTCAATAACATCTTTTGCTGCCAAATAAGCATTTCTTCTAAGGGTGAAACATTTGCCCTACATTTTAAAAATATACTTTTTAAATGATTTAAAAGAGGAAGAATGTATGTCATATGCATGAATCCCTGTTAACTCTATAAACTACGATATGATTAAAGCAGTTGTTACCAAAGGTTTCAACTCGCTCACCTTGACAAGTCGAATAATCCAATATGGAAGAGGCAAATGCAGCTGTGAAGGTTCCCCTGAGGCAATCCTGCCCCCCGACCTAGAAATGGAATAACCAGGGGTGAGGACAGGACCGCCAGGGAAACCCTCTAATGGGAAGAAAACCCTGGTTGAATCTGGAGTCTCGAGGACCAGGCGGGTGTGGAAGCGAAGAGGTTCCTGAGGTGTGGTAGAAAACGGATGCCCCCTGGGAGGCTTCTTCTGGATGCACGAAAGGAAAACAAGAAGAGGGTCAGAATGGAAATGAGAGTTGCATGTTTAGCAAAGGGCGGAAGGAGGATCCTCTCACCGTTAATAGAGTCTAGCTGGGCTTAGACGTGACGAGACGGGTACTCGAAAAGGTTTGCAGGTAAGCAACAGGAGCTCTATAAGAACAGACAGGGAAGTGCTCTTATCGGAACAAAGAAAGGGGAGCTCAAAGGAGACAGGGCTTACCCTAGCGGGTTTCTGGGAGGAAACGAAAGCCGGAGAGACTTCTCTCGAAACGGCTGGGTAATGTTGAATTAGCTGGGCTGGTCTGCACTCAAAGGGAACAGGGGCTGAATAGAGCAACTGTAGAAAATGACTGAGAGATACAGAATTAGAAGAGTAAGAAAGGGTTAGCATGAAATATTCAGCAAAGTAGGCAAGGGATACAATAACAAACTCACGGAGCGTCAATAGCAGAAGCGATGCGATGCTCCGTAGGCTTCGAGTCCGGAAATAGGGTCACGTGAGCGGTCTGCGGTGTCTCGCAGAGATGTGGGAAGACTGGACTGTTGCTGTCCGCTCGAAGATCTCTATGGGTGTCCATTTTGGAACTGCTTCTCCAAAGGATACCACCCAAGTGGGTACGTGTACCGCACAAGCGGGTACACGACCATAGTGACCATCTACGGCCATGTGTAACAATCCCATTGGCTTAGATTCATTATGATGTATTCTTGATGTGGAATGGCATAGAACACACATCACGCCATTTATTTTTAATTCTCTTAATTCCATTCATCTGACCCTGGAATTTACATGTCACTTTGGCCCCAAAGCTATAGACCCTTTAGATATGTGATTTGACTTGGAAGATGGTAAACCATATTTTAGCATTTATAAACCAATGGACACAATCCTTTGTATGTTACATCACAACACCATGCGTCTACAAAACATGGCTCACCATAATCACAATTTCTATGGGTTCACAGAATCCTTTCGAATGACGCAACGCTGAAAGATACCATTCAACACAAGACCGCTATCTTGTCAAAGAAGTGTCATTCTATTACATCTTAACCTCAGCAAATAATCGGATAACGCATGACCAAATATTGCACTAAAAGAGAAAAGAAAAGTGATTGAGTGGACTGAGGACTTACTCGTGGTCACCAAGCAGGACAAACATGGAATACCATCTGTTGATATTTACAGTAATTAAAGAATTACCACCAGTGCTTTAAAACAGAGATCGAAGATTGGTGGCAGGCCGGGAGGATAGCTCAGGGGCAACACACTCACCTTGGAAGCAAGACGAAGCGGAGCTACATGGGTTCGATCCCTGGGTCCGTGCTTAGAAACCTCTGGGTATTAGGTGCATTATAAATAACCAATTTTAATTTTAAGACCCATGCTTGTAGATTCGCCAGCAGGGAGAGGTCATAAAAAGTGGTCAATAAACCACAAGCAGGAATAGTCCTATCGTTCTGATGCTATTCTTAAAAAATGTTCAACATGTGCGCCCGCATGTGACGCGTAACAAGAACTAAATAATAATAAGGATAAGAAGAACAATTATTACTTGTTTCTCCCAAGAACAGAGCCAGAAAGATGTGCTCTAGGAACATCCAGCTATGGGCCTGGTGTGTAGGCTCCACATATCTCCACATGCCACCCCATATCTGGTGGCACGCACTCCTCAACCAGCAAATCGACCAACCGGCTGAAATCATAACTCACCCACAAACGGAGGACCTGCAAACGAACAAACAGAGGACCTGCAAACGATCCTTCGCTTGTCACACACCCACCCAGTGAAAGTCGATCCCACAATCGGTTCAGAATGCCCCACAATTCTCTAATTTCACAAATCTCTCAAAAAGTGTTTTTCTCAACACCTCACCAAGGAATAAGCCTATTAGACATAGTGACTGACAAACAGATGGTAAGTCACAATACTGCGCTACTGTTAAAATATACCAGCCCATGTGCTGGCTTCCCACACACTGTACAGCGCCCCATTGCTCTTGAGCTAGGTCTGCACTGTAAGCATGAAAATGAAATAATACAAATGCAAAAATTTACAAATCGCTTGATTTGTTTGTTAAAATGTCCATGTGATTAAGTTTATGTTGCACAAACTTTCAGACTGAAAGAGTGTTCAATAGAACACTTGCAAAAATTACAACAAAGTCTTCTGTTGCCCAACATTTGGCAAAAATGTGTCACAAAGTAGGAAAGTGAAACCTTTTAGTTCTGACACATCTTGTGCCAGACTTGTCATAGATGTGTTTATTCCAGATTGTGTGAGCTATATTGGATTTTTCTTTTCGGAGTTAATACTCTTTCAGCATGGCTGATTATATGCCATTTAATGTAATTTACCATGACATTATTTTCTTTATTTTCATTAGTCAGGCATTCAGCATCAGACATAATTTAGTTAAGTATATCTTCTCTTTCAATTGTTGAAATGTCTTCTGTTACTTGGGGTTCAGAGGAAAGTACCCACCAGTGTTTGTGAGCGAGTCTGATGTGAATTATTGATTACACCCAAAGGGTATGCTGTGTGTATTGCATCTTACTTGACTGCAGTGTAAATGTGGGGGGGGGGTGTATCAAATCAATACGAATTTTCAATTCGTTTTAAGAAATTGACTCTTCGAAACATGAACCTCAGATCTAACACCAACTAAAAAAAGAAATCTGTGTAAACGGTACATTAATCTGCAAATGTATTTAAACATTGAGAGTAAACTCCTGTCATTTAGTTATGTTTGCACGCGGATACGAAGCGCTTGCAATCCTAATTTTGGTGACTGTTGTTTAAGTGTATTTCCTCAGGTGTGTTTGGGGCAAAGTCCACCAAAGGACAGACAATTCTCCTCTCTGCAAGGGTACCAATAGCATTCGGAGTCACAACCCTCTCTTATATTTTCCAGACGAGCAGGAGGTTGAGCCGGAGTGTTATTGTATTGGAGGTTATAAACTCCTAGAGTTAAAAATCACTGTCAAAGACCGGGGGTGACTTGGAGGAAGGGGAGAGGCGTTTAGGTAGTAATGTTAATGGAGAGGTCAGAGAAGATTGGGGGGTTGTGTCCCGCAGAAATATCTCTTCTGTTTTGTAAATCTATCTCATGAGACAGCAGGTGGTGTGTGCAAGTGCTTCTTCCTTGGGTGAATGAGTGGAAGTTCAATAGTTTGTTGGTTGTCCGCGAAAAGATGGTAGCAGAAGCCAAAGGAAGTGATTAGTTTACCAAGGTGAGGAGGTCTAGAGTGGAAAGAAGAGAGGACACCGGATGGACCTTTGGGGTCAACCAACATGGAATCACTGGCTAGAAGAGATGCTGGTGTTCCAGGAGATATGGAAGGAGTGGCCAACCCACTTTGATGAAACCCAAGCAAGGATAATGTTTTTCAAAGCAAAGTGGACGAGGGTGGTCAACAGCGTCAAAGGGGGCAAAATAATCCAAGAGGAGGAGAAGATAAGAAGACCACGTTGGTCAAGGTTCATTTGAATCTCAACCTCGTGAAGAGCTTGCAGTGGAGGGGCAGAAGGGATGCCGATTCGGTAGTTGGGTGGAGGTTTGGGTGTGGCAGTTGTTTTTTTTTTTTTAAAGATGGGTACAAAGGTAGACGACTTGAAGTGACCTGGGAAGTTCACAGATATGAACGGGAAGAGAGAGGAAGGTTAGATTAACTTAACTGTGTTGAGTGCAAAAGTCTCTACGGAAGTTCAGGATGAATAAAGAATGAAGTTCAGTCCAGCGAAGGTGACAGCGGTGACGGTCGATCACAGTAGAGGGTGCCTGAAGGAGGTGCCGGATAGAAGCAGGAGAGGAGGGCTCGAAGATCATTATTTTAATGTCATGCCTAGTGAGACATTGGCTGCTTTTGTTCATCTGCTAATCTAGGAAATACAATTAGGAAAATGATTTTACTTGGAAGGGGACGGGGTCTTGTGCTCAAGATGGGTACTGATTTGGAGGTTCTCAGAATAACATTGGATTTCAGGGGCAAAGAGTTAAAGTGAGGAATGAGAGGTTGTACATTGAAAAGGCAAGTGATATGGCAGAGCCTTGGGGAACCCCTCAGTCTGCTGAGATCTGGGGGAGGGCTTGGGGGGCTTGGCCCTGTGTCACTTGGCAGGCTCTGTCTTAGAGAAAGGAAGCAAAGCACTTGAGTGCAGGGCAGGTAATTGTCTTTTAGTGTTTGGGGCAGTGGAAGGAGATCTCGTGGTCGACCCTCTCGTGGGCAGCAGAGAGCTCGCATCACTGACATGGGATTTCTAAAGATAAAGTTAGGACAAGCTCGGCCTGACACAAGCTGGCAAGAAAAGAAAAAAGCAGGTCTGGATCCCGGGACAGATCTCAAAACATTGCGATGTGCACCCTGACGTGCACCAATGAAAGCTGCACGGAATGCACAGCCTACCCCCTGCATCTGTGATTCGTAGGGGCGCACACATTGAGGGGCTGCACTTAACTCTATTTGTGCATTTCGTCAAATAAGGGGGCATTTCTGTGCCTCCCAAACTCACAAACAGGATTCTCTTTAAAATGACCAGAAAACAAATAGGAGACCCTTTGGGGCATTTTTTTTTTAAGTGGGTCTCCTACTCGCAATACTACACCCCAAACAGGGCCACACAGGCTTTTTTTTGTTTCAGAAGGGCCCATTGTGTGTGCTGGGAGGCTGTTTCAAGTTTCTGCCCCTGACACTAGTGTATGCAAAGTGGCTGGCCAGCAGACCATTGGCCCCGCCCCTCTCGTGCTGGTCATCTTGACAAATAAGGTCACCTGTACATTTCCCAAAGTCGCACAAGTAAGAAAACCCGGTTTTATTTGCATGCCTTTTTGAAAATGCGGTCTGTTTAATTACACTTCTTCGCGTGACCCCCTCCTCTTTCAGTGGGAAATGGGAAATGGCTGACAGTATAGCAACACTTGTAGCGATTCGCATGAAACACACACACAGCCGTAATTAGAATTTATTAATTCTAGACACTGCTTAGCCCCCCACGGAGCGCTTCAGAAAGAGAGGTGCAGTTCTGCAGCCTTGGGGGGTACGGGGGGTGGGAGGAGGGGGCAGCTCTCCTCATTACTTCTGACATGTACCCACAGGCTGCGATGAATGGGAGTCTTTTCAACCAGTGAGAATTCAAAAATGCAACTCATTTCCACGCTAATTTACGACTATTTAACCTCCCTTAGCTGGGTTGCTGTGCGCAGCCAGGGGGTGGCAGATAAACAAGCCCGCTTCGGGAGGGTGGGGGGCACTCGTAAATCAGAGCTTGTAAAGTCATAAAGGAGCCGACAGGAAAACACTGTGGGGCTTAAACACATGAGTGTAAATCACCCTGTGTGCCCCCACCACTCGCACAGCCCCTCCAGGTCACTGGGCCTGGTCCTGTTTACACTGCTCTCATGTGTGTCTCTTCCTTAAGTGCTAAGGACCAGTATGCTCGTTCTTTTTGCACAGATCTGCACAAAGTTTACAAGTTAACGTGTTAACTTTCTTAAAACAAGCTCAGTGGGTTGGGAGCCTGTTGCCAAGAACTGCGTGTAACTTGCATGTCAAATGAGGGCTGAGCGCCCTGTCTTCATTTTACCGTCCATTGCCTTTAGCATTAGTATGGGAGATAGAACATCATTGCAAGTACTTAGACACTATTCACTTTGGAGTGTGCACTGCACACTAAATGGTTAATATATTGTAAGAGGTCGTTTTTAGAGAGTGAGTGGTTAGAGGCTAAGACTGAGCCAGACATTACATTTGGACTGGTGCTAAATTGCGAAAATACATTTTGCACCAGTTTGCTGCTCATATAATATGGGAAGAGGCTAATGCGCACTGTTTTACACACGTTTGCCCTGTGGCAAAAAAGGAGACTGTTCTTTTTTTTTTCTTACTATGGTATACAACGTAAAACGAAATGTGTTGGCTACATTTCTATGTTTTTATAAATAATGCATTAAAAATGCAGTCTGCATCTTTCTTCCCCATGCGAAAACATTTTTAGATAATACGAATTCAGACAAACCCTGTTTTCTCCAGTCCCTGTCAAACACCACATTTGGTGCTCAATACATTTGCATCATTTTTTCTCATCAGAGACATATTTTGTTAGCCTGGCCCGTGGAACCCAGATCCAGCTAATGCCATGGCCGCAAACATTATGGCCCCAGGAGGCTGTGAGTCACGGGCCGGTGGTGGCAGAGAACAAAACATTTCCAAGGATAAGTCACGGTGTGGTGGGGGGTCTCTGCTCTCTAGGAGGTTGCGCTCCGGCAATGGGCGTGCTTGAACATACAGTGCTCCAGAAAGAGAAAAGGGACTGTGAGCATCGGGGTTGAACCGCAACGTCAACTTGTATTTACTTGAAGAACAGGGATGTCGATTTTGATGAGAACTGGCTTTCGATGACACATTGACAGATGTTGGAACTATCCTAAGTGTGTATTTATATCACGTTGGTAATATACAGGCATCAAATGCAGAGGCGTTGCTACAGGGGGGGAGGGCTATAGCCCCGGGTCTTTTGGTTGTAGCCCCGGATAGAAGCTCAGAGGTGACAACCAAAAGGCTGGCTAACTCCGAGTCCCGGCAATACCGACATTAGCCTAGCCCCAAATCTTTTCCAGACCTAGCAACACCCCTGAACAACTGGAGTAGTGCCTTCAAGGGGGCTTGTCATCTGAAGCACCAAACATTGCCATTATATGGGCATTCCAGGCTTCTATATTGTCTGTGGTCTCTCGAGATCCCCACTGTAGCGCTCTATACCATGCTGCAGTCTCAGCCGCAGTCCACCTCCGCAGGTCTTCCTGCCACACAGAGAGCAATCGGCTAGTTTTCGGCTTCCAGGACATGGCTATGCTGCGCTAAGGTAATATACCGACCAGGTCTATTTATTTAAACACATGCACTGCCTTACTTGGCACATGCCTAAGCAACATTAATCCGAAATCCATTTCAATCTAACAACCCCAGGCTTCTCCAGCACCTGGTCAATCAATACCCCAAACCGTTCTGTGGTGTTGCCGCATCACATGCATGAGGTCTGCCTCATCAGAGCTGCACCATGGACACGCATGTGATCGCTACTTAGCAAATGTCATCAGCCTATGCTGTTTCCTATATGTCCTATGTAGGACATTTAGCTGCAGCAATCTGTGTCTGGCCTTCCTAGAGACCCGCTTTACATACACCATAGCGTGTTCCATTCTTGGTCTGTAAGAGACCTATGTAAATCAGTTTCCCATAGCGTGTTTCATTCTTCCTCTCACACCGTGGTAGGTAGATCTCTTTCTTCGGCTGGTGCCTCCCTCTGGAACAGCCTCCCTCAAAATTGAGGAGAACCATCTCCAGTTCTGGAAACACCTCAAAACCTTTCTCTTTGCTTCTGCTTTTTCTCCTCCTCTCCTCTGCTGACCTCATGGCTGTAACCTGAACTGCATTGGCTACCTGGACACCCTCTGTATGATTTTTCCACACTGACACAAAAACAGCTTTGCAGTTTAAATGTGAAAATGTACCACTGCAAACAGAAAAATGCCAGGGAAAAGACATGGTGCGTGTTGACAAAAAGTAATGTATAGTATGTTTCACATGCAAAATACCAACAGACATTTGAAAGGAAAAGCCACTTTGTTTTCATGAAAAAGTATCTCTAGGTCAGAGGCAACCCCTTTTGCTGGCTGTTGGACACATGTCACAAGGAACTTCAACACTGGAAGGCTGGCATCCTAGTGTTTACAACTGCAATAAAATGTGGCTTGCTCTGGAAGGCATAGAAAGCCAAGTGTTCTTTAGAATGGCTGTCACTGCAAGACCATTTCGCCTGGCTGATGCATGGCCACAATGTAGACAGTAAGTGTGAGGAGGGGAGCTGTGAAGACAATTCAATTAAGGGAGCCTGAAACTCCAACTTCAAACTGGTAACCCACTTCAAAGAGACTAATAAAGAAAAAACTCTGACTGCATGCTGACCCAGTGAGACCAAATGGCCGGAAGGCAAGAGAATTGCATTTGTCCCATATGAAGATTCACTATTAATCTAAAAGGACTATTATTGTGTAGGCCTTTTTCACAGCAAAACTTAAGGTATATTTTCTTCATTTATGTACCATTTATTAGGTAATCTCTATGTGATTATGAAATGGGAGATAGAACAGGGGCAATGCGCTGGTCTTGGAAGCAAGACCACGCAGAGCAACATCGGTTTGTATGCCGGATCTACACTTAGAAACCGATCTCAGGTACTGTATTAGGCACATTATAAAAAACCAATGAAATAAAAGAAATATAAAATTCATCCACCTGTGACTCAGGGAACTGTAATGGCCATCTAAGATGTGTTTATGGATGATCTGAAAGTGCTCCAAATGTGAGAGTTGGTGAATGGGTGTAGGGTAAAATTAGGAATATGGATAATAAATTACATATTTATAACTGTTATGTTTTATATGGAAACAGCAGAAAATTGTCACACGGCCGTGCAACATGGTGCAGACCTGGTTGTTGTCTTATTTAATCTCCCATGAATAGCTGAATCAGAAAATATGTATATTATGGCAGTTATTTGTAAAAGTATGAAGTTTTGCCACTTAACTCGCTTTTGCCAAAAAGTTCACATGAGAAGAAATGGGGCTTGTAAATTAGGCTACCATATGTCTGCTCCAGGCTTGTAAACCAATGCGTAGAGAGGGTCTGGGGTGGGGAGGAGAGAGAAGGGTAACTGTCAAATCCTAGTTTCGAGAACACTGGCGCGGTACTCACCCCAAGATTGTAAAATTGGTAGTGTTATCAATGCTATATGACGGGGGTTGCACAAGGAGGAAGA
Organism: Ambystoma mexicanum; assembly: GCF_040938575.1. Classification (NCBI taxonomy): domain Eukaryota; kingdom Metazoa; phylum Chordata; class Amphibia; order Caudata; family Ambystomatidae; genus Ambystoma; species Ambystoma mexicanum. Next base: position 46,589,856 of record NC_090923.1, read on the forward strand.
GACAGAGCTGCTGAAATTTACCATTGAAAGAGTGCTGCTGCAACTTACAATCTGACAGCTGCAAGGAAACGCCACAGGTGATTGCGGAGAGTTCATCTGAATGGAGCTGTTTTTCTAGGATGGCCTAAATGCTGACTGGGACCTAGGGTGGAGAGCAGGAGGCCATCTTTGAGAATGGAGGGCCTTTTCCTTCCAGAGGGTCCTGAAATGCAGCTGGCTGTCCTGAACTGTAAACATAGATGAGTATGTAAATAGAACTGAGCCCTGGGAAACTCAAAGCTGGGGAGTCTTGCCTTATATCTTTTCCCTTTATAGTTGGTGGGTGGGGCGGGAGAAGGATTGTGTAGATCCTTAGCCTATTTAACTAAAAAGATTAATTTAATGTATTCCCCATTTGGTAGAACACTACAAGGTGGTTTTTATTAAAATTCAAAATGAACAATGTTCACTTCTCAGTGAGCGCTGAAAACTATTGCCTGTGATTTAATTGGGTAATCCTTTTTGTCCTGTTGACCCCGACTTCTTTAAGGAAGAGCAGTGTCTTTGTTTTTAAATCAGTTCAATCTTGTTGTCCAACTTTCCCCTAACACAGGCATTTCAGTGGAGGGGGGTCTGACATCCAAAATTTCCCAAATCATTCCAATTATTCTGTCCGACGTTCCCAACATATACCAAAGTAGGGGGGTCTGAAAAACAAACCGTTAATCACCCAGTGTTTATTTTAAACCAAAGCTGTGGGTGTAATCATAACTGCCATACGTATTTGTACCAATCTTGAAACCCTACTGATAGCTTTTTAAGCGCACAGGAAAATCGAAATTGCACATTATAAATATGTTCACTGACCAGCATTCATTATTTCTTGAAGTAAAATTTGTAGAAAGTAAACACTTGTGATTTGTATTCTTTTCAATTCACTTTTATGATTTACTTTTGTTGAGAGAAGTTCAGTGTTGTGCCACAGATACAGTGGTTTTTTAAATTTTTGGTGCAAATTTCTATCACTTTTATTTTAAATAATTACAAATATACTTCCTGTACACTGGCCTGGTTCTTGGCTCATTGTTAGCTCGGGGGTCCAAGGGTCATGATATGTGTCTGAAGCAGGGCTGAATAAAAGGATCTGTTAAAATGTTTGTTGCATCAAACTTTTAGTGGGGAGGGAAGGAACTCCCTGTGCTGACGGTGGCTTCTCAATAAACCATTATAGCATCCAGGTCCATAGCGCCCTGATATTCGATACAGCATGCAAGGCCCAAGTCCCTCATACAGCTGTAGGGTAACATCAGTCGCAGTAAGTCCATTGGGGCGCCCGGTACACTCACCCCACTCGGTACCAGCTGTCAAAGGCCCTGGCAGGCGTCCCCTGCCTCCTGCAGAGCCACCCCTCATCCGCTCAGCTCCCCATTTGGCCCCCGCTCCGAGCGACCAGTGCATACTCTACCTTGCCGGGGAGACCCAATCCATCGCCCCAAAGTTTTCATCAGCAGGTGTTCAGCACAGCAGTGTGCATCAAAGACCCCCGATAGTACCCAGCCGCTCCTCACACTACCATCTCCTAGCGCGGGCGTTGAGTGCCTGGCATCCCCAGGGGAGACCAATCCTCTGCAAAGTGGTGCCCAGGCAGCACAGCACTCTCCAGTGCCCAACCGGGAAAGAGAACAGCGTCCCTCCTCATCATCACCGGTCACCGCCCCATATTGGATCGAGAATGGAGTGCCGGATCCATCCAAAATCTGCTAGATCTCAACTTCCCAGGGCTGCGAAGCTGGTCCTCGAGGTGCCCACACGTTCCTGTCTTGACTCGGTGATTTGAAAAATTGGAGAATTCTGTTGTGTTCCACATACGGACCACCTTTAGACACAGTCGCCATATAAGGAACCCAACTCAATGTCAGGGTGCTAGAGATAATATTTAAATTTAAGGACACACCCTCTTTGGAGGTCACTGAATATATGTACTTTAATTGTCAGAGTGGTTCAGATTTGATGGAAACATTGTGGACACACAGTGTAACACCTTGCACTGATGACGGACTGAGGTCCAAAATGCCTTGGCAGTGAATACGCTTTCTGTGTCTGTTATCTCTGGATTTAAAGCATGAATTAAAAAAAAGTCGTGCCACGACCATGATATTCACTCGGATTTGTGTACAGTAATTGTGTCTACAGATAATTAATGTGAGCCTTGGTTATGAGCACGCAGTGCTCTGATACCTTCTCAGGCATTGGTTTTGTGAGTTAAGTAGCCCAGAGTGCTTTGGGCCTTTTTCTCATGTGCTCGTCTAAGACATGAAGAGATCAGTATAATTTGTTTGAACTATTTTTTTCAAGCAACTGTGTTGCCCACCTTTCCTGATTTCTATACATACACGATGAAGGCATACTTACATGCTCCTGTCATGCGTACTGGCTCAGGACACACATGCTCATTGCATACTTGCAGGCAGATGACATAGGTGATCATGGCATACTTACATGCTCCTGTCATGCGTACTGGCTCAGGACACACATGCTCATTGCATACTTACAGGCAGATGACATAGGTGATCATGGCATACTTATATGTTCCTGACACAATGACCTTGCTCATGACATACATTCTCATGCCATGCTTGTGTGCTCAGGGCATACTTACATACTCATGACATACATTCTCATGCCATGCTTGTGTGCTCAGGGCATACTTATATGGGTGCCCAGCGATAATATGGCAGGAAATAATAACGATGAACGTACAAATATGAACACAGATTGCTAGAATTAATAGAGTGGGTAAAAAATACTGACCAGAAGAAAGATTATCAAAATAAAGGCAAGAAAGTGTAATGGTAGGAGTGATATTTAGGTGTAAAAAATCAAAACAGATATAGGTTAAAATTGGGATAAAGGGGAGGAAGACAATGAGGAGTAGGAGAGGTAAGGGATTGTGGGGGAGGCACCCCTCAAAAGAAGGTATTTTTTAAATACGCAATGTAAAAGGTATATTTTTTTCTTGCAATATTTATTGCACTTTGTAATTGTACGTCACTGTTATTTCAGCAATAAAAACACAGTGAACCACTTATCTGCCAACGGCACACTTACATGTGTGGATACATGCTCATGGCATACATTCTAATTCCATGTGTATGTGCCCATGGCACACTTATATGCATTGTGATGCATGCTCATGCCATACTTTGAGGAACCCATGGTATCAAAATTACAGAAACAACACAGTAATGCAAGTTTTAAAATCTTTATTGTTTTCTTTTTAATGGGGTTGGAGACTTCGCACCCGGCTCTATCACTAAACTGGGAGCAATGCGGACAATTAAAGAAAAGTAAACAGTACTAGTAAAAATAAAGAGGTATCTAATACCCCTATTGCCTGCCCTACCTTAGCTTATATAACTAGTAAGAGGAAATATGAATGTTCATCGAAAATCAAAGTGTATCAAAATAAGCCAAGATGGCTGTATGTTTCTCAGTAATGCCCTTCCACTATGGATAAGCTACTGGGCCAGAGAACAACTGGAAGGAGGATGGCAGCCCTTCCACTGTGGATAAGCCACTGGGCCAGAGAACAACTGCATGGCGGATGGGAGCCCTTCCCCTGTGGATAAGCCACTGGGCCAGAGAACAACTGCATGGAGGATGGGAGCCCTTCCCCTGTGGATAAGCCACTGGGCCAGAGAACAACTGCATGGCGGATGGGAGCCCTTCCCCTGTGGATAAGCCACTGGGCCAGAGAACAACTGCATGGAGGATGGGAGCCCTTCCCCTGTGGATAAGCCACTGGGCCAGAGAACAACTGCATGGAGGATGGGAGCCCTTCCCCTGTGGATAAGCCACTGGGCCAGAGAACAACTGCATGGAGGATGGGAGCCCTTCCACTGTGGATAAGCCACTGGGCCAGAGAACAACTGCATGGAGGATGGCAGCCCTTCCCCTATGGATAAACCACTGGGCCAGAGAACAACTGCATGGAGGATTGGAGCCCTTCCACTATGGATAAGCTACTGGGCCAGAGAACAACTGCAAGGAGGATGGCAGCCCTTCCCCTATGGATAAACCACGGGGCCAGAGAACAACTGCATGGAGGATGGGAGCCCTTCCCCTATGGATAAGCCACTGGGCCAGAGAACAACTGCATGGAGGATGGGAGCCCTTCCACTGTGGATAAGCCACTGGGCCAGAGAACAACTGCATGGAGGATGGGAGCCCTTCCCCTATGGATAAGCCACTGGGCCAGAGAACAACTGCATGGAGGATGGGAGCCCTTCCCCTGTGGATAAGCCACTGGGCCAGAGAACAACTGCATGGAGGATGGGAGCCCTTCCCCTGTGGATAAGCCACTGGGCCAGAGAACAACTGCATGGAGGATGGGAGCCCTTCCCCTGTGGATAAGCCACTGGGCCAGAGAACAACTGCATGGAGGATGGGAACCCTTCCACTGTGGATAAGCCACTGGGCCAGAGAACAACTGCATGGAGGATGGCAGCCCTTCCCCTATGGATAAACCACTGGGCCAGAGAACAACTGCATGGAGGATTGGAGCCCTTCCACTATGGATAAGCCACTGGGCCAGAGAACAACTGCAAGGAGGATGGCAGCCCTTCCCCTATGGATAAACCACGGGGCCAGAGAACAACTGCAAGGAGGATGGCAGCCCTTCCCCTATGGATAAGCCACTGGGCCAGAGAACAACTGCATGGAGGATGGGAGCCCTTCCCCTATGGATAAGCCACTGGGCCAGAGAACAACTGCATGGAGGATGGGAGCCCTTCCACTATGGATAAGCCACTGGGCCAGAGAACAACTGCATGGAGGATGGGAGCCCTTCCCCTATGGATAAGCCACTGGGCCAGAGAACAACTGCATGGAGGATGGGAGCCCTTCCACTATGGATAAGCCACTGGGCCAGAGAACAACTGCATGGAGGATGGCAGCCCTTCCCCTATGGATAAGCCACTGGGCCAGAGAACAACTGCAAGGAGGATGGCAGCCCTTCCCCTATGGATAAACCACTGGGCCAGAGAACAACTGCATGGAGGATGGGAGCCCTTCCTCTATGGATAAGCCACTGGGCCAGAGAACAGATGGGAGCCCTTCCCCTATGGATAAGCCACTGGGCCAGAGAACAACTGCAAGAAGGATGGCTGGTACAGCTCGGCTACTTTGGTATCCTTCCAAGCAGCTAGGGGACAATTCGTACAATTCACTTCCCAGGGCAACTCTCCTGGGTCTAGGGTCAAAATGTCACAATAGGCTTCTCTTGTCTCTTTCAGTATTTACTCAATACAGTTCTGCTCTCGGTATCTAAAATGTTGTCCCCTCCGGTTCCCTTCACCCAAGCTCGGACTTTCTTTATGTAGAATTCATAAATGTCACATAGGCTGAACTGCTTCACTTCGTTCGGACTTGAGCCTGTTAGTTTCAATAGACACAGTTCATGACAGGCTTCCCTCTGTCGGGTTCGAGCCAGTCACCCTCACATACATTAATCACTACCAACTTCCCTCTGTCAGGCGCAGGCCTGCCACCATGTGTAATTCACTTCAGGTTTACCTTGATGACTTTCGATACTGCACAAGCGGGCGCACAGCTCTACATGACCACTTCGAATCGGGTTGTACAAGATTCACATAGGTTTCTCTCACAGGCCCCTTAGATTTCTGGCTATGGAAACACTACGCCCTTGTAATGCTTTCACAGCGCACAGTTTGCAAGTTTACAGAAACCTTTTTCAAAAGCAGTATCAGAACATTTTGTCACCTTATTGCACTACATGTCACACAATGCACCTCTTTTCTCGGTCCGTTTTGGTTCTCCTGGCACACTCTCCTTCCTGGATAACCACCCAGCCTAGGGGCACTTCCGTGGTGGAGCCCTCTCAGCCCTTCGGGATCAATCCCTGGTTTGTAGGTTTCTCCAATGCAGATTTCAGTCTCTTGGCTCTGTATCTAGCGCTTTGCTCTCCTGACGCTGCACGCTCCCGAGTGTCTCTTGCCTTATTTCTCCTTCTCACCGGGCAGCATAGGACTGAGCAGCGGTTCCCTTTGGATATGCAGGATTGGGGTAGGGTCTTCGCTACCTGCCCCTCACACCCCTTTTGGGTTGGCTCTGGACCCAATGGATTGAGCCCTGCAGTTTTCAGGCTGTGCGGTTCCGGCTCTGTGGAGCTATAGCGCTTAATGAATAGTGGCCCAGTGTTTTTGCACACCACTCTCCTTAGTCCACCAGCTCCCACTTCCTTCTGTTCCTGGGTCTTCTGTCTGAGCAGTAACTGCAACTTGCTCCCGCCGAGTGCCTAGGATTTAGGTAGAAATTCTCTGCCAGTCTCTGCCTTGCAGCCTCCCTCCTGGCTACCTAAGAGCAACTGCCCTTTTCCCCTGAACAGCCTCCCTTCATACACCTGTGTAGTGTTAAGGGTTTGCATGTGTTTTGTCAAGGTTGGGCCTGCCTGACCTTGCCTGTCCTTATTATTGGGACAATATGGAGAATGTCCATAGGAATTAATGGACTGTTGATTCCCATGGCCTTTCTTCGTAACTCCCGGTTGCTTCCTCTTCTTCTCAGTACATGTCGGAAATGGGGAAGAGAGAGATGGATTTGAGATGAAAATATCCACTGGGTGTTTGTTTACATCCCACTTGGTATTCTAATGGAAGAATCGGATTATCGGATTTATAGTGTTGCAGAGAGGCACAATCTGTATTGGGGTTTAGGGATAGTCTTGGGTTCCTCTGTTGTTTTCTCCATCTTTTCCGTAAAGGAAAGTACTGGGGAAGGATGGGACTTTGGTGGCAATATCCCATAAAGACTGATGGGATATCCGGTGGGGGTGTATCGGAAAAAGGGGATATCGCGTCTTGCCCAAAGGTGCTCTTCCCGCAGTCCCCAAGGATCCCCTGCCCAGGAGATCCTCCCTCACTCGTCTGCCCCCAGGGTTCGGATCCAAGCATGATGTCCCTCCCCAGGACACCTGAGCAAAGGATCCTGGGGGATTTACAGAGAGAACACCCACAGGTTTCTCACAATACTTACATGTTCATTCATTTACATACTGTGCCATAGTTACATGCTAATATCATACTTACATGCTTATGTCAAACTTATATGTTCAGGGCATGCTTGCATGCTCATTTCATACTTACATGCTGAAGACATACATGCTAATGGGATACACACATTCTCAAGCCATAATGATATACTCTGACATACATGCTCATGCCATGCTTATATGATCATGGCATATTTAAATGCCCATGGCACTCTTACATGCATGGGGATACACACACATGCCATACTTGTATGCTCATGCAATATTTACATGCTGTGCTATACTTACATGCTTATGTCACACTTATATGTGCATGGCTTACTTGCATGCTCATTACATACTTACATGTTGATGATATATGTGCTAATGGAATACTCATACACCTATGCCATAGTTATATACTCATGACATACATGCTCATGCCATGCTTATATGGTCATGGCATACTTACATGCCCATCACATGCATACATGCTTGGAGATACATGTTCATGGTGTACTTACATGTTCACAGCACACTTACTTTTTCATGGCACACTTACATGCTTATGCCATACTTACATGCTCCTGACATACATGCTCATGCAATATTTGAATGTTGTGCTATACTTACAAGCTCATGGTATACATGCTCATGTCATACGTACATGCTTATGGCACACTTACATGCTTATCTCATGCTTACATGTTCATGGCATATTTACATGCTAATGACATACATGCTCATGGCATACATGCTTGCTCGTTTTTATTAGATTACACAATGGCACAGATTCATGAAGATGCACCAGGCTTTTCAGATAAAATATGTTCTGCAGAATTGCATAATTTAACAGCAAATTATTTGAATTCCCTTTACAGGAGTTTTCCTTGTATTTTTAGTTGGCCTTTTTTCAGCGTTTTTACCAGGGTTTTTATTGGGGGGGGGGGGACCATAATGAATTCCCCCCATTTAGGCAGGAGTGCAGCCCGACACAAGACTTTCGCAACCCCATAAATGTGCTTTATTTTCAGTCAAAATAAATAGTCATGCAGCCTTTAAGTGCTAGGGGTGAGTAGGAATCATTCTAGACTCCGCCCACTGCCACAGTTACTCCCGCCTGTCTGATGTGATTCCAACATTCCAACATTCGCACCTGGGAAAGACAGATTATCCAATCAGAACCTGCCTTTCCTGGGCGCACCAGCGGGCGCACCCGCGGCATGAAATATAAAAGGGACTGGATCCCTTTTCAAATGGCGGCAGCCATTTTGTTCATTTATTTTATGGTCGGCATCATCCGAAAAGGGAGTCCCTTTTCCATTGTACAGGCAACTGACATTTTTTTACCTTTTTATTCCTTCCATCAGGAGATGGGCTCACACACTCCGCACTGAGCTCACCTCCCACCGAAAAAAAGAGAACAAAAACATTTGCATCCCGTTTACACCATCGGGTGCAAATGGCTTTCAACCCCACGGCGGGGATGCAGACGTGGCTGGTAATGACTCACAGCCTGAGCGAGGCCATTGCTTCGTGCATGGCTACCATGGCTCAGGGAGGCGGTTCGTTACCGGCCATTTCCAACCCCCGCCCAAAGGGTGAAAGCCATAATAAAAACTGGGAAATAAAGAATGAAAAAAATGAGTCGTGGGAGAATGAGGACCCACAATGCCATTCTCTAGCTTCCCTTATATAGAATGGAGGTGTTAACCTATCTCTTGTGGGTCTTACCTCCACCCACTATAAAAGCAGGCTCAACAATGGGATAGGCCGTTAAAGGTGTATTGAGAGTATGATCATTTTTAGTTAATCTATAGGTAACCTTTGACCCTTTCTGTTTGTGCTCCCCTTTTGTAGTGGCTTGGCAGATGAAGACCAATGGTTTGGAGGGTTGCCAAGAGCAATGCCAGAGGTTAAGATTAATTCTAAACCTTCCAGCCATCACCTCTTTTGTGCTGCGGTAGTCACCCCGAGTGGGACGGTTATGCACAGACGTGGGTCCTGTGGCTGCTGGACCTAAAGACCCAAGCTACTCCTCACTGATGAGTCCCAATGAGGCTGAAACATGTTTGGGGATGCTTGTGTCTCGTGCAGAAGGGATTGACCAAGCAGTTGGCCAGAGTGCCCTTTTGGGGTGGGACCAAGCCTTATTTGCATATGGTCTTTCCCCTTTTGTAATCGCTTGGCAGGCGAACAACGATGGTCGGAGGGTTGCCCAGAGCACTGCCAGAGGTTCAGATTAATTCTAAACCTTCCAGCCATCATCTCTTTGTTGTGCTGCATTCACCTCTCTAATAAAAAGAAAATAACTTTGTACGAGGGCTTGAGAGCATACGTCGAGGGTTCTTTATTGATATCCTTTTCATGAACATACATACATGTGCTTTAGGTGTTTCCAAGGGGTATCTATGTATATTGCAGTATATTGTATGACAGTATAGGGGCATGTTTAATAAGGAATGGGTTGATAGGTGGTTTAACAGTAGTCCCTCTATAAATGTAATGACATTAGTGAATTTGTCCTGTGTTGATGAGTGAGGGTGGCGTGCCCCCTGCTGGGATTTATTGTCCACTCTCTCTTAGATGCGCAGTGGAGTGAGGGTGGCGCGCCCACTGCTGGGATTTATTGTCCACTCTCTCTTAGATGCGCAGTGGAGTGAGGGTGGCGCGCCCCCTGCTGGGATTTATTGTCCACTCTCTCTTAGATGCGCAGTGGAGTGAGGGTGGCGCGCCCACTGCTGGGATTTATTGTCCACTCTCTCTTAGATGCGCAGTGGAGTGAGGGTGGCGCGCCCACTGCTGGGATTCATTGTCCACTCTCTCTTTGATGCGCAGTGGAGTGAGGGTGGCGCGCCCACTGCTGGGATTTATTGTCCACTCTCTCTTAGATGCGCAGTGGAGTGAGGGTGGCGCGCACACTGCTGGGATTCATTGTCCACTCTCTCTTTGATGCGCTGGGACAGGTATCTACTTTTCTCTATCTCTATTCCAACCACATACGCTACTGGGGCGGAGGCGGTCTAGCACACTCCCATTAGACTGACGGAAAGTCTATCAATGTAGAGGTGATAAACATCACGTCAGAGGGACGCTAATCACAACTCTAACCCAGCACCTAAAAGCAGTAATTGACCCTCTGTGTTAGTGGAGGAAGATGGACAGTAATCACAACTCTAACCCAGCCGCAAACCGAATGCTGCCCTCTCTGTGGCATTGAATGCAGAAAAACGCTAAACAAAATCCTTACCAAACCACAAATACATTGCTGGGCCCAGTGTTGCAGTGAAGGTAGAGGGACGCTAATCACAATCCCAAATCAACCCCAGAAACAGTGCTGGGCTTTGTGTGTACTGAATGAAGAGAGACGCTAATCACAACCTTTATCCAACCACAAACTGAGTGCTGGGGTCCGGTTGTTAGTGAGGGCAGACAGACGGTAATCACAATCCTAACCCAACCCCAAACACATGGGCTCTATGTGGTAGCAAAAGAAGAGGGACGCTCTGTGTGGTGGTAAAGCCACTGGGACACCAAATTCAGCGCATGCCAAACGCAATGCTGAGTTCTCTTTTGTACTGAATGCAGAGGGACGCTAATCAGAACCCTTACCCAACCCTCAACACAGTGCCCAATCCTGTCAATGTGTCAGTGAAGGCCGTGGGTCACTAATATCAAATTTAGCCAAACCCCAAAGGCAGAGACACGCTAATCACAGCACTAATCCAACCTTGAACACAATGCTGGGCTCTGTGTAGTAGTAAAGGCAGAGAACCCTATCCCTAACCCCAATCCCCATCAGCGTAGATGGGTTCCGGTGTGACCCGCAGGCGCCGTGAGCCCTCCTCCCCAGCATATGCAACACACGCAACACAGTGTTCTCTGTCCGGGCTCAACGGTTGCACTAGCGGCCCGAGGACCACCATGTTTATTGCATCACTCCGCCGCATGTGCCCTTAAAGTACAAGCACCACACTCCTCCTTTTTCAAATACAATAGGATCGGGCCGTCCTCAGCTGTGTCCCCTCGACCCAGGGGACTCGGCGGATGGGATAGGCCACCACCCTCGTCTGGTACTTCGTCACAGTCTCGTGGCAGGTTTGCCTACAGCCTGGTCTCCCAAGAAACAGGTATTTTGGGTGACAGTGGCAGTTCCATCCCATGCAGTCACCATAGAGCCACACACAGCTACCGCATCCATGGGACTAGGCTCATAAGTCAGTGACAGCTTGCCTTGGGGATGCCGATTGCTCACCAACACTTCATCACCGGGGATCAGCTGATGGGGTCGGAGTCCTCTTCTGATGTTCTCTCCTTCTGTCCTCAACCTCCTTTCTCGCTCCACCTGAGCGTTGTCGATCACTGCTGGTGCTCACTCCCGCACTTCAAGTATTAACCCTGTCGGACACTGTTGAAACATGGCTTCCGCCGGTGCCACTCCAGACGACCCATGAGGGGTGGCCCTGTACTCCCTCAGAAACTGGTATAGCACCCATTGTAGGCATTTCCTCTGTCCACGAGCAACCCTTGAAAACTTTGTTGAGGGTACTCATGAACCGCTTGGCCTCACCATTGGCACAGGGTCAGACAGGTGTGATCTTTCTGTGGTGTATGCCATACTCTTCCATCAACTGAGCGAAGCTGTCCCCTTGAAATGGCAGTCCATCATCGGAGCACAGGGTCTGAGGCTACCCATGCATGGCAATGATCTTCTCCAGGGCAATTGCCTCCTTGTCAAATGACACTGACTCAATGAACTCGACCTCAGTGTACCGTGACCACTCATCCACCACCACCAAGTAGTGAGTGTCTCTGCCGGTGTACCCAAAGTCTGCATGCTCACCTACTTCTTCCTCGGGGCATCGCTTCAACGAGGGGCTCTCTCTGTGCCAGGGCAGCTGCCTGACACCACATAAAGGCTTATACAAACTGTTCCACCTGTTTCTTAAGGTCAGGCCACCACACTTTCTGGCATAACCTCGCTTTTGTCTTCGCCGTCCCTTGATGGCCCTGGTGCACCAGTTCAATGACTTGCGGGATTTTACACATCAGCGCCACAATGCGGTCTCCCCCGGAGTAAGAGCTCTGACTCAACAAACGTTAGCTCATCCTTCACCCTCCACAACTGTTCCAGCACCAGCTGCGCTTCTTGGGTTCTTTGTACCATGGTGTCCACCACTGACATCCATGCCCCCTGCTGAAGGGCCGCCTTCAGTATCAGGAAGCACTCATGCTCTGCTGCCGCCTTTTTGAGCTCTTAGAGTGGCACTGAGTTCAGGGTTGCCAATTCAACAAGCAGCAGCACATGCTCGTCGGCCTCCTCACCACTGATATCATTGCATTATTCCACCCCGTCTCTTGGGTGCCATGACAGATAATCCACTGCATTGTTGTTACCTGCCCGATACACCAGGGAGACCCCATACTCCAGGAACACTAACATCCGCAGTTCAATGCGGGCTGGGCGCTTTGTTGACGAACTGGCCATAATCGGCAGCAGAGGTTTGTGGTCAGTCACCACCTTCACTGGCCGGACAAGCACGTAGAGTCGAAAGTGCTGACACCCCCACAGGACCACCAGAGCCTCCCGCTCAATCTGTGAATAGAACTGCTCTGTCTCAGACAGTGCCCTGCTCAACTAGGCGATCAGTCTGATCTCTCCTTGTGAGTCTGTCTGGGTAAGGAGCCAAATGGTCTGGTGTCCACCACCACCTTCGTTGACAATGACGGATTGAAGAACAACATGGTCTCTTCTGCTGTTAGCATCCCTTTCACATCCTTAAACACAGCTTCTTCTAGCGGGCCCGACTGCCATGTCGCATCCTTCCAAGTGAGGCTTCTCAGGGGCTTCGACCTGGAGGCCAGGTTCTGGATGAAACATCCACAGTATGTGACCAGCCCCAGAAAGTTTTGGACTTCAGTTACATTCTCCGGGGCCTTGCCTCCACGATGTCCTTGGCTGTCCGTGGGTCGGGTGAAGACGAACCCAAAGAATTTGATTGTTCTCTTCAGGAATTTGCTCAAGCGTCTTTACCAACCGTTCCATATGTTCAGCCTCCATCATTGCAAACACAAGAATATCATTGTTGATATTGAGAACACCATCTAGATCTGCCAGGGTCCCTCGGTTGATGTTCTGGAGCACTTCCGCCACTGATGACACACCAAAGCTTAGGTGTTTATACCGGTAAAGTCCCCGGTGTATGGTAAAGTCTGGGTGTAACACCACCTGATGATAGCCAACACGCATGTCGAGTTTCGAAAAGAACCGAGCCCCTTGCAGTTCTGCGATGATGTCGTCAATTGTGGGCGTGTGGTGTATCTCTCGCTTTATGGCCTTGTTCAGGAGCCTCATATCTAGACCGATTCTCACCGAATCGGGCTTATTCGGCTTACGCGCAATGACTATAGGCGACACCCATGGGGTAGGTCCATCCACCTTCTCTATAATGTCCAGCAACACTGGATTATCCAATTCCTTCTCCGCCCGGTCCCTCAGATGGATTGGGACTCTGCAGTGCTTGAGTGCAAATGGCTGTATGGACTCATGGATATGAAACCTCACGGGTTCGCCAGCCATGCGGCCTAGCCCCTTAAACAGCTGGCTGTACTTCATTATAAGTCCCTGCATGTCCCCCACGTACACCGCATATGCAAAGCCCAATGCTACAGCCACTGCATAAGTCAGGAGAGTGTTGCTGCTAAGGCACGCCACGTAGAACTGAGCTTTGATGGATGTTCCTTCATGCTCGTCCCTCGCCGCAAAGGATCCAGCCGATGTGATGGGCTGCTCACGGCCAAATGTGGGTGGCACTACCATGGCATCGTAATGTACTCTTGCCATCACGTTCACTGATGCCCCCATGTCCACCAGCACAGCTAACGTTGACTCATTTACCTTTACCAGACACCGCAGTTGCCTTCTGGGTGTGGCACGCAGCGCACTGACGCTGGAGATGTAGAAGATATTTTCTTCATCGTCCTCTTCCTCCACCTCCTGAGTCAGGCCATCTTTCCCTTGGTCCACCTGAGAGACATTGTGCGGGCGCTGTTGTCGAAAAAACCCTGCCTGTACCGACCCCACTCTGCACCACGACTGGTACCGGTGCCCTGCACATAGGGGCATAGTGTTCAAGTGTCCTACAGCGTCCACACGCCTTCCCTTGTGCAGGGCCTTCTGCCAGGTGCGGGAGATCATTACCGCACTTGAGGCATGATTTCAGAGGCCTGCCCCCTCTGTCATGCTGGCTACCATTCGGTCATCGGGCACCTCTCCCTCCTTGACCTCGGCCCACGGCACACACCTCCTCCGTCTTCCCTGACCAAATGGCCACATCCATTTTCAACACCCTGACTTCAGACACCTCATGGGACTGGCCCAGCTCCAGTATGCGGGGCAACGTGAGTCCAGGTTCCCGCAGCACCCGACTTCTCAGCTTGCCAGACGCACAGTCCTGAATGAGTCCTGAATGAGCTAGTTTCTGATGATGGTCTGTGTGTTCTCCCACACGAACGTGTCTAGAGTCTCATCATCTTTCTGTTTGGTGCTACACATGATAAAACGTTCAAAGTCTGTGTTGGCCTATTGCATGAAATGTTTGCGCAAAGCGTTCTTGGCTGCTGCGTATGGTGCATCCACTGGCTGCAAAGATTGACATATCTTGTGCATTGCCGGGCCTTCCGAGTACAAGAGCATGGCCACTTTACTACCATCATCAGTCTCACCCGTGGCCTGGAAATACATGTCCAGACGGTCTATCCAGGTTCTCCATCCTCGGGCTTACTGTAATGGTTTACCTGTACATTAGTGTCCAGCCAACCAGGAATGTCCAAAAATTAACATGGGAGGTGCATGAGCACTCTTTCTCCACCAAGTGCAGGCAAATGATGGCCGCCCGCTTTGATCTTGTCTACTCCGCGCAATGGAAATCATGAGAAACAAACACCCTCAAGAAATGTCACCGCCTCAGCCCAGCGGGTTCACGTGTCAGAACGACCACGCGATCTCTTCGACAATGTAGATGGTTGCCGGTGTGCCCCGCCGGCAGCGTGAGCCCCCCAGCACATGGAACACATGCGGCACGCTGTTCTCTATCCGGGCTCCATGGTCGCACTGGTTACCCGAGGAATGCCTGTTTATTATGCACACGCGGCAGTGTTGCGTCACTCCCCCACATGTGTCCTTAAAGGTACAGGCCCCACAATTAGTACCCTTAACCCTCATTATGGCTACACACCCTGAGGGCTAAAATGAAATGAACCATTGAGTATTATCCCACCCTAACATAAACCGATCTCTAACTGAAACCTTAAGCCTATCGCTGATCTCAGTTGTGCATGCATTCCACCCTGCACACTGACCTGTACTTCGGAAACAGCCTGAACAGGAATATCCGTGCCCCTCATGGGCACTTTCCTCCACCAAAAGCTCCTATTAGGACATGGGAACTGCAGAGCTGCCAAGCTTTACAGGTCCATGTGGAATCTTTGAGCCAGTCCTGTTGTTTTTCCCTGCACTGCATGCTGGGACTTGTAGGCCTAACCTTACAATGGGAACACATAAACTGCAAGGCTCAGAATGTAATTGGTACCAAAAAGCAGTATTGCTCGAGATGTCAGGTATGGAACTGGGAAACTTGTTAGGGAGGGAATTGGCTAAGATTGCATTAGGCAGCTGCATACGCAAAGAGAGTAAATGTGGATTTCCGCCGCATTTACCGACTCTCCAAAGCCTGAAGTATGCAAGCCTCTGTCGCAAGGCGCTGTAGGAGGCGCTACATAATGACCACTTTCCATTATAATGAATTATTATATTTAACATATGCACGTACTTTTCTTCAGTGCAAAGAGTGAGCCAAAATGACATGTTATTTACTATTTTACTGACTACCGTTGCTGGGGATGGGTGGTGTGCCCCCGCTGTGCTGAAATGCACACATTTGAGGGGCAGCCGAATAAAAGAACCCTTTGTGCGCTGGAGCAAGTCCTTTACAAGGGCTGGATTTTCGTGTCGGGACAAAGGTTTCTGTTTAACGTGGACTTTAGTTACAGACACGTTCTTCTGACAGACACAACAAGAGCAGCGCTTTCTCAAACATGGCCCAGAGGCCCCAGAATCCTTCCCAGGGCTCATGGCAGCGGGGAAGGTCAGGAGCAGGGCGAAGAGCGGAGCCCGACCTGTCTTTCACTCAGCAGAAACCACGCCTCATACAATATAACAGTGCGCATTTACAGAGCGCCCACCAAAAACCGAAACCGTATCTTGGCACTTTACTACTTGGTGCCAGTACTACACAGGTCATGGAAGCTCAGTTTATTAACCCCGGGAGAATGCAAGACTGAACTGGCTCCCTTTACGTTCACATCATTCCGGTCACCTGTGCCATGGAAGGCAGACAAAGATCCCTGTTGCAGGCCCTCAACTCACTGAGCTATCTTGCTGGCTATTAAAAACGCTCCTTTTCTCTTCTGCTTTTGTAAGCAGGCATCAGGAACCTCTTTCGTCATTTGATTCTATGCCAAGACTGGAGGCGAGAATTATACTTCAACTTCTTATTTATTCCTGTCTCCAGCAGTTTCAACAAAATTCACGTTTTCACTATTCCAACAAATGTGTTCTTTTTTTTTATTTTGAAAACTACATTTCCCTTCACATCTAGTCCTTTCTGTGGTCCTTTCTGTGTTCCTGTCACTTGCTCATAGCCCCTCCTGTTCCATCCTTTCTCCTCTTCTTTTCCTGCTCTTCAAGCAGATAAGTACTACATTTTTTAACGACCTGAGCGCAATAATACTAGTACATTGCACGTGATTACATCCAAATCTAACACACGCGTTAGGCATGAGTGGAGTCATGCTAGAACACTAAGCACTCTGGGCATCAGCGCAAACGTTGTTATTTTTAATAAGGAAGCTTAATAGGAAGACACATGGAAATGGTGCTATTCCGTGTCACACTCTCAACAAACACTATGCGCCAAGGCATCCACCCCTCAAGCAAACACTATGCTCCAAGACACCCACCCCTCAAGTAAACACTATGCCCCATGGCCCCCACCCCTCAAGCAAATACTATGCCCCAAGACACCCATCCCTCAAGCAACCACTTTGCCCCAAGACACCCATCCATCAAGCAAACACTATGCCCCAAGACACCCACCCCTCAAGCAAACACTATGCCCCAAGACACCCTCCCCTCAAGCAAACACTATGCCCCATGGCACCTACTCCCCAGCCAAACACTATGCCCCATGGCCCCCACCTCCCAACCAAACACTATGCCCCATGCCACCAAGCATGCACCATGCATACATACTCATGCAGACACCAACCCCCCCACCCCTGCATACAAACTAACAAGTATACACCATGCACCCATACAGACCCAAACCCCAACCCCCCAACTCAGCACACAAACTCACAAGCATACACCATGCACCCATACAGACCCGAACCCCCAACCCCCAACTCAGCACACAATCCCACAAGCATACACCATGCACCCATACAGACCCAAACCCCCCACTCCCAACTCAGCACCCAAACCCACAAGCATACACCATGCACCCATACAGACCCGAACCCCCCACCCCCAACTCAGCGCACAAACCCACAAGCATACACCATGCACACATACAGACCCCCACCCCTCAACTCAGCATACAAACTCACAAGTATACACCATGCACCCATACAGACCCAAACCCCCCACTCCCAACTCAGCACCCAAACCCACAAGCATACACCATGCACCCATACAGACCCGAACCCCCCACCCCCAACTCAGCACACAAACCCACAAGCATACACCATGCACCCATACAGACCCGAACCCCCACCCCCAACTCAGCACACAAACCCACAAGCATACACCATGCACCCATACAGACCCAAACCCCCCACTCCCAACTCAGCACCCAAACCCACAAGGCACCCATACAGACCGAAACCCCCCACCCCCAACTCAGCACACAAACCCACAAGCATACACCATGCACCCATAAAGACCCGAACCCCCCCACCCCCAACTCAGCACACAAACTCACGAGCATACGCCATGCACCCATACAGACCCAAACCCCCCACCCCCAACTCAGCACACAAACCCACAAGCATACGCCGTGCAGCCATACAGACCCGAACCCCCCACCCCCAACTCAGCACAAAAACTCACAAGCATACGGCATGCACCCATACAGACCCGAACCCCCCACCCCCAACTCAGCACACAAACCCACAAGCATACACCATGCACCCATACAGACCCGAACCCCCCAGCCCCAACTCAGCACACAAACCCACAAGCATACACTATGCACCCATACAGACCCGAACCCCCCATCCCCAACTGAGCACACAAACTCACAAGAATACACCATGCACCCATACAGACCCAAACCCCCAACCCCAACTCACAAGCATACACCAATACACCCTTACAGACCCGAACCCCAACTCAGCACACAAACTCACAAGCATACACCATGCACCCATACAGACCCGAACCCCCACCCACAACTCAGCACACAAACTCACAAGCATACACCATGCACCCATACAAACTCAAGCCCCCAACTCAGCACACAAACCCACAAGGATACACCATGCATCCATACAGACCTGAACCCCCCACCTCCCAACTCACCAAACAAACTCACAAGCATGCACACATACAGACCCGGACCCCCCATTCCTGCATCTCAACATACACCGACCGTGCACACAACAACAACAAACATTCAGGCAGACCCGACCCCCCCAACCCCCAGCATCTCAACATGCACTGCACTTGCACGCAAACACATTCAGGCTGACCGAAAACTCACCCCACCCCCGCATTTCAACATAAACGGAACTTGCACACAAAAACAAACATTCAGGCAGACCCGACACACACCCCCCTCCGCATCTCAACACACACAGCACTTGCACACAAACACATTCAGGCAGTCCCGACACCCCCCCTACGCATCTCAACACACACTGCACTTGCACAGAAACACATTCAGGCCGCCCCGACACACACCCCCCCACCGCATCTCAACACACACTCCACTTGCACACAAACACATTCAAGCAGACCCGACACACCCCCCACCCGCATCTCAACATACACTGCAGACATACAAATACAAACACCCATACACACCCGACCCCCGCCCTACCCCCGCATCTCAACATACTTACAAAAACAACGTGGGCGTGACAAGGCTGAAATGCCTTCCGGCATCAAGCTTTACTGGCCACGCCAGCGGTAGTGCTGGCACTCCATTGGTGCAGCACACACGCACTACGTGACTCGTAGGAGCTGAGTGGTTCGTGTGCACTGAACCGATGAGGGCCATTGTTTTGTCTGTCCCGAAGACAACAAAGACTTTCCTAATGGAGGGTGGCCGATGCTGCTTGCGGCTGCCCTTCATTAGGAAAGTATTTGTTGCTGGCGGGCCGCGCAAAATGGCATGGCGGGCCGCAACTGGCCAACGGGCCGTATGTTGTGCACCCATGGCCTAGAGAGAGCAACGGCCCCCACCCTTGGTGGGTGGAGCCGCAGATCTCAGTGCCCGCTACGGAGCACGAATGAAATCACTTGGGAATGGGCAATTGCATTGGCAGTGAGGGAGAGCTCGAGCAGCCCCCACCCTTGAGAGGGAGGAGTTCCACCCCTAATGCTCAGCGCCGAGCAAACTACCAGATCGAACAAGAGGCTGATGAATAACGGTCTCCCTAGTGACATTAATTACATAAAGAACAATTAAACACACACCAGAGCGCAATTTACAACTCCCACAAGGCAGGGAGAGGTTGCATTTGCATGGCGAGTGGCTGAGAGCGCTCGGCTATATAACAGCAGGAATAGCTGCACGGAGGCTCGCATTGCAAGCACAGGGGTCATAAATACAGAGCCAGAGAGGTGCAAGCCACTGAATTTCTACTACAATGTAGTAGTGGACGTGCCACAAGACCTGAACTCAGGTAAAAAGGCACAAGCACCCACTGAAGCAATATCAGGATTTGAGTGGAGCGAGGAAGAACCGGCAGAAGACCTGGCCCACAGCTTCAGGGAAGTGCTAGGTAACTCACTGGTAGTAGAAGCAATGGCACAAGGGGTGAGACTCCTCCAAGAAAGGCTGGCTGAAATTGAGACCTTCCTAAACCAGAAACGCAAAAGCACCGGAAAAGAGGATAGCACGTCCACAAAGGCCATGCCATGACAGAGGGCCGACAGGGTTGTAATGAGACACGGAAAAGAAAAATCCCTTCTGACCGCCTGGGTCAACCTTATGGGGTGAGTAAGGAGTAAGGAGGCCCCAGAGGCTACGGATGCCTTTAGGAAGCTTAAAGAAGCATTCATGCGCAAGTCAAGCTTCACGACCCCCGACTCAGGGGAAGAAAATATGGGAAACGAAGGGCTGGACTCAAAAGAGGAGTCCCCAGAAACCCCACGCTTTTCTCAAGGAGAAGAAGACAGAGCGGAGGAGAGCGACTTACAACCCCCCTGCAAAGAAAAAGCTGAGGAAAGAGAACAACATAGAAGATGAGATACCTGATATGTTCGAACCAGAGGATATTAAGAACCCCAAGTCTTTGGACTGGCAACCATCACCACGAGTGATGAAATATATGACTCAGAGGTTGCGCAAGGTGCTCGAAAAAGAAACAAGACAGCGCATGTGGACAGAGTGCCTGAGACCAGAATTGCCTGGTAACGTAGCAAAGGCCCCGGAACTAGATACAAAGATGCTAGCCTTT
Source organism: Ambystoma mexicanum (assembly GCF_040938575.1). Taxonomy (NCBI): domain Eukaryota; kingdom Metazoa; phylum Chordata; class Amphibia; order Caudata; family Ambystomatidae; genus Ambystoma; species Ambystoma mexicanum. The sequence continues at coordinate 46,610,629 of NC_090923.1, forward strand.
GTATTCAAGGCATCCAGAGACCCCCGGAAAGGGATAGATAGATCCTGGTGGAGCTGCCAGGAGAAGGTACTCAACCTCGCAGAACCTCTCGTAAAGATCGTGGACCTGGCAAAAGGGTCCAGGGATACAGCAGAAGAAGTAGAACCAGACATGTTGGCTAACTTGGCGCAGAGAGCGGTATGCCTATTGGGCAACGCAAACTGCACAATTTCCTCAGGGCGCAGAAGGGGGCTCCTGCTAAAGATTAATTCAAAACTCGGAGACCTAGCCTCGTACAAAGCAGGAAAAGCAGCTTAGGGTCTCCTATTTGGCTAAAACTTCGGTAAAGAGATGGGAAGTTTTGTAGGAACATACACCTCTCTGGAGAATGCCCAGGCATCCATCCAGAACATTTTCCCGAGCAGCCTTTTCACCGGGACCGGTCGCTATCGAGGCCGAGTGACCGGTCACTACCAAGGCACGAGAAGGCCTCAACTACTGGGACAATTAGCAGCAGGATACCTTCTTCCCCACGAGAGGTTCATTCCTGAGAGTATGAAGAGGAAGGGAATAGGGAAGAGGACAGAACTTCCCCACAGGTGAGGCATAATGCATACCCTCCAGTAGGGGGGAGAATGCGGCATTCTGGCAAAACTGGCGCACGCTTTCCAGCGTCGCTTGGGAGATACAAGAAATCCAGAGGGCTGCAGCTAAAATTTATACAAGAACCCCCCCAGAGCCACATTCCCACTCCGATTCATACAGAGAGGATAAGCCTACACAGTAAACTCCAGCGCCTAACACGGAAGAGAGCTATCGAGCGATGTACCACGACACCGCAATTTATAAGCAATATGTTTCTGGTACACAGGAACGAGAAAGTAAGCCCTGTAATACACTTAAGGAAGCTGAACAGCTGGGTGATATACCACCAGTTCAAGATGGAGGGGATCCACCAGCGGTGAGACACACTAAGACAGGGGGACTGGCTCATGAGAATAGATTTAAAAGACACATACCTCATGATACCCGTGCAGGAACAGTTCCGTCCCTTCCTAGCATTCATCTGAATGAACGATATTGGCAATTCACAACAATGCCTTTTGGACTGGCATCAGCACCATCGGCCGTCACGAAACACATGAGACCGATAGCAGCAGCGATCAGGGAGAAGGGGATTTGCATGAATCTATATCTGGACGATATTCTGTTGATGGCACACAGCAGGGAGACGCTGCAAGCTCAGATGTGATGGGTGAAGGAACTCCTCTCGTCTTTAGGCTTTTTAGTGAACGTAGAAAAATCTGACACAATCCCGATGAGGAGAATAAACTTTCTTGCTTTTGTGATAGTCACCAAGTCAGCTACACTGGAGCTACCAGCCAGGAAAGTAAGAGACATCAAGAGGAAGATCACGAACTGCGTAGACAAGTGCATAGTATCTCTGCAAACGATAGCGAGGATAGTAGGGCTACTAGCAACATTGATTCCAGCGATATTCGAAGAGATTAAAGATAAAGTACCTACAGCAATGGCTGAAATATCAACAGGCAGTACCCCTAATGCAGAACAGAACTAGTATGGTGGCTGCAGAATATGAACGCCTGGAATGGGAAGGCCATATTCGGAGACCGTTCCAACCTCATAATAGAATCAGACACCAACACAGCAGGCTGGGGGCAGATGCGGGGAGCTGGAAACAGGAGGGATATGGAGCTCGGGGGAACTCCATTTACACATAAACTGCCTAGAGCTGCTAGCGGGATCCTTCGCGATCAAAGCCTTCCCGAAGGACAAGGTGAACTCATGTATCCTGCTGAAGATGGACAACATTTCAGCGGTCAGGTACATCAACTACTTACAAAACCAGGCTCCTAGCAGAACTAGCCAAGGACTTTTGGCACTACAGCCTCCAATCGGGGACCTCAGTGACAGCAGAGTATCTTCCGGGAACACACAACATAGTGGCACACTGGAATTCCAGACATTTGTCATATTCCAGCGAGATGAAACTAGATGTAGGAGTATTTCATTGAACAGAGCAATTGTGGGGGCCTTTCAACACAAACCTATTTGCATCCAGGTTCAACGTGCAGAAGAGCAGAAGGAGCAGACGCTTTCCTCCAAGACTGGATGGGGAACCTGCACTATGCCTTCCTCCCGTTAATAATGATGAGCATAGTGCTCGCAAAAGATCCCAGGAAGTAGCGAGGCTGATCGTAGTGGCTTCGCTAAGGATGTCACAATGTGGTTCCCGACGCTGATGGAACTATTGACGGACCACCCAAGAATACTACCAGCAGGGGAATGCCTTGCTAGGTCGTTTCATCCTCTGAGAGTGAGGGACTCTCCCACTAATGGCATGGAGATGCTGGGCCCTCCCGGCCATTTCGGCGCAAAGCTGCTCGACTCATCACCGAATCATGGGCCCTGTCTACACGACGGAGCTACAATGCAGCTTGGGGGAGATGGTCACAGTGGTGTAAGAGGAGACATTTTCATCCCGCTTCTGCCCCTATAGTGGTGGTCCTAAATTTCCTGGCAGATCTACTCCAGGACAGGGGAGTCAAGGAGTATACAGATCCGCCATCTCAGCGGGACATTTGCCTATTGATAGAATTCCCATAGGGGAGAACGCAGCACTACTAAGGCTCATCAAGGGAATCCGGTCCAGGAGACCTCCAGAACCAAAGTACATAAACTTATGGGATGTGGCGATAGTACTAAGACTCCTCGCCAGTTGGCTGGTGAACAGGTATCTGTCCCTGAAGCAGCTGTCAGGGAAGTTTGCCATGCTACTATGCTTAGTATCATGCAGACGAGTAGAAGACATTAAAGCACTAAATATAAATAGAATGGTGTATGGACCCGAGGGAGTTACCTTCACCTCAGCCAGGAGGACAAAGACCTGCACCTCTTCGATATCTGACCCCTACTTACATGAGCATCCCAAATGGTGCGTCACAGCATGCAATAGGGAATACGAAAGTAGGACAGCAGAGATGCGAGCAGAAGAACAACGCAATTACTAATAGCGCGTAGGAAACCGCATTAGGCAGTCGCGACAGCTTCCATAGCCAGACGTGTCCGCAAAGTGATGCTGTAGAGTTGGTGCCAAGGAACCCCACCCAAAGCTCCTCCCCCATGCTGCCTATATGTTGGGCGCCAGGGTGTGAGATACTTGCAGTACCGGTGAAAATACTGATACCGAAAAGGATCTTGGAAGTAAGATTCCCATTGAGGAAGCCATGCAGGCATTCATGACAATATGATGGCCATATGAATGAAATCCCAGAAGAAGTGTGAAAACTGAGCAAAAGAGAAGCCTGGTGACATCATACAGAGCAGCTCTGACACACTCAGAAGAAGAGGCCGAAGAATATCGATATTCTGTCGAAACAAAGGAGGAGCTGTTAAAGATGAGCAACAATTCGGGCTCAAGATGAAGATGATGATGCTATAGAAATAATGAAAAAGATATCAAGTCATTTTACAAATGTACAGATGTGGTTACACAAGTAGACACAGCATTCTTAAAGGCTGGCTATTTAGTGAATAGATTGCGGCGATGTGCCAATGTATATACATCGGAATGTATGGACTATGGCTGATTCCACAATGCATTTTAGCAGAGCTGATCCAGCAAGAAGTCAAGGCCACCGTGAACCTGAATGTTCCTGCAGTAGTTATGGAACGTGTGAAAAGAACAAACTCCTGTCTTGGATGAGGAGTGAGAACATTGAATACGTCAGAGGTTCATCATTTAATAGTGTTTTAAAATACTGAAAGACTGTGAAACATGGTCTGCAGTCCTGTGGATTGATGAAAATAGATAATGAGTTGAGCTGTATGAAAACCAAGGGACAGAGTATGCCTATACGCCATCTTATTCTCAGGCTCAGACAACTTTCCAAGGCCAGTGTTCAAAGGGCTAATTGACTGGCAGGCTGTAAGAGTGATGATTGACAATGGGCTAATTGGTGGGAAGCTATGGTTATGACCAGCCCACCAGCACCTGGGTGTTAGCATACATGCTGCTTGCGTAGGTGTAATATTACAGAGGAGTATGAGGGTGCCAACCAATAATAGAGGGAGACGTAGTATAGAGCCCTATAGTTTGTGTAACAAATGGGACGTTGTGTATTTAATGACGTTCGTAGTGACCTGCACTAGAGGACAGCTTGGTTGCCCCACCTGATGATAGAGACCCAATCACCCAACAAGTATGGCACATATACCTAGAGGTTCCCTATAATCCTATCACATCCCCAAGTAGGTTTTTGTAGTTTGCAACGTAGATTGACGTCAATGATGACAAATTTTTTGAAAATAAGCTATGTTTTTTATGAAATGCATTGAGTGAGTCGATCGAGCGAGTTTGTTGATGTTCGTTGAACTTCCTGTTTTAGATAATTGATATTAAAGCAGACCCACTTTGCCAAAGTATTGTTACCTCGTCTTAAAGGGCTTCTGTAGGCACACAAGTTCACATGGTAGCAGAGAGATGATGGTTAAAAATTAATCGACGTAGTAAGCTTTGGGGTCCCGGAAATATCAGATGTCCTCCACCATTTAGCAAGAGGAACATGAAACTTCCTGTATATAGCAGCCATTAGTTAATAAATCTAGCAAGTATAGGTGAGACAGGTCCGTCGTTTTCAAGCGGAATCCCCTCCAGACTTCCACAGGAAGCTGAGTGGACTGAAGGCTGAAAAGGCTGGTTGAGGAGGAGACGAGCCCGAGGGTCGGAAGACGAAAAAGCAAATGGTGAGTATGCTGAGTGAGGTGGCAAACTGAATGAGCATTGAGTGGGGAAGAGTAACGGAGGGTTGGTTGGGGTATTTTATTTTTGGTTTAAGACGAAGAGCGTCATGGTTAAGACGAAGAGAGTCTTAGTTAAAGTTAAATAGACGAGGAGAGATCTATATAATAAGCCCAGAATCCTACGTCAAGGACGTTTAGAAGGAACTTGTCCTAGAGTCCAAGTGGACGTACCTAGGCTACCATCAAGGATCGTTAAGAGGACAGTTCATACTCCAATCAGAGTCTTTATTAGGGGCAGGAATAAGTCACGAGGAGTGTTCACAGAGATTTATGTTGGCCGGCCAGTCTGTCAGTTTGTCTGTATGTTTATATATTGTATATGATGTATGTGGTGAAGAAATTAAATATTGAGAAAAAAAGAAGAAATAGACTACGGTAGAGAATATTGAGAGTTGAACTATAATTATTTATTTATTAGTTGACAAATGATGATCATTGAATAGGTAGATTGAAGTAAAATGTGATATAGAGGCTTGGAGCTGTGACGATTGGTGCACACTCATATTGTATTATTTTACTGGGAAGCATTAATTTGTGTAAAATAACGGTAAGTAGTGACAGTCGATTGTGACTAAGTCATGATGGAGGTTATTACTCTGCTTATACACTTGTGCAGACAGTTGCCAAAACACACACCCAAGCTCAAGCAGCACAGTGCAGAATGGCTTAAGGGCACGGCAGATAAAATGTTCATGCCATGGCCACAAGGGGATCACTGTCTAAAGCAGTTTTGCAACACATGACGGCATACGTGCATGCAGCATACATAGGGTAAAAGTTAGAAAAAGGTTAGCTAGCTTAGAGCTTTAGAAGATGTTACCAGGAGGAATTGGAAGACCTGCCTCCTGAAGACTGATGCTTAACCAGTGTAAAGAGGGGGGTGTTGAGCCTTCTGCTCCCTCTACTGCATCTGAAGTAAATGGAGATAGTCTGAAGGATGAAGGATTATATCGTTTAAGAGAGTTTAAGGCAGCGACAGGGTATAGCAACACAAAATATAAGTCACCTGCATGTAGCAGCGAAGATGGTCCAGAAAAGACTCCAGAAAGAGATGTGATCCTTAAAGTCCCACGGGACCAGGAGAGAAGTGATTGACCAGGTATGTCTCTAGATATAGATAGATAAATAAACAGATGGAAAGGACAGAAAGACAAAGCTGATGAGGTAGCGTTCATACAGAACGAATTAATGTGAGGTCAGATATTGCTCAAACTTGATGGAAAGAGCATTGAGGAGGTAAGGCAATAGGAAGATCAGGACAAACAAGATAACAATGATAAGAGAGAGAGAAACGATTGAAAGAAGACGAGGCCAAAAGAAAGAGTAGACACATATGGGAACAACTGTATCAAGATGAACAGTTAAGAATAGAGGAAAGAGTAGAGGATCAAAGAAAATATGATAACAGGCAAAGAGCAATCAAAGAATGAGATAAGCTAGAAAATAAAAGAGAAGAAGATGAGGAACAGAAATAAAGAGATAAAATAATGCAAAGACGCAGAGATGAAGAAGTGCATAGGGCAAATGAGAAAAGAGAGGTGAAAAGACAAGAAGAGGAACGAGTCATGAAGAAAGCAAAGAAACTAAGAGTTTGACGAGCAGATGGAACGAAAGAGAAGGCAAAAGGCACACGACATTGATCACATCTAGAAAGAATGGATGGAACCGAATCCAGTAGAAGCATGGTTCGACATAGAATTCTTCCCAACACAACAACCAATGCCAGGGCCATCTAGAGCAGATCTAGAGGATAATGTTGATATTAGAAGCATTGGAGATACAATCGATAAGGTTTATCATGAAATAAGGCCCAAAAGTGAATAATAAAATAAAGGAAAAAATGATGATTTGAAAGTACTCAGATACGAGGCAAAGAGGGAGGTATGTTTAGCCTTGAGCACAGAGCCTTGTCTTTGGATAAACTAATGTTAAACAGAGATGAGAAAGAGGGAAGCCACACTAGTTGGGGACAAGATATGTCAGAAGAAGACAGAGAAACCTTCCATGGGGAGGAGGAAGCTAGTGCACGTGGTCCTGAAGGGTCTTCTCCGACAGACAGGGAAGCTAGATGGTCAGATCTGGACCTTCCTAAATCGAAGACACCAGAGCCCCTGGCGCAACGAGATTGACCTAGAGGTCATTCCCGTAGTGTGAAGGGAGCTCACCAACTTATGTGAGCAGGCTAAGGTCACTACCGGGAAGAGGACGGTGTGGTACTATTGTCCCTGCTATCGATAGGCAGACGATGGGAGACAAGTGCGATTTTGGGATCTCAAAGTTTCCGTTGTTAGATAAAGGAGAAGTCAGACCACAGTATATACCATGGCCCCAAGTGGATAAGGATAATCTAAGGTGTAAACTCCTGAGTTAAACACTGGGTGCCGGAAAATGGATCTATTAATTACAGAAAATGACAGGAGGCAATATGCTAGTTATGGGGGACATTAAGGGTCTTCTAGCAGCTATACTTGGGGAGAGAGCTGATGACATTTGGTCGAGAGCAGGATACGCATGCGTCACTGCCCAAAACACAGCTCATGATGGAGCGCCGTTTAATAATTGTAGAGCGGCAGTCTGAAAGCGCTTTGAGTACAAGATCCTGATACGTCGGATATGGGTGCTATAATGGCACGTAAAATGCAGGAAGGGGAGAATCCGCTTTTTTACATTCAGAATTTTGAAGAGCAGTGGTCTTTGGAATCGCACAAGCCGTGGGGGAAATCTATACAGGTGTACTATCATATATTATGTCAAGGGCTGCCAGGCAAGGTGCAGAGACAGCTGAAGACACTGGTAGGTATGGAAGCAAAGAAAGCTGGGAAGAGGTGGGCACCACTGTCTGAATTCAAATTATCTCCATAAAAAATTGCTTATGATCATTAGTACTTTATGTTCTGATTTTTCCCTGGAGCCGTCAGAAAAATGATGGTCCCGTGACACAAGGACCAAAAAATTCAACAAACAAAAAATGAGGTGTAAGCAACTCATCAGATCTGATGCTTCTCAGTAGGCTCCAAAGGGAGCAGAAAATGTTTGTTGCCCATTTGTTTATAAAGTTAGTTTCAATTTCCTTTTTCTTAATCAAAAGTATGCTTCTTTCTTTGTTATTGCACACTGCACAAAATAGAGTGAAGCTTGTAAAAAGTACAGGAAATGTGTAATGCACATTCCTGTAACTATATTACTTGAAGTGGTGAGAATTGTACATAAGCCAATGCATTTCGGTGTATTTACACCATCTTCAGGGCCATGCAATCTACCATAGTCATGAAGGCGGAAAAACATATATTTTACAAAACGAAAGAGAACGTTACATAAGCATCAAGATACATTACGAACCAAATAATGTACATACCAATAGAGTTTGTAAATTATGTCCCCAGGGATGTGTAGTGGAATAGAACAGGAAATATCAATACATGTATGTATCTAAATAGCGCTCTAATGCGTCAATCAAAAACAATATTTTTTCAATGTTTATACATGACAGATAAATTGTACCTCTGTCTGTAATGTATTTGTTGTCAATCGCCACGTGTAAATCATATTTGCTTAATGCCGGCACTCGTCCTGCATTCAGGTTGAAAGCGCTACCTATGTTTAAAACAGCCATCAGTACTCATTCTGTTTGGGACATCAGCATTCTAACTCGCAGCAATGTACTTAAAAGTCTTACCTTCCAGGTCGCAAACGTTTCCTGTAAGCGAAATCGCTTTGTATTTAAAGCATTGCCATGGTGACAGTGCGAGGCGTGGCACTCCGGCGGTAAAGCCGGAGTACGTACGCCTCGCATCCCATCTCCCCATAGAAATGGGAGGGCAGGATTATCACCACAGCCACACATGGGTCTATGCTGATCCATGTTGCCATGATTGCGTTAAGAATACAGAAAACAGAACTGGTCAAACATGGCCTTAGATCCGCCCATGGTATGCTAATGTGAAAATGGTGTAGTGTAGTGTTTACCGTTTATATCGAGCAAAATAATTAATTTTGTGATGCCGTGGCGGTCATGCGTGGAAGCGTGTATCGCCATAACCCTCTGAGGGGCTGTCATTGTATAATTACAGGCTGGTTTTGAAAATGGGTATTCATGATGGAAATACATAGTGCCATCAGTATTCTACGCAGAGTTATGAATATGTTGTTACATACTAGTGTACAAATGAGAATACACATGATGGAAGCATACATATCATAGCAACATCCAGTCTTTTCTGGATGTTTTCATGTGGGTCTCTTTTCTTCACAACTTCCAAAATCATGAATCTGATTTGTGCCAGGTTGTGTTTTTTCTCATGCCAATGTCTGGCAACCGCTGAATTATCACTGTGGTTGCGAATACACAACCTATGCTCGTTCCATCTGGTTTTGGCAGCCCTTTGGGATTGTACTATATAATAGAGGCCACATGGACATTTAATTGCATATATGATGCTCTGTGATTCACAAGTTGTGTAACTTTGCAATTTGATTTGTTCACCTGTGTGCGGATGATTCACAGTCTCTCCTTTCTGGATATATCTGCAATTGCTTCAATTCAGGCATGGGTAAGTCCCAATTCTATCTGTGATCTTCTTTTTCTGTGGTGGTCTTGTATTCACAAGTTTATCTTTAAGATTCTGGCTTCGTTGATATGCGAAAGTGGGATAATCTTTGAAAAGGGGCTTAACTCTCTAGTCACATGTAACCATCCTCCAGTTCTTTTTCATTATCTCTTTTATTCTGTTGCTTTGTTTCAAGCAGTGGAGGAATGTCGATTTTCTCTTTTGGCTTTAGGAGATCTTCTCTTTTTTGAGTATCTACTCGTGCTTCTGCTGTTTTTATTTTTCTGTCCAGTATCCCCAACCTAGCAACTACTTTCCCATTTCCTCCACTTCTCTTTTGTAATCCTCTGTGTCGCTGACAAATCTTTTCACCCGTAACATTTGACTGTACGGTAGATTTCTGATGAGGCTCGGTTGATATAAACTTAATTTGTGGAGTAGATTATTGCGATCTGTTCTTATATGTTCGTAGTATACTCTGTTTCTGCAGCAGTGATTTTGACATCAAGAAAGTGTATTGTCTTCTGTGAGTATTCATATGTGAATTGTATCCTTGGGTCTATTCCATTAAGGTATACAGAAAATTTGAACTATTTAGTTTCAGTACTTGTCCAAATTCCGAAGATGTCATCTATTTATCTTATCCAAATTGGCAGATCTTTTTTCCATATTGGATGATCTAGAACGTGATCCGTTTCAAATTTATGCATGAAGGCATTCGCATACGATGGAGCCACGGTTGCCCCCATTGCGGTGCCTGCTACTTGTAGGTAGTAATGTTCTTTAAAATGAAAATAGGAGTTTTCTCCTATGGATTCTAGTAGTGCCAAGATGAATTCTTTTTGGGCAGGTATCTCTCCTTGATTCTCACAGTATCCATTCCACCGCTTCTCTTCCCAAATTGTGGGGAATTGATATATATAAACTTTTTACATCTATTGTGAACAAAATGTGGTTGACATCAAATTGTATTCTGCTCAGATATTGAAGGAAATAGGTTGAGTCTTTTATGTACGTGCATGTTTTTTGGATCAAAGGCTGAAGGAAGAAGTCTATATATTTTCCCAATGGTTCGAGGAGGCTGTTGATACCAGCCACTATTGGTCTTCCTGGGGGTTTACATAGATCTTTATGCACTTTCGGTAACATGTAGAAATGAGGTATCTGAGGGTGGTTATTTGTTAGGAATTTCCTTGTGTTATGATTGAACCATTCTAGCACTTCTGCTTTTTCTTAGAGTTCTTCAAGATTAGTTATTATCTGGCTTGTGGGGTCTAGGTCCAGTCTCACATATGTGTTTGCATCTCTAATTTAGCTTTCGCATTCACCCTCATAGTCGACTGTGTTCATTAACACTAATCCTCCACCTTTGTGAGCATATCTTATGGTCACTGATTCGTTGCTGTATAGATTTTTGATTAGTTGGAGTTCATGAGGTCGCATATTCCACTATCCTGTGTGCTTGAATTTGATATTTTCAAGATCTCTTGTGACCTGTTTCTGAAAAATGTCCACTAAAGGAACTGTAATTGGTGGAATAATGTTACTCTTGCTCCAGAACTCTTTAAAACCAGAATCATCTGTTTCATCTGTGGAGTCATTTTCTAATTCACTAACGAACACCTTTAGTTTCATTTTTCGTACTAATTTGTACAGTTCTATTTTGGTATCAAACAGATTATGGTTGTATGTTGGTATGAAACGTAATCCTTTTTGTAGAGTTTGTTTCTCTCCTTCTGTCAACACTCTTGATGAAAGATTTATTACTAGGTTTTCTTCTGTTGTAATCTTGTTTTTGGTCCTTTTCTTGGATTTTCTCTTCCCCCTCCTTGTTCTCCTCTGCCTCTCTCTAAAAAAGGTTATCTTCTTGTATAAGGGGTACCTGTTGTCTCTGTTCTTGAAGTGCTAGGAGTATTCTCTCGTTCCTGATTTCCTGGTTCTCTCTCTGTTTTGTTCCTGAACTTGATGTTTCACTGGTATTATCTTGCTTAGGTTTTCTCACTGGTGGTCCATACTTATCCATCCAGCTGTAAACTTCATCATTAAGATAATGTAGGTATGTATCTCGTTTGAACTTTCTGATTTTCTTTGATTCTTGGTCAGTTTTGTATACAGCCAACTTTGTATTAATATCTTCCAAAATTGCATCAACTTCTTCTCTGTCCAAGGTTGCTACTAGTTCTTTTTCTATTTCTTTTATTTCAATGTTCAGATCTTTAATGTTATTTTCAAGCTCTTGAATTGTAAAAAGGATTAAATCTAAAGAACACTTGTTCAGAATTGTGATTTGTTGTGGGTCCCCTTTGGCAGTGATCATGGAGCCTTTCTGTCAGATTATGATGAGGGGGTCTTCATTGAATGTGGCCATGTGTTTGCTTGTCTGGAGCTGCTTGACCATCCCTACTTCCCATACTTCCAGCTAACAGTCCTTGGCTCTCCTTCTGCCATCTGCATAGTTTTTCATATTTTCTTTTGCTTGTGTGTCTCTTTCACCCGTGTAGTTGTCGCCTTACTCTTGGTGATGTGGCAAACGCGTGCAGATGTTTCTTCTGAACAGTACTTAGGCATGCCATTTCCCAGTGGAACTGTAGGGGGTGTTTCTGATAGTCTGCAACATTTGATGCAGCATTTGTTCATAGGGTTGTCTCGTTAGATGCGCAATTTGGAGAGCTATTTTCAGATTGCCCATGAAAAGTTCGACCATCCCATTGGCCTGAGGCTATAGGGTTGTTATCTTCCTATGTTGGAACCCCATGTATTCGCCGAATATCATGAAGTCCTGGCTCGTAAATGGGGGCCCATTGTCTGTCTTGACCTGTGGTGGGATGCCATATGCAGTAAAGATCTGGTCAAACACAGGGATAACATGATGGACTGCTGTGGAGGATGCTATTTGGGCCTCAGAGATTCGTGAGTATATCATCATTTGTCATAATGGCCAGTACATATTTCACACCCTCAATGGGATGAAAATATCAGCCGCTTCTAGCTCCCAGATGCCTTTTGGGAGTTCCGACATAACCAAAGATTTGGGGTGTTTGTTGGGTGTGATGAGATAACATGTGGGGCATGCTTGCAGTAGTACCTCAACCATGGAGTCAAGTTTCGGGAACCACACTTTTTGCCTCAGGATCCTCTTTGTGGAGACAATCCCTCAGTGACCCTCATGGGCAATGTCCAGAATCTGTTTCCTTAATCAGTCCGGTATAACTATCTTGTTTCCTTCTAGAAGTAGGTTCTCTTCACTAATTCCTCTTTTACTATGAGCATGCTCTCTACATCTCTCTGTAAACTTTCCTCTTCCAGTCAACCTCTTTCCTTTGCTCTTTTCCACCTGCCCAACCTTACTCCTTCAATTACTACCTGACATTCCAGGTCTGGGTCCATTTCCCTGGTGAGATGTGTGGGGTCGATACCTTGTGGGATGGCTTGTTGTATCAAATTCCTTATGTATCTGTCTGCTACTGAGGGTTCCAGTGCGTCTACGGTCCTCAGATGTCTTGATAAGAAGTCTGCTGGGTTTTCATCCTTGCCTGGCTTGTGAATAATGTCAAACTCATAGGGCCTCATTCTGAGTTTGGAGGTAACCACGCCGCTATTTGCGGCATGGCTGCCTCCAAACTCATTCCGATTCCGCCCTGGTGAATTGAGTAATTACCGGTCCATTCCAAGGTTGGATGGACCGGTAATTCCCTATTCACCAGGGCCCTTCCACATTCCCATTTGAGCCCCCATAGGGCTCAATGGGAATGGGGAAGGCGCTAATTTTGGTACCGTAAATTACGGTACCGTTATTAGCATCAAAGTCCCTTTACGTGTCCCGTCCTTAACGCCTGCTAAAAGCAGGCGTTAAGGAAGGACCTGCAAAGGGAACTCGTAGAAGGGCGGTAAGGGTTTAACCGCACCAGTCTCGTTACCAGTGACTGTTAACCCTTACCGCCCTCCTCGGAATGAGGCCCATAGTCTTGAAGTCGCATACCCCACCTGGCGATGCCAGGTGGAATATTTGCTTGTGGATTCCCATACAAGAATAATAGAGCCTGGTGGTCCATGCTGATCGTGAATGGCTTCCGGTAGAGAAATACATTCAAATGCTTGCAGGCCAACACTACTGCCAGGCTCTCTTCCTCTGCCTGGGAGAAGGCCTGCTCCATTTTTGACAAGCTTCTGCTGGCATACGACACAATGTGTCTTTCAGCTGAGTTGTCCGTGTCCTTTTGAGCCAATATCTCACCCAACCCCACAGGGCTTGCGTCCACCATTATGATTCTATGTCTGCATCAAAATATGCCATATTTTCTGCTTGCGTAATGCGTCTTTTGATGTCAATGAACATCTGTTGGTATTCTGTTGTCCACTGGAATGGTGTGTGTCCTTAATATACCGAGTGCAGTAACTTGCAAGCCCTAAAAATGACCTGGGCTCCGAGACATTGGACAGTGATGGGGTTTCGTTTAGTGCTGTCACTTTACCTGGGTCGGGATCATGCATTTTCTGAGAATATGTGTCAGAGGAAACTGAGTGTACCTTTCCTGAACTCACATTTGACTTTGTTTAAGGTGGGATTGGTTGCTTCAAGCGTCATGCAAACCCTGGATAGTTTTTCGTCATGCTTCTACACATCTGTGCCAAAAACCAAAATGTCATCACTGTAATTTATACAGTTAGGTATGTGCTTTATAACGTTGTGGATCTCAGCCTGGAATATTTTGGCGGCGGATGACACAAATAAGCTTGGCCTCTTGTATCGGTAGAGTCCCAGATGAGTTATGAAAGTTGTGATGTACCAGCTCTCCGGGCTGAGGACCAGTTGGTGGTATCCCTTTTGCAAGTCAAGTCTCTAAAATACTTTTGCACCGTTCAGTAGACGGATCATGTCAGTGATGCATGGAGCTATGTTGGGCCTCCTCATATCCATGAAAATGTGAATGGCGTCCATACCTCTTTTTGGCACGGGCACAATAGAGGATACCCACGTTGTGGGCCCCACCGCTGGCTCGATAATGTCTTGCTCTAGTAACTTATGGACTTCTTTCTCCACTTGGCGTTGCATATTTCTAGGGATGCCTCTTTAGTGCTGTGCCACCGGAGGTATGTCTTTGTCAATACGTAGTTTAATTTGTCTATTTCGCAATTTTCTTGAACAGGTTGGGACATAGATGTCTGATTGTGTCTACAGTGTTCACGTATTTATGGACCATTCATTTGTATAATACTTAAATAAGACCCATGTCCACGAACGTCTTGAAGCTTAGAATGCGCCCGCATTCGGTTGTGGTAGAAAGGAAGTGAATGGGAATTGTCTTTTCTTGTGTTCTGTACTGGCAATTTGCCTCAATTTGACCGAGGCTTTTTAGAGGTGTCTTGGTTCCATAGATGAATATGTCCACACTTGGTCATAATCGGGGCATCTTTGCTAGTGTCCTGTATCTTGTTTCACTGATAACATTTACAGTGCCACTGGTGTCTGTAAGGAATTCAGTCAGGTTTTCAATTAGATTCATTAGCAGAGTGGAACTATGTTCTGTTGCTGTTTGGTTCCTTAGCGCATAAAGGTATCCTTTTTTTCTTTGCTCTCCTTCTGAGGAGCTTGGCTCGGTCGCCGATGGGGATTGCTCGACCAGGTATCGCACGTGGCGTCTGGTGCGTCTTCCTTGTCGTGACGAGGCGACTGGATGTCTCCTACGCTCCTTTCTTTCTCTTCTTAGCCCTGCTTGCGTCACCCTCCTTCCCTTTGCTTGCCATGTACCTTAGCTGAAATTTGCACTGCATGCCTGCGCTGCCTGCGCTGTCGTTGCGCTACTTCTCATCATGGATACTCCCTGTACCTTTTCTTTTACCCCTTTCCTTGCTATGCGACACACTGTTTGAAGTGTCTTTCTTCACCACAGGCAAAGCATCGCTGCCCAATTGCCAGGCATATACCTTCATGAGGGTATTCGTATCCGCATTTGTAGCAGAAATTTTCATTCTGATTGTTGGATTCTCTCTGTAGCCAGTGGATCGCCTCTGAAGTGTTTGCCTCAGTGCCTTTCGGGTTATTGAATTTTGTACTTGTGCGTCTATGGCTATTTTTGCCCTTACCAGCTTTAGAATTTCCAACAGAGACCTCGATTTCTGTAATAGTTTCTGCCAAAATGCCTGAGTTTCGCATCTCGCTATCATTTGGGACCTCAGAGCCTCTGTGTTTGGTAACACAGTGCTTCATTTTGGTGCGCAGCCTCAAGACGAACGGAACACGTGCCTTTCATAATCCACGTTTGTGTGTGGGGGGAAATAAGCAGCCAACGCCTCTTTCAGATCTTGGATGGTATCAATTGAGTTAGAGGGCAACTTGTCGATGATATCCCTCGTGGCAGGGCCGACTGTCAACTTCAGTAAACATTGTTGCCTTGCGTTTTCCACAGGCCCTATGGCCCGTATATACAAGTCCAAATCACAAATGCACCTCGCCCATCTTGGCCCCATGTTACTGGTGTCCGAAATGTCAAATGCCCCAGCAACGGGACCGCCAGCGACTATAAGGACCCTGTGTCTGAGTGGTTATAAGGAGAGTAGGTGGAATGTCGGGGTACGACATGACTGTCTCGTGTTGAGTTGCCTTTTCTTCCTCACCACCTGACCAGCGACCTCCGGGGATCCTCACCCGACACTTCTCCACTGGGCCACCTCAACAGTCTGTAAATGAGAGGTGTTTCCTCACTCTTTCTTCTGGATCAACACAGTGTAGGCACGAGCAATGCCTAAACCCAGCATGTGGGTTGACACGGCCCCCTCCAGGAGGCACGAGCACCGGTCTCTGCTGGCACTCCACATTCACTGCTGTGGCACCGGTTGACATCCCATCATGCTCAGCAATGAGGAGCAGCTGTAGTGATGGCTCCGAGACGGCGGGCGTGCTTCTCGTCCCTCTGGGCTTATCTCGGCTGGCCCTTTTCATACGTCCGAGAGAACGTGTGAGTAGTTTCCCTTCGTTCCCAGTGTTGCATATCCCTCATAGCGTTGCATATCCCTCCCCAGGGCACAGATGGGGGGACAGGCCAAATGCTGAGCAGCAACCGTCAAAATGGCGTGGATACGGAGACCTTCAGTAATGCATCTTTATTCCCCAGCGTTACACTCTCGACTGTCTTTCCTTCCCTTGCGTCACTTCCCTCCCGGGTCCCGCCCCCCTTCCTGAACTACTAGTCCTGCACGGCACAACATGATATCCATATGAAAGATTTAATGTAAACCCTGACATACGTAGAATAACTAACACAAGTCTCTCTTCTCAGCGCTGCAATAATTGCTCTTGTTTTCCCATTTCACTGCTGCTCAATCTATCGCCCGGGGAAGATGGACGAGCAAGCTGTCATTAGGTCCTGTGAGTACAGAAGCAAGTTTCATTAGGTCCTGTGAGTACAGGAGCAAGCTTTCGTTAGGTCCTGTGAGTACAGAAGCAAGTTTCATTAGGTCCTGTGAGTACAGGAGCAAGCTTTCGTTAGGTCCTGTGAGTACAGCAGCAAGCTGTCATTAGGTCCTGTGAGTACAGGAACAAGCGGTCATTAGGTCCTGTTTGTACAGGCGCAAGCTTTAATTAGGTCCTGTGAGAACAGGAGCAAGCTGTCATTAGGTCCTGTGAGTACAGGAGCAAGCTTTCATTAGGTGAGAACAGGAGCAAGTTATCATTAGGTCCTGTGAGTACAGGAGCAAGCTTTCGTTAGGTCCTGTGAGTACAGAAGCAAGTTTCATTAGGTCCTGTGAGTACAGCAGCAAGCTGTCATTAGGTCCTGTGAGTACAGCAGCAAGCTTTCGTTAGGTCCTGTGAGTACAGCAGCAAGCTGTCATTAGGCCCTGTGAGTACAGGAACAAGCGGCCATTAGGTCCTGTGTGTACAGGAGCAAGCTTTAATTAGGTCCTGTGAGAACAGGAGCAAGCTGTCATTAGGTCCTGTGAGTACAGGAGCAAGCTTTCATTAGGTGAGAACAGGAGCAAGTTGTCATTAGGTCCTGTGAGTACAGGAGCAAGCTTTCGTTAGGTCCTGTGAGTACAGAAGCAAGTTTCATTAGGTCCTGTGAGTACAGCAGCAAGCTGTCATTAGGTCCTGTGAGTACAGCAGCAAGCTTTCGTTAGGTCCTGTGAGTACAGCAGCAAGCTGTCATTAGGTCCTGTGAGTACAGGAACAAGCGGTCATTAGGTCCTGTGTGTACAGGAGCAAGCTTTAATTAGGTCCTGTGAGAACAGGAGCAAGCTGTCATTAGGTCCTGTGAGTACAGGAGCAAGCTTTCATTAGGTGAGAACAGGAGCAAGTTGTCATTAGGTCCTGTGAGTACAGGAGCAAGCTTTCGTTAGGTCCTGTGAGTACAGAAGCAAGTTTCATTAGGTCCTGTGAGTACAGCAGCAAGCTGTCATTAGGTCCTGTGAGTACAGCAGCAAGCTTTCGTTAGGTCCTGTGAGTACAGCAGCAAGCTGTCATTAGGTCCTGTGAGTACAGGAACAAGCGGTCATTAGGTCCTGTGTGTACAGGAGCAAGCTTTAATTAGGTCCTGTGAGAACAAGAGCAAGCTGTCATTAGGTCCTGTGAGTACAGGAGCAAGCTTTCATTAGGTGAGAACAGGAGCAAGTTGTCATTAGGTCCTGTGAGTACAGGAGCAAGCTTTCATTAGGTGAGAACAGGAGCAAGCTGTCATTAGGTCCTGTGAGTACAGGAGCATGCTTTCATTAGGTCCTTTGAGTACAGGAGCAAGCTGTCATTAGGTCCTGTGTGTACAGGAGCAAGCTTTAATTAGGTCCTGTGAGAACAGGAGCAAGCTGTCATTAGGTCCTGTGAGTACAGGAGCAACCTTTCATTAGATCCTGTGAGAACAGGAGCAAGCTGTCAGTAGGTCCTGTGAGTACAGGAGCACACTAACATTACGTCCGGTGAGTATAGGAGCAAGCTGCCATTAGGTGCTGTGAGTACAGGAGCAAGCTTTCGTGAGGTCCTGTGAGTACAGGAGCAAGCTTCCATTAGGTCCTGTGAGTACAGGAGCAAGCTTTCATTAGGTCCTGTGCATACAGGAGCAAGCTTTCATTAGGTCCTGTGAGAACAGGAGCAAGCTGTCATTAGGTCCTGTGAGTACAGGAGCAAATTGTCATTAGGTCCTGTGAGTACAGGACCTAATGACAATTTGCTTTCAATTAGGTCGTGTGAGTACAGGATCAATCTTTCAGTAGGTCCTGTGAGTACAGGAGCAAGCTTTCATTAGGTCCTGTGAGTACAGGAGCAAGCTTTTGTTAGGTCCTGTGAGTACAGGAGCAGGCTTTTGTTAGGTCCTGTGTGTACAGGAGCAAGCTGTCATTAGGTCCTGTGAGTACAGGAGGAAGCTTTCATTAGATCCTGTGAGAACAGGAGCAAATTGTCATTAGGTCCTGTGAGTACAGGAGCAAGCTTTCGTTAGGTCCTGTGAGTACAGAAGCAAGTTTCATTAGGTCCTGTGAGTACAGCAGCAAGCTGTCATTAGGTCCTGTGAGTACAGCAGCAAGCTTTCGTTAGGTCCTGTGAGTACAGCAGCAAGCTGTCATTAGGTCCTGTGAGTACAGGAACAAGCGGTCATTAGGTCCTGTGTGTACAGGAGCAAGCTTTAATTAGGTCCTGTGAGAACAGGAGCAAGCTGTCATTAGGTCCTGTGAGTACAGGAGCAAGCTTTCATTAGGTGAGAACAGGAGCAAGTTGTCACTAGGTCCTGTGAGTACAGGAGCAAGCTTTCGTTAGGTCCTGTGAGTACAGAAGCAAGTTTCATTAGGTCCTGTGAGTACAGCAGCAAGCTGTCATTAGGTCCTGTGAGTACAGCAGCAAGCTTTCGTTAGGTCCTGTGAGTACAGCAGCAAGCTGTCATTAGGTCCTGTGAGTACAGGAACAAGCGGTCATTAGGTCCTGTGTGTACAGGAGCAAGCTTTAATTAGGTCCTGTGAGAACAGGAGCAAGCTGTCATTAGGTCCTGTGAGTACAGGAGCAAGCTTTCATTAGGTGAGAACACGAGCAAGTTGTCATTAGGTCCTGTGAGTACAGGAGCAAGCTTTCATTAGGTGAGAACAGGAGCAAGCTGTCATTAGGTCCTGTGAGTACAGGAGCATGCTTTCATTAGGTCCTTTGAGTACAGGAACAAGCTGTCATTAGGTCCTGTGTGTACAGGAGCAAGCTTTAATTAGGTCCTGTGAGAACAGGAGCAAGCTGTCATTAGGTCCTGTGAGTACAGGAGCAACCTTTCATTAGATCCTGTGAGAATAGGAGCAAGCTGTCAGTAGGTCCTGTGAGTACAGGAGCACACTAACATTACGTCCGGTGAGTATAGGAGCAAGCTGCCATTAGGTGCTGTGAGTACAGGAGCAAGCTTTCGTGAGGTCCTGTGAGTACAGGAGCAAGCTTCCATTAGGTCCTGTGAGTACAGGAGCAAGCTTTCATTAGGTCCTGTGCATACAGGAGCAAGCTTTCATTAGGTCCTGTGAGAACAGGAGCAAGCTGTCATTAGGTCCTGTGAGTACAGGAGCAAATTGTCATTAGGTCCTGTGAGTACAGGACCTAATGACAATTTGCTTTCAATTAGGTCGTGTGAGTACAGGATCAATCTTTCAGTAGGTCCTGTGAGTACAGGAGCAAGCTTTCATTAGGTCCTGTGAGTACAGGAGCAAGCTTTTGTTAGGTCCTGTGAGTACAGGAGCAGGCTTTTGTTAGGTCCTGTGTGTACAGGAGCAAGCTGTCATTAGGTCCTGTGAGTACAGGAGGAAGCTTTCATTAGATCCTGTGAGAACAAGAGCAAGCTGTCATTAGGTCCTGTGAGTACAGGAGCACGCTTTCATTACGTCCGGTGAGTATAGGAGCAAGCTGTCATTAGGTGTTGTGAGTACAGGAGCAAGCTTTCGTGAAGTGCTGTGAGTACAGGAGCAAGCTTTCATTAGGTCCTATGAGTACAGGAGCAAGCTTTCATTAGGTCCTGTGAGTACAGGAGCAAGCTGTCATTAGGTCCTGTGCGTACAGGAGCAAGCTTTCATTAGGTCCTGTGAGAACAGGAGCAAGCTGTCATTAGGTCATGTGAGTACAGGAGCAAATTGTCATTAGGTCCTGTGAGTACAGGACCTAATGACAATTTGCTTTCAATTAGGTCCTGTGAGTACAGGATCAAGCTTTCAGTAGGTCCCGTGAGTACAGGAGCAAGCTTTCATTAGGTCCTGTGAGTACAGGAGCAGGCTTTTGTTAGGTCCTGTGAGTACAGGAGCAAGCTATCATTAGGCCCTGTGAGTACAGGAGCAAATTGTCATTAGGTCCTGTGAGTACAGGAGCAAGCTTTCAGTAGGTCATGTGAGTACAGGAGCAAGCTGTCATTAGGTCCTGTGAGTACAGGAGAAAGCTTTCAGTAGGTCATGTGAGTACAGGAGCAAGCTGTCATTAGGTCCTGTGAGTACAGGAGCAAGCTTTCAGTAGGTCATGTGAGTACAGGAGCAAGCTGTCATTAGGTCCTGTGAGTACAGGAGAAAGCTTTCAGTAGGTCATGTGAGTACAGGAGCAGGCTTTTGTTAGGTCCTGTGAGTACAGGAGCAAGCTATCATTAGGCCCTGTGAGTACAGGAGCAAATTGTCATTAGGTCCTGTGAGTACAGGAGAAAGCTTTCAGTAGGTCATGTGAGTACAGGAGCAAGCTGTCATTAGGTCCTGTGAGTACAGGAGAAAGCTTTCATTAGGTCCTGTGAGTACAAGAGAAAGCTTTTGTTAGGTCCTGTGAGTACAGGAGCAAGCTTTCGTTAGGTCCAGTGAGTACAGGAGCAAGCTTTCGTTAGGTCCAGTGTGTACAGGAGCAGGCTTTTGTTAGGTCCAGTGTGTACAGGAGCAAGCTTTCGTTAGTTCCTGTGAGTACAGGAGCAAGCTGTCATTAGGTCCTGTGAGTACAGGAGCAAGCTTTCAGTAGGTCCTGTGAGTACAGGAGCAAGCTGTCATTAGGTCCTGTGAGTACAGGAGAAAGCTTTCAGTAGGTCATGTGAGTACAGGAGCAGGCTTTTGTTAGGTCCTGTGAGTACAGGAGCAAGCTATCATTAGGCCCTGTGAGTACAGGAGCAAATTGTCATTAGGTCCTGTGAGTACAGGAGAAAGCTTTCAGTAGGTCATGTGAGTACAGGAGCAAGCTGTCATTAGGTCCTGTGAGTACAGGAGAAAGCTTTCATTAGGTCCTGTGAGTACAAGAGAAAGCTTTTGTTAGGTCCTGTGAGTACAGGAGCAAGCTTTCGTTAGGTCCAGTGAGTACAGGAGCAAGCTTTCGTTAGGTCCAGTGAGTACAGGAGCAAGCTTTCGTTAGGTCCAGTGTGTACAGGAGCAAGCTTTCGTTAGTTCCTGTGAGTACAGGAGCAGGCTTTTGTTAGGTCCTGTGAGTACATGAGCTAGCTTTTATTTGGGCCAGTGATTCCAGGATGCAAACACTTCTCTTGCGAGTGCTGGACTTGCGGATGTGTCTGGTGATGTGTCTGGCATGGGACCATAGGAACATGTCCTTGTCTTGCTCAGACGTGAAATAAACCTGCGGGAGCTGCAGTATTCACCTAGGTTGAGAGGCAGTGGTTCTCACCATGCAGTAAAGCAAGGTGTAGATCCCCCTCCATCAACATCTTGTGGACCTTGGGTGTGAATTACAGGAGTTGTAACGGTTCCTCCCACCATCATCTCTATTTTACTAGAGTTTACGAGCTGGTAAGATAGCTCAGCGGGTTGAGTACTCGCTGCTGCGATCTGTGTGTGATCTGCAGGTCGCAGGTTCGAATCCCGACAAGGCCAAATCAGCCTTTCAACCTTCAAAGGTCAATAAATAAGCACCAACTCCTGTTGGGGGATATTGTATCTATACAGGTTCTATGTAAAGTGCTCATACGCAAGTACTATACAAATACACGTTATTCTTAGCATGTACAGGTTTATTTATTTTATTGTTCATTTATAATGCACTTAATAATTCCAGCGAGTGGATTCTAAGCGCCTCTGAGCAATCCTCCCTCCATGTTAGACGTCAACTATGGCCAACGTCTGCTATGGCTAACGTCAACTATATCCAGCGTGAGAGTATTAAATGGCAGTGTTTTTCCACCCGGATCCTTGGCTAACCTCATCAGCAGGTTCACAGAAGCTAGGGGAGTTAAGGAGATATGTACCCTCACCCCCAGGATGCAGGGTATCTTCTCTACTTGATGTTTCTGAGTGGGTGTAGCAGTGTGGGGCAGGGGGACTCTGGAGATTAACCTTTCCACCTGTGGCCCCAGAGTCTCTGTGCAATCAGCCCCAACAGCTTTCATAATGCGCGCCAACCCAAACCATCTGCACATTGCCAATGAGTGTACCTACACGCTTTATTTAATTGTTTTTTTTATTTTTTATAACACGCCTAATACCATACCTGAGTTTAGTTTCTCAGCGCAGATCCGGGGTTTGAACCTCTGTTGCTCTGCATGGTCTTGATTCCAAGACCACCGTATTTCCACTATGCTGTCCTCCGTTCACTTACCTGCATGATGGGGCTGGGGGGTGTTTTAGGATGGGGCGACTTGTAGTTATTGAAGTATCTGGCACTGCTTGCCCACCGCATCGCCGCTCTCTGCCCCAACTTTCAGTGCTATGCGGACGATACCCAGCTCATTTTCAGGCTACCCTCAGCCTCCCCCTCTCCTTCCCTCATCTCTGACTGTCTGTCTGCTATCCAGGAATGGTGTGCCGCCAATGACCTCTGCCTTAATGCCAGTAAGACTGAGATTCTACTCATCGGCACACCCACTCCCTCCTTCCCTGCAGCTCTCTGGCCAGCCTCTCTTGGCCCTCTTCCTGCTCCTACCTGCAAGGCAAAAAACCTCGGGGTCATCTTCGACTCCACACTCTCCTTCTCTCCTCATATATCTGACGTCTCTAAGAAGTCACACTACCAGCTGCACCTCCTCAGAGGTATTCTTCCCTTCCTCTCCTTCCCCCAGAAGCTCACTGTCTCCCGAGCCCTGGTTCTCTCGAAGCTGGACTGCTGT
This sequence comes from Ambystoma mexicanum, assembly GCF_040938575.1. Lineage (NCBI taxonomy): Eukaryota > Metazoa > Chordata > Amphibia > Caudata > Ambystomatidae > Ambystoma > Ambystoma mexicanum. Next base: position 46,633,988 of record NC_090923.1, read on the forward strand.
AACAGCCTCTATCTTAATCTGCCTGCTTCCACTCTCCGCCCTCTGCAACTTATCCAGAACAGAACTGCAAGACTTGTCCTTGGCCTCAAGCCCAGGGACCGTATCTCTCCAGGATTGAAATCTCTACACTGGCTCCCAGTGGCTGCGAGGATTAAGTTCAAAACCCTCTGCATTGTCCACAAGGCCTTCTGGGGCCTGGGGCCTAAATACCTTCAACTCTCTCTTCCTAAATATCTTCCTTTCCGAGCCCTTCGCTCATCCGTCTCCAACTCCCTCAGGGTTAGCTGCTTCTCGAAGCAATGAGCTGGGGGTAGATTTCTCTCCGCGGCAGGGGCCTCCCTCTGGAACAGCCTTCCTGCCTCCCTGAAACTTGAGGAGAACCATCTCCTGTTCCGGAAGCACCTCAAAACCTTCCTCTTTGCCTCTTCTTTCTCTCTCCCTCTCCCCTGCTAAATCCTTCACTGAAACTGCACTGAATCTGCAACTGGGCCACTCTCACCGACCTCGGTCCTGGGCCCAGCCACTCTCCACTTGCACTGCCTCCCTGGCAACCTCTGCACTGCAGTCTGTCTCTGTATCCCTACAGCCCCCCCTATCCAGCACTTGTCTGCACTTACTTTGCACTTGCCACCAGCTGGCCCTATTTATTTATTTATTTTATTCTACTTACTTGTACTGCACTTCCCCCTCCCCTTTCCCCTTGCACTTTTCCCTCCCCCTACCCCTGCACTTGCGCAATCTGAATGACACCTGGCCTAGTAGGATCGTTGTCTGTCTTCCCCTTGTTTGCCCCCTCCCTGCCTCGTCGCGCCTTGAAACACTTGTGTATAGGCGCGTTACAAATGCCATATCATATCATATCATAAGGTTTGCAAATTGACATGCCCACCATTTGCCTGTAAATTGCTCTAGTCACTACCCACAGGCGAGAGCCTCTCTCCAGTGCAACACATGCTGATAAGATGTGTTCTGCATGGATGAGCATCCGGATCATGGCATAGGGAGAAGGCAGCAGGCTAGGCCGCTACCAGGACATAGGTCTCCAAAACTGCTCCAGACCGGGGCAAGCAAGACAGGCTGTAACCGGGGCATAGGTCTCCAAAAACTGCTCCAGACCGGGGCAAGCAAGACAGGCTGTAACTGGGGCATAGGTCTCCAAATACTGCTCCAGACCGGGGCAAGCAAGACAGGCTGTAACCGGGGCGTAGGTCTCCAAAAACAGCTCCAGACCGGGGCAAGCAAGACAGGCTGTAACCGGGGTGTAGGTCTCCAAAACTGCTCCAGACCGGGGCAAGCAAGACAGGCTGTAACCGGGGCATAGGTCTCCAAAACTGCTCCAGACCGGGGCAAGCAAGACAGGCTGTAACCGGGGCATAGGTCTCCAAATACTGCTCCAGACCGGGGCAAGCAAGACAGGCTGTAACCGGGGCGTAGGTCTCCAAAAACAGCTCCAGACCGGGGCAAGCAAGACAGGCTGTAACCGGGGTGTAGGTCTCCAAAACTGCTCCAGACCGGGGCAAGCAAGACAGGCTGTAACCGGGGCATAGGTCTCCAAAACTGCTCCAGACCGGGGCAAGCAAGACAGGCTGTAACCGGGTCGTAGGTCTCCAAAAACTGCTCCAGATCCAGGCCACGGCCACGGCTCCCTCTGGCCATGGCTTACCCAACACAATTTTTCTACTGTACCTGAACTGGTTCAGAAGACTCACGTTAGTTGAAAATTGAAAATTGCCGGGAATCAGTGAGATCCATAACCTGTGAAAGCCATGCATTTATTTAGGGGAAGGAGGATGTTGTATTCTAGCTTTACCTGCACCCTGCTTACTATCCATGGAATGCTTTGAGTGACTGACGTGGAATGCTGAGTGAGAGAATGTTATGTTATGAGTGGGTTCTGTGAATGTCTGTTGAGAAGAAGGGGTGACTGAGGGAGAATGCCGGTGGATGTTCTGTTCCTATGTATTTACCTTATGTACCCTGTACCCTATACCCGGAGCTGGAACACAGTAAAGATGTTGCCTGTTCCCACACTGGTGTCAGTGTCATCTGTGGCCAGGGTCCTAATTTTACAGAGAACTCATCCACTGCCCATGTAGGAGACCGCAAGCCACGCACCCGAAAGCTGAAGATTTCCAAATGTGCATATATGTTATGTTATGTTGATTTATACCACGCAGCGCACCAATACCACCCAAGGGCCGTCTACAGGTGCTCTATGGTTCACGTTACTGACATTACCCATGTAGAGTGAGTGTTGTGACAAATGAAATGTGCACAAAGGGATGAGTGATTATGTGTTCAGAAGAGTTCATTCTTATGTTCCCATAACCTTTTTGGGCTTCATACAAAGCAGACAGGTGAACCCTAATTGGTGCTATTTGTTTCTTGGTATGTTATGTTAAAGGTATTTATATAGTGTACCGTAAGCCATTTAATTGAGAATGAGGGGGATTTACTCACTGTTGAATTATTTATATGCCGAATGAGAGAGCAAGGCACTATGAGACCACTACAGCGGTGATTTGAAACAGTATTACAGATTTGTGACATAACACAAACCATAACCTAACCTAACATAAACTGAGCTAAACAGAGATTTATTTACAATATGCAGATTTGATGCAAACAAGACCACTTGAGACTATGCTGAGTGACCCACACCACATGTTTTCTGGAGCAGCCACCCTCCTGCTCTGCTGACCGGCACCCACTCGTCACAGCGCCACACCGTTTTTCATCCCACTGAATGCACTGTGAGGATAATACTGAAAGCATCAGTGTTATCTTTATTGAACACATACTATGTTAGTAGAACATGTAAATATTTGCTTGAAGTTGCACTTGCAGATTGCACAGCATGCATACACACCATCTGGTTGGAATATCCCAACCCTTGGGTCATTTTGATGGCATTGGGGTTTTATCGCCTGAATGTACACTGTGTGCGCCGGTGGTTTGTTTGTGTCATAGGCGGCTGTCATTGATCTCCCGCTTCGTCATGTGGTTGTCTGTGTTCTGTGTCTTCTGCATGCACTTATTGTGCTCCACGTGTTTTCATGTGGTACAGGTGGCCTACATTGATCTCTGTCCCTCCTTCATGTGATTGGTTGTGTTCTGTGTCTTCTGCATGCACATACTGTGCTCCACGTGTTTGCATGTGCCACAGTTGGCTGTGAATGATCTCTCTCTCTCCTTTATGTGATTGTCTGTGCTCTGTGTCTTCTGCATGCACACTTCATGCCCTGGGTGTTTCTACGTGCCACAGGTGGCTTCTCAGTGATTTCTAGCTCCGCTCCATGTGCTTGTCTGAGCTCCATTTCTCCTGCATGCACGTAACATGCTCCTGCCTGGTGCCTGAGATTCGATCTGGGTTTAAAATCATTGGGCTCTATGGCTGAGTGGAAGCTAATGTCACTATATCGGCAGATTATTACTGCATACCAGAATACGCTCTATGGTGATGTTAGATTCCTGCTTGATTCCTCGAGATCTAGGCTCCTATCTAATTTGGAAGTAGGGGCTAAGGAGACGCTGGTTAGACCAGACGCAGATATCCAGACGATAATTACCAACCATCAGAGCATTAAAAAAAAAATGGAACTTGCTGACTGGATTGAGACAATCAGAAAATTAAGGAACTCCGTTCCTATAAACTCCTTCAAGACTATTGACAAAAAACTGGGGTTTCTCCCAAGGTATTTGGTCAAATTCCCAGACAGCCAGGTAAGGAAGAACTCTTAGAATCAGGCTTAATATAGAACACACAGGGGAAATTCTGGCCATATGAAACCAAATGATTGATGCTCAGAAATTGCATAGCGTTTGCGAGTGTCCGTCAAAACAAAGGTTAAAGCATCTCCTGATGGACTGTGAAGGAACTTGGAATGTGAGGTGGGCATTATACAGAAGGTTTGTGGCCCGGGACGAGGGGCTGCTTTCGGACTTTCTCTGGAGCAGAATCCTCTCTGGGCATGAGCCAGTTCTTACATTCACCACTCTGCAGGTTCTGGAGAAATGTAACATCGTTCTCTGATATTTGCTCCTCCAATAATGGACCAAAGGACAATAGCTCTGAGTGAAAGAGACATTATGGAAATATTATTGTCAAACTTTTTTATGGTCAAATGATGAAATCTATTTAACTGAACCTTACTTTGGTCGGCAAAGTCCAAGTAAAAGAATGTCAGTGACCATTTGATTGTTAGATTGTAGTATAGATTAATGGGTTTAAAATTTTGTGACATTTAGGGAAACTGTTTTATTTTTCTTAAATGAATATGTTTGGTCTTTTCGTAAAGGTTTTGTACCATATACAAATAAAAAAATCTGCGTCCAAAGAATGCAGACTATGCGCGACCCCAGAAGAACCGGAAAATCTGAGGCATCTATTACTGCATTGCAAAACACAAAACCTAGAAAGAATTGCCTATCTCTCGCCTCTTGGGATGCCCTCGTCAGTTCTTGAAGAGGATGTTTGGTGGGACAGACTATTGGCTGGTGAAAATTCCAAATGGACCAACACAACGGCAAAACATCTGACCATTGCCCTTGGTAAAATAAATGGACATGAAAACTAAAGTACGGCCGGGTGCTAAAAACAAGAAACCTTTACTTCCACTATCATGAAGAAACTGTAATGTTCTAATCATCCTTGTAAAAATCACAAGCTGATTATACACAATTTAAAAAAAAAAAGAATATGCTCCATGTGGTGGTTTGGGTTTGTTGCATGTTCTTTCACTGTTCCAATACTCCTGTATGCACACACTATACTCCAGGTATTTGAATGACCTTCAGTGGCTGTCTTTGATCTTCAGGTCTGCTGCATGTTCTTTCAGTGTTCTATGTCTCCTGTATGCATACACTATACTCCAGGTATTTGAATGATCTTCAGTGGCTGTCTGTGATCTTTGGGTCTACTGCATGTTCTTTCAGTGTTCCATGTCTCCTGTATGCACACACTATTCTCTGGTTATTTGAATGATCTTCAGTGGTTGTCCGTGATCTTTGGGTCTGCCATACGTTCTTTTAGTGTTCGTGTTTTGTCCTTGTGCCATTCCAGTTATATGGGACTCCAAGTGAGTTACTTCTTTAAAGCCCCATGCACTTTATATTAAGGAGCACAATTTAAAATGGAATGTATTTTGGAACACAATTACAATTGAATGTATGTTGGTGCTACTTTAATGTGCAGTTGCATTTATAAAATGAAGGACTATTTCAAATATAAATAGTGGCTTAAGCCAGTCAAACGTCATCTTGGATCATAGTGTCATTGCAAAATACGATTACCAAGGGTAATTCACTGCATTAATGCAGCTGGGGGAGGGAGCACATAGATTAGGTTTTGTCACAACATAAAAGCATGCTGAGGGAATTCATCCAATTCAATAAGAATTGTGTGTAGTGCAAACCCCTCCAGTACTTTATCTTTGGATGCACAGACATATACATGTGTAATGTGAAAGGGAAGGGGAGGTATTAGAAATTGTGCATGTTGCTGGAGACATTTACTACCGCAGCCTAAAAACACATGCAGGCTAAAAATCAAACAAAAAGACATTGAAGCGGTGCAGGCATACATATAGAAAGATGTGCATGCCAACAGATTGAACATAGTACACACACACGTGAATTATAAGATGCATACTTAGCTGTATTCAAAGTCACACACATACATATATAGACTGCAAGTAACACACTCATGTTTATAGGCCCACTGACCAGGAGTTTGCGGAACTCATGGGTGGCATTGTGTGAGTGCTTGGGTTTCAAGGCATTGAAAGATCTGAGTGCTTCCATTTGGCTGAATCCAAGTATTACACTTGAGTGTAAAATTTAGTTCTGGCATGATTGGTACCTGGCTGGGTGTGGTGGATTGGCGATCTGTTCAATGGCTTGAATTGGATGACGGCTAGGGAGATACAGCTGACGTTTGACATTCCTACTTTTCGCCTGGCGAATTATCGGAGATCAGGAGGGCGGTGGGGGTGGTGGATATGGAAAAGAAAATCAATACAAACATGCTGGGTTGGGAGCCTGGAGTGAGTGGATGTGGCCTGGTTAGTTATGTTTATAGGCTGGTTGTGTCGAACTATCAGGCTAATGAGACTTTAAGATTGGATTGGAATCGGAGAATTGGAGAAGATATTACGGAGGATGATTGGACGTGTATTTGTGAGAATGTGAAGCTGTGTTCTTTGAGTCTTGCAGACAGGTTGCGTCAAATAAAGATCTTGAATAGGACATACTGGACGCCTGAGAGAATGACGAAGATGGGTATGTGTGACAGTTCTGAATGTTGTGCATGCTCACATGAGGTGGGCACCTTTGAGCATATGTTGTGGGAGTGCTCAAGGGTGAGAGGTCTGTGATTTGAATTTGACCAGATCTGTGAAAGGATTCTTGAAGAGAAGGTTCATATGGACTTTAAGACCATAGTACTGGGTAGTGGGGATTTGTTGGATGACCTGACTACTTCTCAGAAGAAATGGATCTTTCGTGGGGCAATGGTGGGGAAGAAGCTCATTTTGAGACGTTGGAAAACGTCTACCCCCGTTACTATTGAGGAATGGATCTCAGAGATGCACTCTCTAGCAGATATGGAGAGAGTGCTGTATCGGAGAGAAAAGAAGGATGCGTTATTTAATAAGATCTGGGGCAAATTTCTGTTACTGTATTAGATTTGTTTTATTGCTTGTATTGTGACTCCTGAGGGAGAGGGGGGTGTTAATGTTGATTTGCTGTGATTGCATGATATTTGTATTTTGTTTGTGTTTTTGTTCATATGTTGTTATGATGTGATCTTTTTTTTAAAAATAAATATTTCAACAAAAAAAAACACACTCATGTTTAACGAACATGCTCATGCATGTTTAGAGAAAGCAGCACCCACATATTATGAGAACACAGTATGCATGTGGGTCCAGAAAAGAATAAACTGATCTCTGAGAGTATGTTTTCAAATTCAAATACACAGGAGACAAATGTAATCTGACCATCATCTATGGTTAAGTGGCTTACACATAGCCTATACATGGCCTATAGATTCAGTTCCTCACACATACACAGGGCAGTTCATGTGATTGATAGTACATGTATTCTAAATGTTAATTCTTCAAATACCTTTCTCTGATACTATACTTGTCTTGATAATGGAGAAAATGAAATGTTCTGAACACTCTTTCCGCGTCTTAAACTGCTATTATAGAGTTCAAATATGTTGTTTGGACTGAAGGAAAAGTAGAATAGAAATGTAAAGTTTCCCGTTGTATCTAAGTCGGTACCAAAATAAAACACTCTCCCTAAAGTGTAGATGCAACACACCTTCCTGCGCTGCTAGTACAAGCAAATTGAGAAAGAGTGCTTATGTGTGGAAGTGGACCTCTTATATGTTTATTCATACATTAAATTCATAGGTATAATACAAAAATGTCACCCTCATTTGTGCGCCCCCACAGTCACTGCGACATTGGAGGCGCACAAAATGAGGGTGACATTTACTGCGCCCAAGCAGAGCGGGTGCTGTGGGGGTGTCCACAACTCTTCCTGGGTGCAGTGATGGGGGTCAGGGGTTGCGGGGGTGTCCCCCGCTTACCATTCCGGAAAGTGGGGGACACGTAAAAAAAAAAGTTAAAAAAAAGCACCCTGCAGCGTCAGCTCCAAACCATGTTAGTGGGAAGAGCTGACACCGCAGGGATAACAGAGTGCGGGCGGCACACGCAGAAGTGTGCCACCCTAAAGGTAAGTGGAGCGTGGGGTTCGGGGGAAGGTAATGCAGGCCTGGGGAAGGGGGCACAGTGATCCATATGATCACAGCGCCGCGCCCTAACTGCCGTCGGCATTTTCAGCGTTGCAGTTGCTGGCGGCGCAGTGATCACATAGATCCAATACATACATCAACATCAAAATTCTACTGAAAGTACTAAAACATATAATTTCTAAAAACATCTACACAAATGACAAGCAAATACAATCATTAAAAATCCAAGCGGTAGCTAAAACCATAAAATGGCAAGTACAACAAGAAAATGTTCCTGTACTAATGTAAACCTCAAATAGTAAACATATTCACTCTAAGGCCCTGATTAATGGAATTATTTGCCTATAAAATGGGGAGTTGCATGCCATTCTGCCCACAAATACTTGTTTGATGAAAATGGCAAGCAAATCGCTGTTTTACACGTAAATAATTCCATGAATCAGGGCCTAAATGTGCAAATATAATAATGAAGTGTTAGATCTCCAAATGATCTGGTGCTACCTCATATACACAACATGTTTCATTCCTTCACATCAGATAAATATATGGAACTTCATCAGGGGCTTACAGTGCTTTCAGTTATCTGTGGTGGTGTAACTGACAAACGTGTGTGCTCGTCAGATTTCAACAGCTCTACGCTGCTGGGATCCTTACAATCTATTACCCTTGTATGGGTCCGTGATATTCACCTGCGCCCAGATTGGGTTTTACACTCTTTGCCCAAACATTTCTTATTTCCAATCAGTAATCCTGATTCTGTTTCCTGCTTGGCTTCAACTGGCCCTTTATATCATCCCTGCACTATGGAGCTGTGGTCATTAATCTGTTAGTCCGTTCCATGTGCTTGTCTGTACATTTCTTCTGCATGCAAACAGTCTGTTCCAGGTGCTTGTCTGTCCATTTCATCTGCATGCAAACAGTCTGTTCCAGGTGTTTGTGTGTGCTTCAGGTGGCTGTCAAACATCTTCAGCTCCACTGCACGTGCTTGTCTGTGTTCTCTCTATGGCCCCAGTGTACGCATTGGCAGTGCTGCTGTTTTCTCGTATCATTTCATGTGTGTGCTTCTGATGTCTTCCTCTGCTTCAAGTCCATGCCTGTGCTTCTTGCATCTGTCTGTATTGTAGGTGCCTGCATGCATTGTATGTCTCTGTCCATAATCCATCTATCTCTCAGCATTCCAGATAGCGGCCTGTACTCCTCTTGTCTGTTTGTGATCCAGCTGTCATTGTGTGCACCCATTCACTGTTTGTGCCCAAAGTGCCTATCTCTGTCCATGCAGTGACTTTCTGTGTTCCAGATGTTTGTGTTTGCTCTCTGTACCTGTCCAAGCTCCAGGTGTCTCTTTGGCCTGTGCTGCTCAATTGCTGGGTGCTGCACCGGGTGACATGAGAGTTGTTGGGCGCTGTGTCACTGGGAATGGCAATGTTTTGTCTTTGAAACCATGAATTCAAACACAGGGGGTGGGTCACTTGAAAAGATGCTGCCCAAATGCAAACTAGAATGGATGTGTGGGCTGGGATTGCATGCACAGAGTTTAAATGAAGTGTTAGACTGGACAGCTTTGCTGAATAGAATGTCTGAGATGAACAGCCTGGAAGTGGGGATGATGATCATCCTGGGGAGGTGGATAAAAAGCTAGCGGGTGGGCAGAGGTCAAGGGGTGATAAAATACCTGACAATGGAAACATACCGATGCTTTCATGGACTATAATGCTGGACTCTAGGACATCCTAGAGAAGACGAGGTTTAGTACTAGGCAAATGTAAATATAAACAGTTGTGTATACCTTGCTGGTATTTCTTTTGTGGCCTCACCTATGCTGACAAAATCTCTTTCTGATGAAATTCTAAGGAATACTCTTAGAGCCAACTGTAACATTAGTAAGTTATGAGAATTCTTATGTAAACATATGAAATATATGTGTCTAAACTCAAAATAGTCTATGTGATTTTAGAGAAATAAACACTATACCTATGTTAATGTTAAAAGACATTTGTACCGCGCACTATCACCACCGGAGTGGTCCCCTGGCGTTCTGGCGGCTCTGAAAGAGGAGGGGAGGTTGAGTTAGTGGGAGGCAGCAGGAAAAGTGCAAGAGAGCAGTGATGTGCTGTTGGTGGCCTCAGCCCGGTGAGTCCGTTGGCTGGCCCTGGGGTGTATGCGGCCGGTAGTCATCGTGTACTGTTGTGCAAGACTATGTGTGATATTGTTTTGTTGTTGCGATGTAGTGAAGTTTGTGCGGTTTGTTGTGCTGTAGGTTTTGGTTGTGTTTGGTTTGGAGTTTGAGAGGTGTATGCAGAAAGGGAAATGGTTAGTTGGGTTGGTTAGTTTGCGTCTCTATCCTGAGTTGAGGCGCTCGGCTTGCATAGTCTCCTCTGATGCGGCTCTGTCCTGATCTGGGTCCAACTGGCATATAAGGTTCCTTACTCCTCTGGCCCCCACCTCTAACATGCTCTCTCATAGCTCCCCTTATCCTCCCTTCATACTCCTGCGGCCAGTGCACCTGCCAATGTCAACTTCTCAGGTAGTGTGGTGCCAATATCTCGACAATTCCACATCACTGTGGTGCCTGGCGGTAACTAAGGGGCGGGCGAAAGTGTTGGTACTCAGTTTCTGTGCGTGCCACCTGTGTTCCAGTCTATCCGGTGTCACCCGTCCAGGTGCCGTGGGGGTTGCCCTCTTGGGTCGGGGATGTCCGTGTCCTTTCTGGTTTTGTCATCCTTTTTCCGGTTTTTGGTTTCCAGAGCCAGGTTTTTAGTGATTCCCTGAATTTTAGGTGATCTTCAGTGTTTCTTATTTCTTTTGGGATGTTGTTCCAGGTTTTTGCGGCTAAGTGGTAGAAGGAGGTGCCTCCAAGTTTTTTCTTAAGGTATGGTTTGAGTTCCAAGCGGATTTCATTGCTTGATCGGAGGGGTCTCGTTGGTTTGTAGACTGTTACATTCTTTTGTAGGAATTCTGGTCCTTAACCGCTGATTGCCCTGTGTGTTATGCACATTGTTTTGAAGGGGATGCAGTGTTTTACTGGGAGCCAGTGTAGTGTAGGGCAGGAGTGATGTGGTCTGGATATGGAAAAATGATGGCCAAATGTATGTTTTAAATATAAGTTAGTGCGATGAGTCCAGTATTGTAGATCTGAAAACATTGTGTGACTGAATTTAGGACTATTTGCTTTTCCCCTTTATCCTTATCACACTGTCCCACATCAGCGGCGGCCGCACCGAACCCAAAGCTTTGTAGTCTATCAGATCTTGGGCTCTTCCCTGTGGATTACACACTCCCAAGCTTTCGGGCAAACTCATAGAAAGAATATTGCACACAGGAGGCGGTACTTCCAACCTGCACCCATCAACACCTGTCACACTCACCTGTGTCTCTGCAGGAATGATGGAACACCCCATGTGACCAAGAGTACACACTTCACTTATTCCAACTTGGAGGAGGTGCCTGTCAAACAAAGAGATACACACTAAGATCTGGGTTAGCTTGACCCCTGGGGCTCCCTCCCTCTTCCCTAGGAATGTGCTGAGATGTTTCCCAAAAGGCTCACCTTGGTTCTTAGTTAGGTGCGCGCTCCATCCTGCTCCCCGCAGGGGCGCGGTTCTATTGGGAGGAATTCGTAGTCCTACTCACGTAGGTGTGATGGCCAATGCCTGTTTTGCCAATGTTCAGATGTCCTGCTGTTCTGACTTCACAGCGAGTTTTGTAATGTTCTAATGCCAGTTACTTCACTAGCTGGGAGTTTCCAAACAGACTTTGCTAAGTGCGCCTCGCAAGTGAAGTAGCACCGAGATTTCGGAATTGCTCTGGTTATGGTACTGTTCTCATTTGTCTTTCAGATGCTGAAAGCGTAGAAATACCAAAGGTACCTTGGGTAAGTATGCGCAGCGAAATGAACCTTGAAGGCCCGGTGAGTATGCGCTGCGTTGCTGAATTACAGGTCCGGGGAATGTGCGCGGCGTTACTGGTTTATGCACACCGAGTAATATTCTTCCTTTCTTTTGCAGGAGTAGACTGATGGGCGCCCAAGCTACGAGCCAGGATGCAAGAGCAGCGGGGAGAACCTCGATGGTCCAGTGAGTATGCGCGGCGTTGCTGATTTATGCTTACCGAGTAATGTTCTTCCTTTCTTTTGCAGATGCAGGTGTAACCCCATGTCCGAACGAAGATTGCTGCTCGACGAATGCACGGTGGAAGATCTGGAGCAGGTAAGCAGTAGCTGAAGCACACGGACGGATCAGGAGCACGGTGAGAGTGTTGCTGATGCAGCTAACAGAAAGCAACACGAAGCACTGGAGGAATCTAGGGCGTGGCTTATGTAGCCAGCCACACCCAAACACTAGAGAGCACATGAATTCCCATACACTTACTTTTTGGCAACAGGAAGTGGTAACAATGAACAGGAAGTGACTAAAAATAACAGGAAGTAACTATGCTCAGCTAACTAAAGGAAGTTATCTATTAGTGGTGTGTGTGCGTGTACAATCCCAGCCTGATTCTACCCCACTGTGGGTGTTTGTGTGTCTATGCCAGGCCTGCCAAGCATTCACCCAGTTTGCCCTAACTGTATGCCTGGTACTCATGATAGTCTTCCCCCTCAAAACCCCTCCCAATGTTGTGAGTGCGGGTTTTGGCTTGTTAGGGTTGTCCCGATGGAACTTTCGCACCAATCGGGGAGCATGTACATGTGTGCTGGGTTCCCACAATCATTCCTGTGGTCCGTACCCCTTCCAGTCAACTAGGTAATATAGGGTCTTCGGTACAAATTTAGAGTCCAATATGTTTTAACTTCATACTCAGGCAGGTGCCTCTTCACCAACTTGTATAGGTGTGGGAGAAGTGGAGGTACGGGTTCCTGGGTGTACTGGTTTTAATAGCAACACATGAAATACCGGATGTATGCGCATGTGTTGAGGAATCGCTAGTTTCATGGCTGATGGATTTATCACAGCCTCAATAGTATATGGGCCAATATACCTAGGCTGAAACTTCTTGGGACCCTTTAAAGCTATGTGCTTGGATGCCAGCTGAACCGGGTCTCCCACTGGGTCTGGGGCTTTCCGTCAGTGACGGTCAGCGGTTTTCGTTTGTGTTTCTTTCGCTAGCTGTAAATTCTTGCTGGCCTCTTTTGCTATCTTTATGATGCTGGCGTGTAGGTTCTTTACCACAGGCATTTCAATGTTCTCAGGCAGGTCGTAAATGGACGTCGTGGGGTTTCGGCCATAAACAGTAAAGAAGGCATTGCTTGAGTTGACGAGTGTGTTGAATTATTGTAGGTCTTCTCGGCCATCCATAATACTTCCGTCCAGCTCTGGCTTGTTTGATGTAACAGACAGCGTAGGTACTGTTCCATGGTCTGGTTTGTGCGCTCGGTTGGACCATCTGTTTGGGGATGGTGACTAGTGGACAGACGGATCTCCAGTCCTGCCAGGGCGCAACACTTCTTCCAAAAATGCGGCACAAATTGGCTGCCTCTGTCAGAGATGATTATGGTAGGGAACCTGTGCAACTTAACGACACGGTCTAGGAAAATCTGCGCAATGATCAGAGCTGAAGGAGTCCCTTTCAAAGCTATGAAATGGGCCATTTTGGAAAAGAGGTCTACTACTACAAGGATGGTATTATAACCAGAGCTGGGAGGTAAGTCAGTGACAAAGTCTATTGATATTGTGTGCCAAGGTGCTGGCGGAACGATGATTGGCTGAAGGAGGCCTGCCGGTTTCTGTCTGGACATCTTGTATTGTGCACAAACTTCACAGGTGTAAATGAAGGTAGCAATATATTCTCGCTAAGTTGGCCACCAATAAGATTTGTTTACTTTCCTCATGGTTTTGGCTATACCAGGATGGGCTTCTTACGGTGAGTCGTGGTAGTTGGATATAACTGCTTGCTGCAGATCCTTTGTAGGGACGAAAAGACGTTTTCGGTAATATGGTAGTTTGTCCTAAGTGGTGAATTGCTCTCCCTTCTTGACCCAAGCCTGTAGGTCCTTTTCAGACATATCTTTTTTGATAGTTTCTTACGGTGCTTCTAGCGAAGAAGGGCCGATGCAGAAACCCAAACTTTTGTGTCTAGGTATGATGTCCACCGGATTAGGAGCACTATAAGCTTCCTCTCCTGTGCCAATGCGGGGTAGCGCATCCGCTTTTCTGTTATTTACCCCAGGGTGATAAGTGATTATAAAGTCAAATTCCATTAAGGATAAGGTCCAATGGAGTTGTCTTGATGACTGAGCTTTTGTGGAGGGTAGGTATTGCAAATTCCGGTGATCTGTTATTATTGTTATTGTATGTTTTGCTCCAAGCAAGTAATGTCGCCATTCACTTAGGGCATTCTTGATTGCCAGAAGTTCCTTTTCGGAAACCGCATAGTTTAGCTCTGCCGGGGAAAACTTTCTTGACCAGAAGGCGATGGGATGAAGGCATCCGGTTTTGGGGTTTTGCTGCGACACTATGGCTCCCATGGCGATGCTTGAGACATCGGTTTCCACTATGTACGGTAAGTCAGGTTGTGGATGTTGTAGTATTGGAGCCGAGGTGAACTTTTCCTTGAGAGCTCAAAAGGCCCCTTCCGCCGATGGTGTCCATTCAAGTTTCCGATGTTTACGCAGCAAGGACGTTATTGGGTGCACTAAATGTGAGAATCCTGGTATAAAACATCGGTAAAAATTTGCAAAACCTAAGAAGCTCTTGTCATGATGCCTACCCCGGAGTACCAGGCCAGGCCTAGCACCCCCGGGAGCAGGCATCACGCCCCCGGGTAAAAGCCCAGCGGCCCTTTATAGGGGCTCTTTGGACTCTGTCCTGGTGCCGTTGGCACCAGGCTCATGTTGGACATCAGTCCTGGCGCCATAGGTGCCAGGCTCATAAGGGGAAGTGTTTGGTGCACTTACCTGAAGCAGACCATGCTGCACACTCACCTGATGCAGACCATGCTGCATGAAGAACCAAGCCAAATGAGGCTTAGGAGGGACTATTTTTCTGAGGGAACTATTTTGTTACTTGGGTGGGGCTGTGAGAGAATACTCACCTGGAACTTCTTCCAAGGCTATTTAAGCCATGCCCGGACAGCCACACGTGCTTCGCGTTGTTCTACATCCCAGCAGCTGAACGCTCACCGTGTCAGCTCCTGTACCTGGACTCCAGCCACGCCCGCCTCGAACCTGGAACACCTGTAAGGAAAGAAGAGAAGAGAAAGGTGAAAACCAAGAACTTATTCAACCTTCTTACCTGCATCCGGAATCTTCACGCCAGCATTCCTGAAGGAGGACTTCTATTTAAAAGCACCGCGTTGCTCGCTGCAGCGCCGCGCTTCACTCACCTGTTCCCGAGACGCCGCCCGGCTCCATCGCGGTTCTCAGCACCAGTCACCACATCTCTGCACCTAGGGGAGAGAAGAAGAGACAAAAGGTGAGCAAGGGAACACAAGAGGCCGACTTTTCAGCCATATTACTTACCGGCTTTTCTTGGTGAACCATTCCACATCTCGGGTCGGCGCTGCATCTTTTGGCAGGTACCGCACCCTGGCCCCTATGGGGAAAGGACAAAAGACATTACTGGGGAATTATAAAGACATTTAGAGGGGTCGCCCTCATCACTAACTCACCTGATTTTACCACCGGCAATTTAACCCCTCAACGCATCGCCTTGGTTCTGCACCTGAAATAAAGGACAGATCACAGGTTAGGAGAAACAACATAAAAGGAGGCTCACACTTGAACTTTAGCATCTTCATACTTACGGTGTATCGCTCAGAAAAGTCAAGTGGATTTGCCAGCGCCATTCTGAAAACCAGTGAAGTAACTGGACGAACGTGCGCCCCTGCACCAGAAGCAGGATGGAGAGTTCATCCTTCCAAACCATAAGGTGAGCTTAAACCGGGGGGTTTTGGAGGAAGTCAGAGGAGAACGAAGGGGGAAATGGGGGAGCAAGCACACTATTCAGCAGACAGTTAATCCCCTTTCTCATCTGCAGAAGGATATTCCTACGGGCCAGACAAGCAAGATTTGGGGGTCCTGTTCAATCGGTGGTCCGAATTCTGTGCATCACGCTTGAAGAGGCCACAGCAACCCAGACCAGACCAGTGCCTCCGTGGGAGCCAGGTGAGTGTTACAGAATGCGAAGCCTTCCTACAAATTCCCACCCAGGCGCTATGGAAACTTCTGAGACTGACCAGTTGGCCCAACTACTGGGGGAATTACGGGCCGAAGTACACGCCGCTCGTCAAGAGACTAATGCTCTCAGGAGGGAAGTGATTGTATCAAAGGAAAGGACTGATGACCTGGCTAGACAGCTTTTGCAAGGTCAAGCTGGACAAACTCCTTTACCCGGTTCCGGAGGGAAACCCGCTCCTGTGCTTTCCAGTAACCCGGTGCAGATTAATCTACCAGGAAACATGCCGCTGGCCCCACCCGAACGCTTTGCTGGGGACCCCAAACGATTCGCCGTATTCATGAATCAGTGTTGTTTGCATTTCCTGTGCAGACTTGGGGCCTTCCCTAATGACCAGACCAAGGTAGCCTTTGTATTGTCATATCTCAGTGGCAGTGCTGCCGATTGGTCAGTTCCACTGGTAACTCAAG
The DNA here is from genome assembly GCF_040938575.1 of Ambystoma mexicanum. Taxonomy (NCBI): domain Eukaryota; kingdom Metazoa; phylum Chordata; class Amphibia; order Caudata; family Ambystomatidae; genus Ambystoma; species Ambystoma mexicanum. Next base: position 46,650,328 of record NC_090923.1, read on the forward strand.
ATGACCCGATTCTTCGCGATTTTCAAGGATTTCAAGCAAGCATGGAAAGGTTATTTGCTCGTCACTCCCAGGGGCAGGCTCTAGATGACGAACTTCTATCTCTGCGACAGGGCAATCAAGACCTCCTTTCCTACATTGCAACCTTTAATAGACTAATTGTGGAAACTGGGTGGCCAGAGGATAAAAGAATCACGTTATTTTATCGAGGTCTACGCAGAGAACTTAAAGATGTCCTGGCCCAAGTTGTAAATCCGCCCCAAGAATGCTCAGAATATATAGACTTAGTGGTCCAATTAGATCACAGACTGCAAAACAGAAAAGCAGATCGGTCCAAGTTTGAGACTCGGGTGTTAGTCAAGACCCACGTTAACCTCAAGGGGGCTGAAGCCTCTGAGCCAATGCAAATCGGAGGAGTTAAAGGACCTTTAACTCAAAAGGAACGTGAAAGAAGACGGCAGTTGCACTTATGTCTTTATTGTGGATCCTCTGGACACTTTCTACGAGATTGCCCGGCAAGGCCACACAAGAAGGTGGTAGGAGCCGCTGAAAAAATCCATGAAACCTCTGTATCGGGAAACGACCCCGCCCGACAAGCGTAGGGGTCCGCTTGCCGAGCTTGAAAACGAACTCTCAGACCTCGCATTTCATTGTGCCAATGGTCCTCGTAGATCCGGAACAGCCTAAGCGGTTGCATGCAATAAAGGCATACATCGATAGTGGGGCTATAGGAAACTACGTGGATCGTGAATTGGTCTGCCGGATTAACCTCCCTCTGCGTCCTAAAACCAGAAAAGATATCATCACCACAGTTGATGGAACCGAAATTGCCTCGGGACCGGTAACACATTCCACAGCTGAGGTGACACTTGTAGGTCCGGACGGCCATCGGGAGGCAGTTGTGTTTGATGTAATCAAGGCTCCACAGTTTCAGGTTATTCTCGGAATCCCTTGGTTAGAGACACATAATCCTCGAATTGATTGGCGAGCGAAGATAATAACCTTTCAGGAGTGTGCACGAACCTGCTACCCAGAAAATCTGAAGATCAGTCTAGCATCAGTAACCTCTGTCTCCATGCAACTACCTCCGGAATACCAAGACTTTCAGGACGTCTTCCAAAAGGAACAGGCCAACACGTTACCTCCTCACAGATCGTACGATTGCCAAATCGATCTGGTGCCCGGTGCTCAACCCCCTTGTAGCAGGATTTATGCCCTTACTGAGCCAGAGAATCTGCATTTGAGACAATATTTAGATCAATACCTAGCCAATGGTTTCATTCGCCCGTCAAAGTCTCCGGCATCCTCGGCTTTGTTCTTTGTGCCAAAAAAAGAAGGCGACCTTAGAACTTGTATCGATTACCGCGCATTGAACCAGATAACTGTTAAAAACCGTTACCCTCTGCCTTTGATCCCTGAACTCCTTGACCAGGTGAAGGACGCTTGCATATACACCAAGTTAGATCTCCGGGGGGCTTATCATCTGGTACGAGTAAAAGAAGGCGACGAATGGAAAACGGTCTTCCGTACAAAATATGGACTATTCGAATACCAGGTGATGCCTTTCGGGTTGTGCAATGCGCCTGCTGCCTTCCAATTCTTCATGAACGATGTCCTTCGGGAACTCATCGATGTCTGTGTTGTCAAGTATATCGATGACATTCTGGTGTACTCCTCTTCGGAATCAGATCACAGAAAACATGTCAGGGCCGTCCTTGAGAAATTGCGCCAGCACAAACTGTTTGCAAAGCTGGAGAAATGCGTTTTCCATACCACCGAGGTTGAGTTTCTTGGATTCATCCTGACACCTAAAGGGGTCCGAATGGACTCACGGAAAGTGGATGCCATCCTCAAATGGCCATCACCTAGTTCGGTGAAAGGTGTCCAAAGCATGCTTGGTTTTGCCAATTTTTATCACAGGTTTATCCCGGAATATTCATGGGTGGTGCAACCCATCACTGCACTCTTGCGGAAGAATAAACGTTTTGAATGGACCGAGGAAGCTGAACAGGCCTTTCAGTAATTAAAAGCTAAATTTACGTCCGCACCTATTTTGAAACACCCGCGTCCTAATCTCCCATATATAGTCGAAACCAACGCATCCAGCTTAGCCATGGGAGCTGTCCTGTCCCAGAGAGACCCCGAAACCAACTAACTGCACCCCATAGCATTTTGGTCCAGAAAGTTCTCGCTGCCGGAGATAAACTATGCAATCACCGATAAGGAATTATTAGCCATTAAGTCCGCCTTTAAGGCTTGGCGGCATTATCTTCTTGGCGCCAGGCATACCATCATTGTGATCACTGATCACCGAAATTTACAATATTTAAAAACTGCCAAGGCTCAGTCTTCACGACAGCTCCGATGGGCTTTATTCTTTGCTGAGTTCGATTTTGTAATCACTTACCGTCCCGGCTGTAAGAATGGCAAAGCGGACACGCTATCTCGAATTGGAATGGGAGAAATGGACACAAACTCAGAACCTGTGCCGATAATTCCCGAACAAAGAATCTTGGAGATAACCACTTTACAAACCCTTGAAGACATTCAAGCACGGGTAAAACTATTCCTGGACTCTTCAGCCTTGCAGGATTGGATCAAAAGGGGGTCTGACTTTTCAATCAACGATGGCTTACCGTACTTCCGAGGACGTTTATTTTTGCCAGAAAAGGAATTGCAAGCACTGGTTATTTCCTGTCATCACGATACTCTGATGGAAGGACATCCTGGCATTGCCAAAACAGAGGAAAAAATTAAACGACAATTATGGTGGCCGTCCTGGCGAAAGTATATTAAATCTTTTGTGATGTCCTGTGGAGTTTGCGCCCAAAACAAAGGTCAAAAATCAAAACCCGCCGGTCTTCTTCAGCCCTTAGACATTCCACCAGCACCTTGGCACACCTTGTCACTAGATTCTATCACGGGCCTGCCCTCTTGTAATGTATACAATACTATTCTGGTTGTGGTGGATTTATTTTCCAAGATGGCCCATTTTATTCCGTTGAAAGGTTTACCTTCAGCTTTTGTTCTTGCCAAGGAATTCCTCGAAAATATCATCCGTCTGCATGGATTCCCATCCATACTAATCTCCGATCGGGGAAGCCATTTTATTTCTCATTTTTGGAAAAAATGTTGTCAACTGGCACAAATTGACGTAAGACTTTCAACCAGCCACCACCCACAGACCGATGGTCAGACGGAGAGAACGAACCAGACCCTTGAACAATATCTACGATGTATGTTGCACCAATCGGAGGGTAATTGGAAGGATATTTTATGGGTGGCTGAATATGCATACAATAACTCGATACACTCTGGAACTGGTCAGAGCCCCTTTTATACCCTATATGGACATCACCCTCGTACTTCAGACCTGGACTCACCTTTGAGCCTCGAAATGCCCGCAGTGGACCATTTGCATTCTACGATTACTCAAGCCTTCAAGGATGCTACTGCACACTTACAACATGCGAAAGGGAAATACAAAAAGAATGCGGATCTGCATCGAAAGGAGGCGCCTCCATACCCAATAGGGGATCAAGTATGGTTGGCTTCCAAACACTTATCGCTCAAGGGACCTCAGACTTTTAATCCAAGGTATTTAGGCCCTTACTCGATCAAAGCTATAATTAACCCAGTGGCAGTCAAGCTAGATCTACCAGCTAACATGCGGATTCACCCCGTTTTTCATGTGTCGCTTTTGAAACCAGTGCAACCAGGAACCAGATTAAAAAAGCCACCAGAACCAATCCAGATAGATGGGGAGCCTGAATTCGAGGTGAAGAACATTTTGGACTCTAAGATCTCAAAATCAAAACTTTCTACCTAATTGATTTGAAGGGGTACGGGCCTCAGGAAAGATCTTGGGAACCCAGCGACCACGTACATGCACCTCGGCTAGTAAAAAGATTCCATCAGAATTTCCCGAACAAACCGAAACCTCCTGAGGGAACGACCTTGGGAGGGGCCTTGGGGGGGAGTGCTGTCATGATGCCTACCCCCGGAGTACCAGGCCAGGCCCAGCACCCCCATGAGCAGGCATCACGCCCCCGGGTAAAAGCCCAGCGGCCCTTTATAGGGGCTCTTTGGTCTCTGTCCTGGCGCCGTTGGCGCCAGGCTCATGTTGGACATCAGTCCTGGCGCCATAGGTGCCAGGCTCATAAGGGGAAGTGTTTGGTGCACTTACCTGAAGCAGACCATGCTGCACACTCACCTGATGCAGACCATGCTGCATGAAGAACCAAGCCAAATGAGGCTTAGGAGGGACTATTTTTCTGAGGGAACTATTTTGTTACTTGGGTGGGGCTGTGGAAGAATACTCACCTGGAACTTCTTCCAAGGCTATTTAAGCCACGCCCGGACAGCCACACGTGCTCCGCGTTGTTCTGCATCCCAGAAGCTGAACGCTCACCGTGTCAGCTCCTGCACCTGGACTCCAGCCACGCCCGCCTCGAACCTGGAACACCTGTAAGGAAAGAAAAGAAGAGAAAGGTGAAAACCAAGAACTTATTCAACCTTCTTACCTGCATCCGGAATCTTCACGCCAGCATTCCTGAAGGAGGACTTCCATTTAAAAGCACTGCGTTGCTCGCTGCAGCGCCGCGCTTCACTCACCTGTTCCCGAGACGTCGCCCGGCTCCATCGCGGCTCTCAGCACCAGTCGCCACATCTCTGCACCTAGGGGAGAGAAGAAGAGACAAAAGGTGAGCAAGGGAACACAAGAGGAAGGCCGAATTTTCAGCCATATTACTTACCGGCTTTTCTTGGTGAACCATTCCACATCTCGGTCGGCGCTGCATCTTTGGCAGGTAAAGCACCCCGGCCCCTATGGGGAAAGGACAAAAGACATTACTGGGGAATTATAAAGACATTTAGAGGGGTCGCCCTCATCACTAACTCACCTGATTTTACCACCGGCAATTTAACCCCTCAACGCATCGCCTTGGTTCTGCACCTGAAATAAAGGACAGATCACAGGTTAGGAGAAACAACATAAAAGGAGGCTCACACTTGAACTTTAGCATCTTCATACTTACGGTGTATCGCTCAGAAAAGTCAAGTGGATTTGCCAGCGCCATTCTGAAAACCAGTGAAGTAACTGGACGAACGCGCGCCCCTGCACCAGAAGCAGGATGGAGAGTTCATCCTTCCAAACCATAAGGTGAGCTTAAACCGGGGGGTTTTGGAGGAAGTCAGAGGAGAACGAAGGGGGAAAGGGGGGAGCAAGCACACTATTCAGCAGATAGTTAATCCCCTTTCTCATCTGCAGGAGGACATTCCTACGGGCCAGACAAGCAAGATTTGGGGGTCCTGTTCAATCGGTGGTCCGAATTCTGCGCATCATGCTTGAAGAGGCCACAAGCCAGGTGAGCGTTACAGCTCTGCAACCTTTTTACAGACGTGGATGAGGACCAAATGAGGATTGTCTCCACTTTCCGATTGTCCATCTTGATCCCCTGTGGTGTCAATATGTACCCCAGGAACTCTACCTGGTGACATGGAATGAACACTTTCAGAGTTTTGCATACAGGTGGTTTTCACATAGTTTGCGTATTACGGCCCGTACATGGGTCCCATGTTCTTGGTGAGTGGTTGAATAAATCAAGATGTCATAGATATAAACGTCTGCACAGACGTCAAGGAGTTCCAGTAACACATTGTTCATAAAATGCTGGAACGCAGCCGGGATGTTGCAAAGCCCAAACGGCATGACCTGGTATTCGTACAGACCGTAACGGGTACGGAATGCCGTCTTCCACTCGTCCCCTTTTTTCATGCGCACTAGGTGGTAGGCGCCACGTATGTCTAGTTTCGTGAACATTTTTGCTTGTTTTACCTGGTCTATGAGTACTGGTATCAGATGTAATGGGTACTCAGGGCTTCATTACGAGGCTGGCGCTCCCGTAATGAAGGGTGCCGGTACGGGACCGGCAACCTTCATTACGGGACGCCCTGTTACGAGGTTCCCTTTGCGTGATGGGACCAGGGAGCTAATAACGCCCTGTTATTAGCTCTATTAGCCCTATAGGGACTCAATGGGAATGGGGATGGGTTTTTCCAATGAGGACTTACCGGGTCCTCCATGGTTGGAATAGCCGGTAAGTCCTCATTGGAGGAACCCGGTACCGGAACCCGGTATGGAGGCAGCCATGCCCTTATTAAGAGCATGGCTGCCTCCATACTCGTAATGAGGCCCTTATTCTTTATTGTGACTTGATTTAGGGCCTGATAATCGATGCATGTTCTTAAGTCTCCCTCTTTCTAGGATACGAAGAAAAGTGGGGAGAAGGTTGGCGACTTAGATGGTCTAATAAAACCTTTGCCAGGTACTCGTCCAAATAAGTCTGTAAATGAGTGTTTTCCTCTTCGGTTAACGCGTATATGGGACTGCAAGGTACTTGCACCACTGGTAACAGGTCAATCTGACAATCATAAGCTCAATGCAGTGGTAGCACATTAGCCTGCTCCTTAGCGAACACATCCTGGAATTCTTGGTATTCCACCGGTAAGGTCCCCACCAAACCTAACACGGATACCTTTTCTTGTGAGGCTGATAGCGGGCTACTCTGGGCTCTTTCGTTGTCATAGCAAGCGACACATTCTGTGGAGAAAATTATGGTTCTCGCCTGCCAATTGATTTTTGTGTTGTGCATCTCCAACCACGGTATTCCGAGAATCAATTGGAATTGAGGTGCTGTGATGGTATCAGGTAATATTTTCGCAAGCAAAAATATCGCCGAACATATGGTCGTCGGGAACGGCCATAGGTGTTATTTTTGGTGGCAAAAATATTAGGTGTGGGGGTTGCGGGGATGTCCCCCGCACATAAAAAATGATGCGGGGGTTGCGGGGGTGTCCCCCGCAGGGTCCATGTGTTATTTTCGCCACAAAAATATGGCAATATTTTTGCATCGCGATATTTTTGGTTTATGCTCACCAAGTAATGTTCTTCCTTTCTTTTCCAGGAGGAGACTGATGGGCGCTCAAGCTACGAGCCAGGATGCAAGCGCAGTGGGGAGAACCTCGATGGTCCGGAGTATGCGCAGAGTTGCTGATTTGTGCTCACCGAGTAATGTTCTTCATTTCTTTTGCAGATGCCGATGCAGGTGTAACCCCGTGTCCGGATGAAGATTGCTGCTCGACGAGTGCGTGGTGGAAGATCCGGAGCAGATAAGCAGTAGCTGAAGCACACGGACGGATCAGGAGCACGGTGAGAGTGTTGCTGATGCAGCTAACAGAAAGCAACACAAAGCACTGGAGGAATCTGGGGCGTGGCTTATATAGCTAGCCACGCCCAAACACTAGAGAGCACATGAATTCCCATACACTTCCCTTTTGGCAACAGGAAGTGGTAACAATGAACAGCAAGTGACTAACAATAACAGGAAGTAACTATGCTCAGCTAACTAAAGGAAGTTATCTATTAGGGGGGTGTGTGCATGTACAATCCCAGCCTGATTCTACCCCACTGTGGGTGTTTGTGTGTCTATGCCACGCCTGCCAAGCTTTCACCCCGTTTGCCCTAACTGTATGCCTGATACTCATGACAACACCACAGTTTTCGCTTCTGCCTGTCCCACTGCCCCACTAATGTCCTCTCCTTTTTTCTTACAGTGCCACGCACTGCAAGACCAACATTAGTGGCATAAGGGTGTGATAGACCATTTCGGCTACATTATTTAAAACGTCCATTTACATTATTAGCTAACAGTACAGCAGCAAAATGTATGTGTTTAATAGGACACATGGCACAATGGTATGAACACGTTTACCGGTCAACATGGCACTTAGGAATTTATATAAAATGTACAACCCATTGAGAGCTATTCAAAAGGTTTTTATTTGGAACACAAGCTTAATATAAAAAAATGTAAAACATTGTAATTGTTTACTTATAATGCGCTTAATGCCCAGAGGTTTCTAAGTGCTGACCCGGGGATCGACTTGTGTTTCTACGCGTCGTCTTGCTATCAAGGCAAGCACGTTGCCCCTGAGCTATCCTCCCAAGATGTTATTTCGGCCATTCTAAAATGGCAACCACTATACAGTTCTGTAAACCTAAAGTTAGGAAACAAAACTCATAATGATGGCTGTAGAATGCATTAGGATACTGGCCAAATAACAATGTTACTTAACAATAAGAGGCTCATTCTCGGCACATGTTTTGGCCTATGTAATTAGATGCAAAGAAAGGTGAGTCCTATCTGGAAAGGCCTACTTCAACTTGTTGGAGAGGAACCAGGGTCCTCGCGCACCCCTAAGCACATTAGAATTAGGCAAGACTTATTTTAAGCGCTACAATGGATTAGGGGGAAGCAGGGTACTGGGAAGGTTCTCTTATGCAAATATAATCACATACACAGACATGGGCAGGTACTGAAGAACGACATGGCAGGCATTGAAAAAGGGCAGTTATTGTTTAAATAAAAAGCACAAGTAATTATTAGTTGGATAGATTTGTAATGCCAGACCCTATGCATTTGTGAAATCTTAGTGCAATAGATGCAAACTCCCCCTTGTTCCCGTGTGCTGGAGAGCTGGAGAGACCCCCGGCTGGCCCATAGAGTCGGGGTTTGCTCTGCAGTACTTTAAGACGAGATAGCTGCACCTTGAGATGGATGGTGGTGCAGGTCTTCTTACTCCAACACCAATCAATAAGAACAACTCAATGGTTTGGTAAAGGGGAGTCCGTTTAATGACAAGTACAAAAAACAGGGAAACATTGAAATCAACAGTGATGCAATAGCCTGTCTCGCTTCAACTCCCAGGAACTTCATACAAACAGTAATATTTATACCCAAAACTCGTCTTTATTGACGTGTAATACTCAAAAGGTAACATGCAATTCTATTGGTTGGGAAAAGGTAACTTTACTATAGGTACTATATCTGTATATGGTAACTGAGTGAGGGGATTGGATAAACACTATCAGGTGGACGTCTATGCCCTTCCTTCTAACATTAATCTTGTAGATGTCACTAAGAGTACGACGTCTCATTGGTTCTACTATTTATAGGACCCTAGATTATTTGGTCCATTGTGATTGGGTTGGCTTCAACCCCATGCATAAATCTCCACGTTACTTAGCAGCATGCAGAATGGTCAGCCAGGTGCAGGATGCCCCAAGATTCACCCGGCCTCCCTTCCATCAATCATTACTTTAGTGGTTATGTGGCAATTAGTTGGCTGTGGTCGGCCTCGAAACTGTATCTTCTTGTCAGAAAAAGTTATGATATATCTGTCTGGGTGACAGCCAGGCATAGGTGTGAACCCGTGCCTCTTCTTGCTCGGATGGTCACGTGCTGCTCACACCGTGAATCTGCCTAGTTTTTCTTCTATTTGCGCATTTAATTCTTGTTCGGCGTGCCACCTGCCTGGGCCTCCTCATCTCGGCCTTGCTGAGATAGGCTGTTCTGTTCTTAAATTTCAATTGCGCGAAGCTACTGTTCGCTCCTTCTATTGGTATGACCTTGGCTCCCCAGGCACGAGTTGCTCTCGCTGAGTTTCGATTCAGCCATCTCTTCTCGTTTTAGCTGAAATTTGAATCCTGTCCTGTTTGACCTCTAGTAATCTGAGTTAATTCTGAGTTAAGTCTGCTTTTGTGTAAAGTGGACTTGCACTTGTATAGTGTGCTTCGTTGAGGTAGATATGTATAGGTGACGCTTGCCGCGGTCTATCTTCTACAAAGCATAGCAAGCTACACTGTTTTCTTAGCTTCTTGCGGTTCCAATAATATGTACAGGCGTTAGCTGGTTGAATATCTTCATCCTGTTTATGGATTAATTTCTTTATTTTTCAACATCGTCTCTCCTTGTAAATTCACAATATCCTCATTCATGGAGTTTCGTCTCTGTGTGTCATCCTTTGGTTGCCTTTTCTTTCATCTTGTGACATCACCATTCGTCTTCAATTAAGGCCTTTTGAGTTTCTTACGGGACAGTGTTTAAGCAATCTTCAATTTGTTTCATTTGCTGGTAGGGTTTTCTCAATGGATACCTTACTGTCCATGGTTGTCTGGTTATTGGTACTTGAATAGGTATTATTCTTCTGATAGGCACTGGGCAGAGCCCTATTGTGGCTCTCTGCTGGTTTATTTGCTCATCATACGTCACATATCTCAGTGTGAACGTTTCTGGTACTTCAAAATGGGCTGTTGGAGTGCAGGCCTCACTCAGGACCTCCTCTACACCCGGAAAGAATGAAGCCTGTGCTAAAATTGGACTACAGGCTCTACGGTGAAGTGACTCAACCGTTGTCCACTGTCTGTCAAGAGCCCATGCAGGCTAAAATGGGATTTTAAATGCTCGGTGCACAAAATGCAGAAATGGGACATATCATGAGTATTAAGTGTGGGGGGATCCTACAGGCCTCAAATAGCAGAGTAGAATGAGTGGAATATGGATAGAATGAATGGAAATTAGTTATACAAATGTTTAGGTTTTTCAGGGCTAGCCCTCAAGGTTTGTTAAAGTGGGCAGCGCTTCAGTGTGTTTATATGTAAGGTACCAAAATGTAGAGCAGCATGTTCTGACAGAAACCGCTGACGATGAAGAAAGGAAGACTTTGGAGCATCCCTTGTATGGAAGAAGGGTGGATTGGGATGAAGCCATGGCCTGTATCCAGTGACCTATATGAAGAAGGATGAGGCAAGGCTACCTCACCCTTTCGCACTAAGTGGATGTTGACAGAACTATATCTAGTGTAACATAATTAGATCACACTAGTATCACACACATGCAGTTAAAACAAAATGTATTCTAAAATGTTTACAAGGTTATAACATAAATGCAAGGACAATACAAAAACAGAAGGCATCTGCATGTGGCTGATCACTTGATTCAAAGTGTATGCATAATGCTAGATGAGTATAGACATTTCATGTGCTATAAACAAATAAATAGCACATATCTTGATTGATATATGACACATTTCAGATTAAGCAGGATCAAGGGCCTACACATACTTGCAAGGTACTGTTTAACTGACCGCCTTTCCATCATCTCCTGGCTTCTTAGTGCCTTGGAAACAGCTCTATGAGCATTTAGACAAATTGAACCTATTTTTGTCAACCGAAGCAACATTTTCTCTGCGAACATGCAATCACTTTGCCTGCTCAGCATGAAGAAGAGGAGAATTCTGGGTCAAAATTCTTACATTTCATACCCTGGAAATAACATTAATTTATTTATTTATGTATTGTGCAATTGTAAGGCGCTTTTGCATCAAGTAAATTGTGTTTCAAAGCTCCCATGGACATGGACCGTCGTCCAATCTGAGGATTGCCTAGAAATCACATTTCTAATAATGTTTCTTGCCCTCCTCCTAACCACAAGAACCACAAAAAAGGTGGCAAACACGTATTTAATGGAAAATGCCCTGGCCACAGTTTTATCTATGTATCGAGCAGCCAAAATGCGACCAGTGGACAATTATGGGACTCCAATATACCCCCAAATAATAATACAAAGTCAGATTACAGCAACACCTGTTTTTTTCAGTCCAGCATACCATAAAAACCTGCTACCACTCCCCACCCTTCCTTGGGCCTTCTCTAGGCTCCAAACGTCCTGCCACGGGTGTGGACTGGTAGGAGCGCCGACCCAAGTGCATTTCTAATGATGGGAAGCTATGGGGCTGCAACCGTGGCACAACCTGCCCCTGCCCTGCCCGGTAATGCCTCCAAAGTGGCGAGGAGGCAAACCTCCTCCATTTTCCAGCCTTTTTGGGGCATACCTTGTCTGTATGATGGATTGTGCGGCCACCATCCTGCGATGACATAACAGGCGGGTAGTCTTTCTTTGGTGCAACAGGCCATATTCCTTATATTCACCAATCTAGCCAGTTTATGCCATCTCTAGGCTGGCCCAATGTTTGTGTCCTTGTAGCAACCTTTTTTCACGGTTTCAACCGCTCTTTGTGCCAAATAAGCTGTGCTTGCCTGTACCCCGCACCCCCTCACCAACCTTCGCCCACAACCGGAGTTTGCACGTTACGCCTTTGCACCTATTTGGTCCATCAATCCCAGTCCTCCTCCATGTTATTTTCTGGCCCCCTAAGGAAGCTTGCAGTGGTTATGCTATTTTATTATCTTAACAATAAGCTGATGGTTATGTTTCTGGGCTGTAAGACATGAGGCCGCTATCATTCCTCGAGGCATGTTTGCGACATTGCCGAGGCAATGTTTTGCAGTGGCCTTTGTTAGACGTTGGTCCAAAGTAAACACCATCTCCTAACCTAGCATTAACCATCGTGTTACCTCCAGAACTCACAATAAAGGTGGAACATTGGATAGGTTAGCAGACCTCAACTGCTCTACAACCATCCTCCATAATGTTCCTACCGCATGGTCGGACCATCACTTCATCTCCTTTACCATCCAAGTGAATGCACCGACCATCCCCACCTCCCACAACGCCCTACACGTCCTCACCAGGAATAAGCATAACCTAACGCTTCAAAACCTACGACCTCAGATCCAGAACGTCCTCGACCCAACCATTTTAAGGACCTAAATACAACTAAGCTAGCGGACCTCTATAACAACACTCTTGAGGCCGCTGTGAACAACATCACCCCCATCAAACTAACCAAAGCCATACCAACTGCCCACCTCAACAAATGGTTTATGCCTGATCTCAAAATCATTCGAAAAGCCAAAAAAAGCAGTAGAAACCATGTGGAGAAAATCATCCAACCCAACCAACAAGCCCCTCTTCACCGCAGCAGCCGCATCATACACATCTGCCATCCTTAGTGCAAAAAAGGAAACCTATGACAACCAAATACACAACGCCAAAACCAAGACTAAAGAGCTCTTCAGTAGTCTCCGGGAGCTAGAGTCACCAGCACCTCCTTCGGAAACCTGCACCAAAGATGCAGTCTGATGTGCTAACATTCAGAAAGCCCTTGCAGATAAAATTGCTCTACTCCAATCCAAAATTGAGCAAAAAAAGAGCAGCCTGGCCAAGAACTCCATCCCCACCACTACCCTCCCTCCATTTAAGATCCCAGATTGCCCACCTTTCTCCTCACCGGTCTCGGATAAAGAAGTGGAAAAAATCATCAAGTCCAACACGGTACCCAACAACCTCAAGGAAGCCTGGGTCATGCCCCCCTTAAAAAAAAATACCTAGATCCTAACATTCCCACAAACTATAAGCCCATCACAACCGTCCCATACATCCTAAAGATCTTAGACAGAGTAGCCTAGCTCCAGATCCAGAAACACCTGGAGGTTCACAACTTACTAGGCCTTAGACAATCTGGCTTCAGGCCCAGACATGGAACGGAAACAGCCCTCCTGGATCTCAAAATCCAAATATATGAGGCTAAGGACAACGGTAGGCTTGCCATGCTCCGGCTGTTAGACCTTTCGGCGGCTTTTGATCTTGTCGACCATCAAATCCTCACTGATCACCTGTCTATAGCAGCTGCCTTCTCCAGCAACGCCTCTACCTGGATACAATCTTTCCTGTCCAACCGCACCACCAGGGTCTTTGAACCCTCTGCCGCAGCGGACCCGATTCCCATCCATTGCGGCGTACCACACTGCTCGTGCATTTCTCCAACGCTTTACAACATCTTCACCACGCCTCTCTTTGACTGTCTTGACAACCTTGGTGTCACATACACCAACTATGCTGATGACACCCAGTTCTCATCACCATCTCGGGGAGCTATGAAGATGATTGTAAAAGAATCAACAAGATATACCTGGAAACCCAGGCGTGGATGGCAGATCACTGCCTATGCCTCAACAACGAAAAAACTGAGCTCTTGATAGTCGGCTCCCAAACCCGCCTGAACAAACTAGACACCCGCTATGTCTCCATCAGCATCGATGGAAACCCAATCAAAGTGGCCAAAGAGATCAAAACATTGGGATTTTACTTAGACTCCACACTGTCCGTCAAGAAGCAAGCGCACTCAACTGTGTCTTCTATGGCCTACACTAACAAACTAATTAACGCCTGCAAGCAATTCCTTTCGCACAGTAGTTGCATCACACTAGCTGGGGCTCTAGTGTTATCCAAGATCGACCACTGCAACACTCTCTACATCGGCACTTCCGACGGGAACCTCAACAAACTCCAGGTCCTTCAAAATAATGCCCCTTAAGAGCAGCTCTAAGTATATCAAGATCCATGCACCTAACTAGTTTCAGGCAGGATGCCCACTGGCTCCCGGTATGGGACAGAATCGCCCTCACACGCTTGTCATCACCCACAAGTGTCTATCAAACACCGTCCCCAAATACCTAGCTGATAAATTCAACATACGCCAGCCCACCAGACCAACTAGGACCATCTACTCGCATTGTCTAGCCGTGCCAAGATTCGTACTGAAAATAGCAGGGGGAGAAAGCTTCCCAGTTCTAGCTGCAAACAGTGGAATGACCTTCCCCTCAGTCTCAGGACGGAACCCGCATTCTGGACCTTCAGATCTAAAGTTAAAAGCTGGCTCTTCAGGATGCTCCTCCTCTGCCCAGTCCCCGGCCCAGCCAGACTGACTCTACCGCACCTAATGTAGCTTCCCCGCCTTACACTGCATCTTGTTGCAACCCGCCTCGGCCACTTTCTGTAACCCTTGGTCAGCCTGCACTTATCTCTGTTGTTGTATTCTGTCTATGTATATCTCTGCATCCATAATCACCTGTTTTTCCCGTAAAATTACCTGTATTAACTGTGGATCATTGTGTTCATAATTCTGTAACCTCTGTATAAGCTTTAAGCGCCAAGTTACCTGAGGTTTCGGTGCACGATACAAATAAAGAAACTAAACTAAACTAAAGTGCCCCCACTCACCTGTCACTCAAACCTCTCGGTCTGGTTTTCGCTTTGACTACATGCTCAGTGCTGTACCTTACCCGACAAGCTTCTTACAGGTCGGTTCTCGGCTGCTCAGCCACAGTTAACTAAGCTGATTGGCTCAGCTCTCAGAATAATGTTGGCTGCTCCGCCACAGAGCACTAAGCTGATTGGCTCAGCTCTCAGATTCATGGTGGCTGTTCAGCCACAGTGCACTGAGGTATTGGCTCAGCTCTCAGAATCACTTTGGCTGCTAAGCCACAGTGCACTGAGCTGATTGGCTCAGCTCTCAGGATCATGTTGGCTGCTCAGCCACAGTGCACTGAGCAGATTGGCTCAGCTTTCAGAATCACGTCGGCTGCTCAGCCACAGTGCACTGAGCTGATTAGCTCAGCTCTCAGAATCACTTTGGCTGCTCACCCACAGTGCACTGAGATGATTGGCTCAGCTCTCAGAATCACGTCGGCTGCTCAGCCACAGTGCAATGAGTTGATTGGCTCAGTTCTCAGAATCACATTGGCTGCTCAGCCACAGTGCGCTAAGCTGATTGGTTCAGCTATCAGAATCACCTTGGCTGCTCAGCCACAGTGCACTGAGCTGATTGGCTCAGCTCTCAGAATCATGTCGGCTGCTCAGCCACAGAACACTGAGCTGATTGGCTCAGCTCTCAGAATCATGTTGGATGCTCAGCCACAGTGCACTGAGCTGATTGGCTAAGCTCTCAGAATCACGTAGGCTGCTCAGCCACAGTGCACTAAACTGACTGGCTTAGGCTAGCTCTCAGAATCATGTCGGCTGCTTAGCCACAGTGCACTAAGCTGATTGGCTCAGCTATAAGAATCACCTTGACTGCTCAGCCATAGTGCACTGAGCTGATTGGCTCAGCTTTCAGAATCATGTTGGCTGCTCAGCCACAGTGCACTGAGCTGATTGGCTAAGCTCTCAGAATCACCTCGGCAGCTCAGCCACAGTGCACTGAGCGGATTGACTCAGCTCTCAGAATCATGTCGGCTGCTCAGCCACAGAACACTGAGCTGATTGGCCCAGCTCTCAGAATCATGCCGGCTGCTCAGCCACGGTGCACTGAGCTGATTGGCTAAGCTCTCAGAATCACCTCGGCAGCTCAGCCATAGTGCACTGAGCTGATTGGCCCAGCTTTCAGAATCATGTTGGCTGCTCAGCCACAGTGCACTGAGCTGATTGGCTAAGCTCTCAGAATCACCTCGGCAGCTCAGCCACAGTGCACTGAGCGGATTGACTCAGCTCTCAGAATCATGTCGGCTGCTCAGCCACAGAACACTGAGCTGATTGGCCCAGCTCTCAGAATCATGTCGGCTGCTCAGCCACAGTGAACTAAGCTGATTGGCTCAGCTATAAGAATCACCTTGACTGCTCAGCCATAGTGCACTGAGCTGATTGGCTCAGCTTTCAGAATCATGTTGGCTGCTCAGCCACAGTGCACTGAGCTGATTGGCTAAGCTCTCAGAATCACCTCGGCAGCTCAGCCACAGTGCACTGAGCGGATTGACTCAGCTCTCAGAATCATGTCGGCTGCTCAGACACAGAACTCTGAGCTGATTGGCTCAGCTCTCAGAATCATGTCGGCTGCTCAGCCACAGTGCACTAAGCTGATTGGCTCAGCTATAAGAATCACATTGACTGCTCAGCCATAGTGCATTGAGCTGATTGGCCCAGCTTTCAGAATCATGTTGGCTGCTCAGCCACAGTGCACTGAGCTGATTGGCTAAGCTCTCAGAATCACCTCGGCAGCTCAGCCACAGTGCACTGAGCGGATTGACTCAGCTCTCAGAATCATGTCGGCTGCTCAGCCACAGAACACTGAGCTGATTGGCCCAGCTCTCAGAATCATGTCGGCTGCTCAGCCACAGTGCACTAAGCTGATTGGCTCAGCTATAAGAATCACCTTGACTGCTCAGCCATAGTGCACTGAGCTGATTGGCCCAGCTTTCAGAATCATGTTGGCTGCTCAGCCACAGTGCACTAAGCTGACTGGCCTAGGCTAGCTCTCAGAATCATGTCAGCTGCTCAGCCACAGAACACTGAGCTGATTGGCCCAGCTCTCAGAATCATGTCGGCTGCTCAGCCACAGTGCACTAAGCTGATTGGCTCAGCTCTCAGATTCATGACGGCTGTTCAGCCACAGTGCACTGAGGTATTGGCTCAGCTCTCAGAATCACTTCGGCTGCTAAGCCACAGTGCACTGAGCTGGTTGGCTCAGCTCTCAGAATAACCTCGGCAGCTCAGCCACAGTGCACTGAGCAGATTGACTCAGCTCTCAGAATCATGTCGGCTGCTCAGCCACAGTGCACTAAGCTGACTGGGTCAGGCTAGCTCTCAGAATCACTTTGGCTGCTCACCCACAGTGCACTGAGATGATTGGCTCAGCTCTCAGAATCACGTCGGCTGCTCAGCCACAGTGCAATGAGTTGATTGGCTCAGTTCTCAGAATCACATTGGCTGCTCAGCCACAGTGCGCTAAGCTGATTGGTTCAGCTATCAGAATCACCTTGGCTGCTCAGCCACAGTGCACTGAGCTGATTGGCTCAGCTCTCAGAATCATGTCGGCTGCTCAGCCACAGAACACTGAGCTGATTGGCTCAGCTCTCAGAATCATGTTGGATGCTCAGCCACAGTGCACTGAGCTGATTGGCTAAGCTCTCAGAATCACGTAGGCTGCTCAGCCACAGTGCACTAAACTGACTGGCTTAGGCTAGCTCTCAGAATCATGTCGGCTGCTTAGCCACAGTGCACTAAGCTGATTGGCTCAGCTATAAGAATCACCTTGACTGCTCAGCCATAGTGCACTGAGCTGATTGGCTCAGCTTTCAGAATCATGTTGGCTGCTCAGCCACAGTGCACTGAGCTGATTGGCTAAGCTCTCAGAATCACCTCGGCAGCTCAGCCACAGTGCACTGAGCGGATTGACTCAGCTCTCAGAATCATGTCGGCTGCTCAGCCACAGAACACTGAGCTGATTGGCCCAGCTCTCAGAATCATGCCGGCTGCTCAGCCACGGTGCACTGAGCTGATTGGCTAAGCTCTCAGAATCACCTCGGCAGCTCAGCCATAGTGCACTGAGCTGATTGGCCCAGCTTTCAGAATCATGTTGGCTGCTCAGCCACAGTGCACTGAGCTGATTGGCTAAGCTCTCAGAATCACCTCGGCAGCTCAGCCACAGTGCACTGAGCGGATTGACTCAGCTCTCAGAATCATGTCGGCTGCTCAGCCACAGAACACTGAGCTGATTGGCCCAGCTCTCAGAATCATGTCGGCTGCTCAGCCACAGTGAACTAAGCTGATTGGCTCAGCTATAAGAATCACCTTGACTGCTCAGCCATAGTGCACTGAGCTGATTGGCTCAGCTTTCAGAATCATGTTGGCTGCTCAGCCACAGTGCACTGAGCTGATTGGCTAAGCTCTCAGAATCACCTCGGCAGCTCAGCCACAGTGCACTGAGCGGATTGACTCAGCTCTCAGAATCATGTCGGCTGCTCAGACACAGAACTCTGAGCTGATTGGCTCAGCTCTCAGAATCATGTCGGCTGCTCAGCCACAGTGCACTAAGCTGATTGGCTCAGCTATAAGAATCACATTGACTGCTCAGCCATAGTGCATTGAGCTGATTGGCCCAGCTTTCAGAATCATGTTGGCTGCTCAGCCACAGTGCACTGAGCTGATTGGCTAAGCTCTCAGAATCACCTCGGCAGCTCAGCCACAGTGCACTGAGCGGATTGACTCAGCTCTCAGAATCATGTCGGCTGCTCAGCCACAGAACACTGAGCTGATTGGCCCAGCTCTCAGAATCATGTCGGCTGCTCAGCCACAGTGCACTAAGCTGATTGGCTCAGCTATAAGAATCACCTTGACTGCTCAGCCATAGTGCACTGAGCTGATTGGCCCAGCTTTCAGAATCATGTTGGCTGCTCAGCCACAGTGCACTAAGCTGACTGGCCTAGGCTAGCTCTCAGAATCATGTCAGCTGCTCAGCCACAGAACACTGAGCTGATTGGCCCAGCTCTCAGAATCATGTCGGCTGCTCAGCCACAGTGCACTAAGCTGATTGGCTCAGCTCTCAGATTCATGACGGCTGTTCAGCCACAGTGCACTGAGGTATTGGCTCAGCTCTCAGAATCACTTCGGCTGCTAAGCCACAGTGCACTGAGCTGGTTGGCTCAGCTCTCAGAATAACCTCGGCAGCTCAGCCACAGTGCACTGAGCAGATTGACTCAGCTCTCAGAATCATGTCGGCTGCTCAGCCACAGTGCACTAAGCTGACTGGGTCAGGCTAGCTCTCAGAATCATGTCAGCTGCTCAGCCACAGAACACTGAGCTGATTGTCCCAGCTCTCAGAATCATGTCGGCTGCGCAGCCACAGTGCACTGAGCTGATTGGCTAAACTCTCAGAATCACCTCGGCTGCTCAGCCACAGTGCACTGAGCTGATTGGCCCAGCTCTCAGAATCATGTCGGCTGTTCAGCCACAGTGCACTGAGGCTCTGAGCTGATTGGCTAAGCTCTCAGATTCACGTCGGCTGCTCAGCCACAGTGCAATGAGCTAATTGGCTCAGCTCTCAGAATCATGTTAGCTGCTCAGCCACAGTGCACTGAGCTGAGTGGCTTAGCTCTCAGAATCATGTCGGCTGCTCACCCACAGTGCACTGAGCTGATTGGCTCAGCTCTCAGAATCACATTGGCTGCTCAGCCACAGAACACTGAGCGGATTGACTCAGCTCTCAGAATCATGTCAGCTGCTCAGCCACAGAACACTGAGCTGATTGGCCCAGCTCTCAGAATCATGTCGGCTGCTCAGCCACAGTGCACTAAGCTGATTGGCTCAGCTATAAGAATCACCTTGACTGCTCAGCCATAGTGTATTGAGCTGATTGGCCCAGCTTTCAGAATCATGTTGGCTGCTCAGCCACAGTGCACTGAGCTGATTGGCTAAGCTCTCAGAATCACCTCGGCAGCTCAGCAACAGTGCACTGAGCGGATTGACTCAGCTCTCAGAATCATGTCGCCTGCTCAGCCACAGTGCACTGAGCTGATTGGCTCAGCTCTCAGAATCATGTCGGCTGCTCAGCCACAGTGCACTAAGCTGCTTGGCCCAGCTCTCAGAATCATGTCGGCTGCTCAGCCACAGTGCACTAAGCTGATTGGCTCAGCTCTCAGAATCATGTTAGCTGCTCAGCCACAGTGCACTGAGCTGATTGGCTCAGCTCTCAGAATCATGTCGGCTGCTCACCCACAGTCCACTGAGCTGATTGGCTCAGCTCTCAGAATCACATTGGCTGCTCAGCCACAGTGCACTGAGCTGCTTGGCCCAGCTCTCAGAATCATGTCGGCTGCTCAGCCACAGTGCACTAAGCTGATTGGCTCAGCTCTCAGAATCATGTTAGCTGCTCAGCCACAGTGCACTGAGCTGATTGGCTCAGCTCTCAGAATCATGTCGGCTGCTCACCCACAGTCCACTGAGCTGATTGGCTCAGCTCTCAGAATCACATTGGCTGCTCAGCCACAGTGCACTGAGCTGATTGGCTCAGCTCTCAGAATCATGTCGGCTGCTCTGCCACAGTGTATTGAGCTGACTGGCTCAGGCTAGCTCTCAGAATCAGAACGGATTGCGTACACTTCCTTGTGAGATCGGAGCTAAAACATCTACTTCGTGTTGTGCGTTATGTGTTCGGCCAAATACACAGGAGTAGCATTGACAGATGTTCATGAAATAACTAACACATACCAGAGTGTTTGCTTTAGGGGTGTGGTGTACAGTAGGGATTGTATTGAGTGGACACTTGGAAAAGCGATAGCATTTTCAGTGTCTCCTGATTAATAAAAAGCAGTGCAAACAGGCAGCAGAAGGGCACATCTGCCTTGTGCCGGTGCAGCCGTGCTGGGACAGTTTGCAAGAATGCAAGGCAGCTGTGCGCCAGAAGCAGAGCCCTGGTGAACAGACTGTGAAGGGAGCACGTACTCCAGATGTGCAGCATTGCCGGTCTGCTGGGGGACTAGTCAGCATGGGCAATGAAGAAGCAGGGAAAGCAGAGGTAGGGAGGGTGGTCGTCTGTTGAGTGTAGATTCACAGAAGGCATGCAGAAGGCTTCAAGGCACTCGCTTCTTCCCTTGATGAGAGGAAAGCTCAACGCATGGCAGTATCCAAGACTGAGCCACAAGGTGTTGCAGGCGCGGGTGATGAAGTTAGCACGGGTTCCAAGAGGCTGATAGCACATCCCATCACCAATTACAGCAGTGGTCTTCAAACTTTTTTGGCCGGGGCCCCCCTGAGCAAAATTTGGGCAGGTCGGGACCCCCCAGAAATGCCAAATGGACAGTGTATATTGCGCGCCGTCACCTGCTCCCATCAAAGTCGCTGGGCTCCCTCATCCCACTCCTACCCAGTCGCTGGTCTCTCCCCACCCCATCACACATCCTGGGCTCTCCCCACTCTGCTCCCACCACTATCCCATGGTTCCCGCCCATCGTGCTCCCACCATAGTCCCTGGGTTCCCCCCATCCCGTTCCCAACACAGTCTGAGGGCCAGTGGCAGCTGGTGATTTTTTTAAGTGGAGGGGCACAACTATTTCCCCCAAAAATGCCATAGCGACCGAGCATAGTGAGGGAGCCCGAACCAATAAAGGGAGGTTCGGGGGTGGGGGGTTCCCCCTGTGAATTTATGTTAAATAATGGGTTGAAATGTTGCATTGTAGAGCATACTTTTAACAAAAAAATGTGTAAATAACCAATCAGTTTGCAAATGGTGCTGGGGGGCCCAGAGGGCAGGCATGACATTTCTTTACTGGACATCCAGTAAAAAGATACCATCCCTGTCTCCTGGGCCCCACTGGGCCTAACACAATCTACATGATTATGCCTGTATGCAAGGCGCTGCACATTCATACAGCAATCACTCTATCATTCACACGAGCATCCATCACCATACATTCACTCATAACATAAGCATACACGCATCCATACACATGTTTAAATAAAAACAATGAACATAAACGTACCTTCTGCATTGGCCTGCGTGTGGGTGCTGAAACGCCCTGCTCCACGCTGCTCTGTCCGTATGTGCGAGGAGGCGCAGGGGCTCCCCCTCGGACATACAGACATGCAGTGCCCCAGCCAGCATTTCCAATGAGCTATGCAATGCTGGCGAAGCAAAACACCCCAGCACTTGCATGGCTCAGTGAGCATGTGCGGCTGGGGAACTAAACTGAACTGTCAAAGGGAAACAGTGTTTCCCTTTGACAGTTCAGCCAGCCCAGGAGCACTCCCTCAGCTGGAAAAAGCAGCTGAGGGAGTGCTCACTGTTTCACTGGGCTGGCTCCTTAGCTCCTCCATAATGGGTGAGGGGCCACTGGGTGGGCGTCCCCTCGCCATTATGGATGAGCCGCCAGGCTCCTACTGGCCTATAGGGCAATGCCTGTACCAAAAATGTAAAATGCTAGTGTGGGCCAGTCAAAATGGGCCACCATTTTGGCCAATGTGAACCAGGTTTATGAGTTACTTTACTATGCAGTTAGTAATTTTGACCATTGTTGCTGAATATATCACAATTTACTTTGGTACTATTGAAACAGTGGGCCTCATTACAACCCTGGCGGTAGCTGTGCCGGTAAAACGGGCACGGCTGCCGCCGGAGTTGTATCCGGGTCCGCCACCCGCGAATGGGCAATTACCGGGTCATGCCGAGTTAGGCAGACCTGATAATTGCCCTTTCGCGGGTGCCGGTACCGGTAGATCCCCATTCCGATTTGAGCCCCATATGGCTCAATGGGTATGGGGAGCTCAGATGCACCGGCACCATTTAGAACGGTGCCGGTGCATCCAACATGCTGTGCTCGCGGGTGCCACACGGCCTGCCAGATCAGACCTGGCGGGCTGTCAGGCACCCGCAAGCACAACTCGTACTATGACGGTACGGTAGCAACGGTGCCGGTAGCTTACTGGCACCCTTGTTACCGTACCGCCATAGTTGTAATGAGGCCCAGTCTGTGACTAAAGGAATGAATATCCATTTACAACTGCGGGCCACTTTTTCATTGTTGCCTGAGACAGTTTCATGTTTCAACCCGACCATGTGAGCCACCCCTGCCCATTTCTTCAAATCTAAAAAAAAATATATATATATATATTTTTTAATATTTCTTGCTGAGCTCTCAGGGCCCCCCAGGGATGCACCCACGGACCCCTGGGGGGTCGCGACCCACATCTGAATTACAGGCAGGTGGACATTTAGGGCCTGATTCATGGAATTGTTTGCACGCTTCAAATCGACTTTCACTGGCGAAAAGTGGCTTTGCACTGCAGACACAAACCCTGATTCATGGAATTGTGCAAAGTTTCTTTTTGCACTGCAAAAATACTCTTTGCACCGCCTCACCCTGATTCATTTAGAAGTGTAAAGGGTATTTTTGCAGTGCAAATTGCTTTTCACAGCAAAAAGACACTTTGCACTGTTCCATGAATCGGGGTGTTTATTGGCAGTGCAAAGTCACGTTGCACCAGTGAAAAGTCACTTTGCACCGTGTAAAATATTTCATAAATCAGGCCCTAACTTCTTTGACTGAGCACCAGGTGGGAATGAGATGTATTCTGGGGAAATGGAGCTAACACAGTGGTTTACTCAGGGGTCAGCGTGTCATAGCTATACACATATATATCTTTGTTAGATTCAGAGTTCTCCATTAACAAAACCACAAAACAAAAAACTGGAATACAATAGATAAAACCACACAAAAGGACATTAAAGATTACACACGATGGAGAGCAACAGCCCACTTTACTTTAAAAGAGCTCTCGATACAAATACACATGCCGATTGATGGAATTATCGGCGCAGAAAATTGGGTACTTGCGCGCTCAATGGCACGCAACCCCCCTTCATCTATTCATGGAATTGAATCCTCCGTACTTTTCTTGGACTTGCGTGGAGTTTGTGCTGGCTTGGCACGTCTGTGCGAGCCCTCAAGAGCCTCAAGAGCGCGAGACTCCAAGCCGAGAGTCGATGTGGCTAATGCAGAGGTCTGCGCAGGGGGCAGAACACCAAAAATGGGGAAGAACTTGTGAAAAAGTCGGCGTTCCGAGGGATAGCCTGCAGGCAGCCCCTCGCACACGCCCACAATTGCGCAGCATGAGACGTATTGATGGATCCGATCACCCAACGTCTCGGCTGGGAAATGGTCATGCAATTACTTCAACCGATCTGCCATCCAAAGGCAGAAGTAAGTACACTTGCATGTAGGATTGTCAGCAGTCAGATGGGCTTGCATGTCACATTTCAGGGTGTGTGTACTCAATCTGGGTTCCGATGTAACTTGGGGTGCACGAAAGCTGTGTAGCGGGGTGCAGGAACGTTTTACGTGGGTTTGCATGCAGAATTCCAGAGTTATTGCAGAGTTACGATCATATATACGCACGTTATCTGTTTGCCGGATACAGTTACGGGGACGTCGTTCAGGGTACCTGAGTCACAGGCCTCCTTACGGGACACTCCACACACTGTTTGAAGGGTGTTTGTATTCATGCCAGGAGGGCACGCAAAGGTAGCTGTCCTGGCTGTTGAGGCTTTTCGCGTGGGCGTGTTGGTGCGCGACTTGCGAAAACGGTTACTCTGCGCTGTCAATTCCATGAATATGCACAGCGTGCATTTTTCTTCGAAAAACCCTAATATGCTTCCTAAAAATGGGTTTAGAAATTCCCTGTGTAATTCAGAATAGCATGTGCAAAGCAGTAGGAAATGGCTGTCTTCCTCAAACGTGGGTCTTTTAAAGGAAGTAAGTTCAGTCTGGACATTAGTACCAAGCTCCTGCATTCTGCTGATATAATGGAACATATTTCAGCACCATGCGGTGTCGTGAGATCCAGAAAATGCAAGCGATCTAAAACAATGCCCTTCGAGCCGCCCTTGACATTCTGAGATGCAAGCACATCTCAGCAGCCAGAATAGCTGCACATTGGCTTCCAATTCAAGAACGCACAGCCTTCAAAACACTATCCCTCACAAGTGCCTGTCTAACACGGACCACGCCCATGTTACAGAAAGTCTCTAAGGCCCAAGCTCTGAGACCAACAAAATCACGATACGCTCACCATCTCATCACCCGCGATTCTGATGAACCAGAAACGGCGGAGCCAGCTTCCCTGTCATTGCAGCAAAATGATGGAATGAACTGCCACCAGCGCTAAGAGCTGAACAATCTTATTGGGACTTCAGCAACCAGCTGAATACCTGGTTCTTCACACAAGGACCCATCTAAACCTTGCCCTGACCACCTGCAAACCTATAAATCCCGTCTGTCCTCTTTCTGCTCACACCATGTCCAGCCTTGTGACTTTTCTGTAACTAGCGCTGCTATAAATGTATTGAATCGTCTTCAAAGGGAAGCAGTTAGAGTATCGCCAGATCTCACACCCGTATAGCAACAGCGTGCAAAGCTTGGCCTTAGAAACGCGCAGGCATCTGTCAAGCATCCGTCCACCATATATATGGTAAAGTCTTGGCAGCCCCTCCAACCTTGCTGCAGCCTTCATGGACGTCGCCTTTACTTGCCTTGACCAGTATTTATTTATTTGTAAAGCACAGCTAACCCTCGGGTAACTGGGCTCATGAGCTTGATTCATGGTTACAAGAGTGAACAAACAGACATACAGGTAGAATACAAGAGCCGATTTAGGGTTACAGGTAGGTGGCTTAGGGTTACAGGTAGGCGATTTAGGGTTACAGGTAGGCGGTTTAGGATTACAGGTAGGCGGTTTAGCGTTACAGGTAGGCGGCTTAGGGTTACAGGTAGGCGATTTAGGGTTACAGGTAGGCGGTTTAGGATTACAGGTAGGCGGCTTAGGGTTACAGGGAGGCGATTTAGGGTTACAGGTAGGCGGTTTAGGGTTACAGGTAGGCGGCTTAGGGTTACAGGTAGGCGATTTAGGGTTACAGGTAGGCGGTTTAGGATTACAGGTAGGCGGTTTAGGGTTACAGGTAGGCGATTTAGGGTTACAGGTAGGCGGTTTAGGCTTACAGGTAGGCGATTTAGGGTTACAGGTAGGCGGTTTAGGATTACAGGTAGGCGATTTAGGGTTACAGGTAGGCGGTTTAGGATTACAGGTAGGCGGCTTAGGGTCACAGGTAGGCGATTTAGGGTTACAGGTAGGCGGTTTAGGATTACAGGTAGGCGGCTTAGGGTTACAGGTAGGCGGCTTAGGGATACAGGTAGGCAGCTTAGGGTTACAGGTAGGCGATTTAGGGTTACAGGTAGGCGGTTTAGGGTTACAGGTAGGTGATTTAGGGTTACAGGTAGGCGATTTAGGGTTACAGGTAGGTGGTTTAGGGTTACAGGTAGGCGGTTTAGCGTTACAGGTAGGCGGCTTAGGGTTACAGGTAGGCGATTTAGGGTTACAGGTAGGCGGTTTAGGATTACAGGTAGGCGGCTTAGGGTTACAGGGAGGCGATTTAGGGTTACAGGTAGGCGGTTTAGGGTTACAGGTAGGCGGCTTAGGGTTACAGGCAGGCGATTTAGGGTTACAGGTAGGCGGTTTAGGATTACAGGTAGGCGGTTTAGGGTTACAGGTAGGCGATTTAGGGTTACAGGTAGGCGGTTTAGGCTTACAGGTAGGCGATTTAGGGTTACAGGTAGGCGGTTTAGGATTACAGGTAGGCGATTTAGGGTTACAGGTAGGCGGTTTAGGATTACAGGTAGGCGGCTTAGGGTCACAGGTAGGCGATTTAGGGTTACAGGTAGGCGGTTTAGGATTACAGGTAGGCGGCTTAGGGTTACAGGTAGGCGGCTTAGGGATACAGGTAGGCAGCTTAGGGTTACAGGTAGGCGATTTAGGGTTACAGGTAGGCGGTTTAGGGTTACAGGTAGGTGATTTAGGGTTACAGGTAGGCGATTTAGGGTTACAGGTAGGCGGTTTAGGGTTACAGGTAGGCGATTTAGGGTTACAGGTAGGCGATTTAGAGTTACAGGTACGCGGCTTAGGGTTACAGGTAGGCGATTTAGGGTTACAGGTAGGCAGTTTAGGATTACAGGTAGGTGGCTTAGGGTTACAGGAAGGCAGTTTAGGGTTACAGGTAGGCGATTTAGGGTTACAGGTAGGCAGCTTAGGGTTACAGGTAGGCGGTTTAGGGTTACAGGTAGGCAGCTTAGGTTTACGGTTAGGCGATTTAGGGTTACAGGTAGGCGGTTTAGGGTTACAGGTAGGCGGTTTAGGGTTACAGGTAGGCGGCTTAGGATTACAGGTAGGCGGTTTAGGGTTACAGGTAGGCGATTTAGGGTTACAGGTAGGTGGCTTAGAGTTACAGGTAGGCGGCTTAGGGTTACAGGTAGGCGATTTAGGGTTACAGGTAGGTGGCTTAGGGTTACAGGTTTAGGATTACAGGTAGGCAGTTAAGGTTACAGGTAGGCGATTTAGGGTTACAGGTAGGTGGCTTAGGGTTACAGGTAGGTCGATTTAGGGTTACAGGTAGGTGGCTTAGGGTTACAGGTAGGTGATTTAGGGGTACAGGTAGGTGGTTTAGGGTTACAGGTAGGCAGTTTAGGGTCACAGGTAGGTGGCTTAGGGTTACAGGTAGGCGATTTAGGGTTACAGGTAGGCGGTTTAGGATTACAGGTAGGCGGTCATTACGAGCATGAAGACGAATAGGGATGATTACCCCTGCATTGGGTAAATGAAAAATAGGGTCCAGTTATGGGATGGGGTTCTCACAGTTACCCTTGCTAGAGAAGGTGGGGGACAAGACTGACTGCAATATTTTCCATGGCTTCAGATGATAAGGATTACTTAAAATGCAAGTTACCTAGTTTGACTTCTGGAGGTGGCAAGTGGATATGCAAATTTGAGAAAATGACAGGGGGAAATACTTTGGGCATAGGGAAAATAAAAGGTCTGTTGGCAGCTATTCTTGGAGAAGGGCTGATGACATTTGGAGATGAGCCGGATATGCGGGTGTGACAGCACAAAACACAGCGCATGATGGAGTGCTATTTAATGATTGTATGGTGGATGTTTGGAGGGCACTCTGGGTCGAGTATCCTGATACATCAGATATGGGTGCAGGGTGCAATTATGACATTTAAAAGGAAAGAGGAGGAATACCCTGTTGCGTATATTCAGGATATTCAAGTGAAATGGCACCTTGAGACATGTGAGCCTTGGGAAAAAACTGTGGCATTATTCTATCATATTTTGAGTCAGGGATTGCCAAAACAAGTATAGAGACAAATGAAAAAACCAAGCAGGAATGGAAACAAAGCCATGGCCTGAGATACAGTTGACTATTGTGCATCATTGCTAATTATTTCAAGAGAAGAATAGAAAGAAAGATGAGAACAGAAAGATTGAGGGAGCCAAGTTAATTCAGAAGAAACTGTCAAAGGTTGCTATAAAAGGGCAGTGTTGAGAAGTGGAGAAGGAGTGGGAATCCACAGAATAATGGGTGCATCACAGGTGAATAATGTACACCCAGTGGATCAAAGTGGGTATGGTTTTTGGGCACAAGGAAGGGGTTACAGAGGCTTCAGAGGAAGAGGCAATGGACTTCAGAAGACCTATGTTGGATTTCAAAATACCCAGAGTGGAAGTCAGATTGTTCAGGGAGGATATAATGGTGGGTTTGCCAGAGGAGCACCCCCAGTGTGTTGCAATTGTGGGATAACAGGGCATATTGCGCATTTATGTAGAAGTCGATGAAAGACGCAACAGAATGTACAAGTTCAAGAGGGTGGACAGGACATCCACCGCCATACAGCACTCAAACAGAAGAGGGCCAGGATCATGCACCCTATCAGACAAAGGCACCGCAAGCACGGCAGGCATAGCAGCAGGAGTGAGTGCAAAGGTACCCACCGCAGGAGCAATCGCAACAAGCACCTATGCAGACACAACAGAATGCAAATACAGAACAA
Organism: Ambystoma mexicanum; assembly: GCF_040938575.1. Classification (NCBI taxonomy): domain Eukaryota; kingdom Metazoa; phylum Chordata; class Amphibia; order Caudata; family Ambystomatidae; genus Ambystoma; species Ambystoma mexicanum. Next base: position 46,679,057 of record NC_090923.1, read on the forward strand.
ATAGTAACACCTAGTATAGGGGGTGTCACTTTGGTAGGAGGGAACACTTTTACGGGGACAGGGATGAATTTGTTCCCTCAATAGGACAGCTCACATGGTGACTTGATGTGTTCAATACTATCTGTACCACCAGACCCCAAAGAGGAACCAAGGGTCGAAGTGATGATATGAGGCAAATCTTTTTCTTTTCTTGTAGACACTGGGGCGACCCACTCTTGTATAAGGGAGGGAAAATACCCAATGCCAGGTATTGCCTTGAATTCTCAAGGAATAGTGTGATCCACTCCAGGAATACACTATTAAAATGTAGGAGAGTTTATACTGCCATTTACTGCACATTTTTATCTGAGATATATTATAAAGCGTTTCTATGTCAAAGAGCATAGCTTAGTGAGAAAGGTTTGAGGTGCATTAGGCCTGACAGTCCAGCACCGAAATGCCAGGCAAACCTCCTTTGAACAAGCGCAACAAAAGCAACCCCAGACATGTGTTTCAGCCTTGTTTTACTCATCAGTGAGGCGGAGCTGTGCGTCTCTGAACACAGTGAGCAAAGGGCCCATGTCTGAGTACCCCCAGGCAACTTAGGGGGTCCAAACCCAAGTTCCTTGCAAAAATACAAAAAAGGTAGCAGGCACCCCTTTCTAGAAAGAACGTGGCATGATAACCTGTTCTGTGTTTTTTTCCCACTTTGAGAGCCCGCAGCCATCACCTTTTTCATACTTTTTATAATGATCTCTGCACTGGTAGTATTGGTCAGTTGATCTTTGGAAACACCTATTTTGGCTAAATAATTCAGTGCTGTGCTACGCAGTTTCACCAAGAAAGCATTGTTGTTATCTTTATCATAACCCTGCCCAATCAATCTCGTCAGATCGTTATGGAACTCATACTCTATCTTTAACCTTAAATAAAGCAGTGTCCTCTGGACCGACCATAATACTGCTAGTGACATGAGGCCATATTCCATTTGTGGAGCTTCTAGCAGGATTGACTGGGGCAGGTGAATAATTGACTGCAATAATCGTCCCGCAATTATCCTGAGCCACTGTATGTGCCTTTCCTCCAAAATGGATCAACCCTACAGTAGACTCGGGATGACACTGGCTTTGTATATTTCCATCAATGCTGCAATATTATAGCCCTCTTTCTTGATTAGATATTGCTTGATTGCGCTCCATTTTTTCCATGTCTTTGCGAGAATAATCTCCCCATAATAGGTGTTAGTCGGAGCAGCAGTAATGGGGAAACCCAGATTAAAATATTCCCATGTCATCTGCAATGGAGTGCCTTATTTGCGCCAGGCAAATCGTTGGCTCCCTTTCCTTTTCTTGACATCTCCAAGGCACGTGACTTTGGAGATGTTTAGCAACATGGAATTGGCCTGAGCGTAGGGGGACAAAGCAGCAATGGATCGTTGGAGTCCAACAGGAGTCCTGTCCAGACGTATGAAGCATAGTATCGTCTGTGTATGACAGCCACCCCACTGGTCTACCATCTATTTTTGGAGGGAAGTTTCTTATATTCTCAAAATAAGTTGCCAGATCAGTCGTAAATAAATTATAGAGCATCAGAGCCAGAACGCCACCTTGTTTTAAGCCCCAGTGTGTTTGGCTATAATGTGTAAATTCCCCAGATGAGTTCAATTGTACGATAACAGCTGTATTTGTGTAGAGGAATTTGATGAAATACAATCGAAGTTGAAGGCCTTGCTGAAGTCCACAAAACAGTAGTATAACCTATTCTCCCGCACAGTGCCAGTTATCAGATATTGCATTGCACACAAATTGTTAAGAGTGGAATGTCCCTTTCTGAAGCCTGTCTGGAAGGCGGAGATCAAGTTATCTTCCTGTGCCCAGAGAGTCAGCTTGCTAAACAATGTGGACGCAAACATTTTTCACGATGCACCCATCATTGCCAGCAGTCTATAGTTTGCTGGGTCCAGTCTGTCTCCTCCCTTAAAGACCGGGATTTATATTGATTTTGACCCGCTTTCAGGGTTGGTGCTGGTTCTTTCAATGAACCTGAAGGTGCAATGTAGTGCCTTTTCCTAAGCCTGAGGGTTTGATTTAGAAAGTGTGTTTGGGATTCCATCTGGGCCAGGGCCATAAGTAGATGTTGAATTATTAATCATTGTAAGTAGGTCATCAAAATCAAAGCCCAATGTTGATTGATTACAATAAAACCAGGGCTCAATAGTTTTCGTAGTGTTAGCATCGTGATCAAAGTACAAAATAGTCAACAAAAGTGCCCCAGGACGTCTCACCAATCAGGTTTATTTCTCTTAAAGTCGGGGGAGCCACGAATTCATTATATCAAGCCCAACATTTCTGGTCATTTGATTTGAGCTGCCCAGCCAGATAGGGCCAATTTGCATTATCGTTTGAATGCTTGCGCTGCTGAAGCCAATTTTATGGCGCGTCTCCACATCAGAGAACAATTTTTGCTTTTCTTGATTTGAAGTATTGGGGCCTTGTCTTATTTCCATCCTTATGCGCCGCTGTGCCTGCTTATGGTGATGTATCACCCTATCAAACAGTGGGCCCCATTGTTCCTCCTTTTTATTATAAAGGGCCAGTGCCATATTATTTGGAAGGAAGGTGTCCATGGACCAACCATCTTCATTCATCCTGGACTCAAAGGTTGATTGATTATGAATAAGGTGGTCAATTGCCATCCTCATGTTGGTTCCTGTCCATCTTATTCAAGATCACCGACCCTTAACTTTGATCTGGGCGTTTCATCTTATAAGCCTTCTCGGAGTATCATTAGTCGACATCGAGCTCAATAGTGCACGATCGCTGACTTTTTTAATAATGATAGTGATTGGGGAACATCCCTTTAACATGAGGGGTCCATACAGACATAGTCAATGTGTGAGATATACCGACAGTTAGACCAATTTCTGGATGAAGATGTTATAGTTCATTGTGCCTTATAAATTGGCGTCAGTTACGTTCTCTAGTCCCCTGGTCCTTCCCTCCCAGGTGTAGGTCTTTCGTATTGAGATCCCCTGCCAATAATATATGGCCACCAGGGAGTTCCTCACGCCATCTATAAATAATGCGATTCAGTGTTTGTTGGATATCATTAATCTGGGATCCAGTAGGTGGATCATACATTTTTAATATTAGCACTCAGCTTTTTGACTTTCGAGAACACTTGAAAGTCAGCAGCCAGTGTTTAGGGAGAATTGATGGGGCTGGCATAAGACGGAAGCTGAACTGTTGTTCTTGCCCCAATAGCCATACCGCCCAGCCAGGCGTTCTCCTCAGGCCTAACACAGCCACAATCGGTCTGGATAAATCCTGCCAGAACAAACACATACTCTTGATCCCTCAACCACCACATCTACCGCTAAGAAGCAGCTATTACACGAATGCCACACCAGCTGCACACATATCCGGTGCTCACACGCACCTTTGACTCTCTCTACTCTCTCTACTGACTTGAACTTCGGTTCCCAAGGGCGTTCAACTTACCAGCGCCTTGAGACCATACCAATGGCACATAAGGCGCTAAGTATCAATGGAGGTGCTCATGCCAGTGAGGCCCATCATTCCCAGTAACCCCATTATGGTGGGTGCGATTGAGGAACGGGCTAAACTCTGTAGGGTTTAATTCCTCCACAAAAATGAATTTGCTTAGACCCATGATGTTTTGTTTCGTAATGTTAGACTCAATGCATCTATTTACGGGAGCATTGTGTTTTTCTGCGGTAGGTGGTTGGCTCATTTTCTTTTTCAACACCACCGCTGTATGGCTCGCTTTGGCCTCTGGGGCCTGCACCACCGAGTTCTCACAGTCAGTTTGGTCCAGCGTGCCATATGCCCCTTTCATTTCTATGATAGGTTGTTCTTTGCGAGAGTCAGATGCGGAAAGGGTTGCTACAGGTTGCAGCCAGGGACCTATGGGGCCCTGTAAATGTACTTGGTGGTGGTGAGACCCATCCAACAGAGTGTTGGAGAATCTCCGCTTTGCTTTTAGTGCCATTGCCTTTGTTGTTATAGGTTTTATGCCGACTCTGGCAATTTCCCCCGCCTGCCCACTCCATCATTGACGGCCATTTTTTTCCACTTGCCTTTGTTCAAGTGAGCACTTGTGATACGTTTAAAGGACAGTCCGAAGGTGGAAGCGACTGCCAGTGGAGCCGAGGGAATGTGTATCTCTTCATAGTCCCACTCAAAGTCTACCTTCAATGATTTGTTCCCGCAAGTCCTTAGCTCCTTTTCTCCGCCCTCCTGATGGTTTCTTTTTATTTACCCCAAACATGTTGGATTTCTAGCTTTGCAAGAATGTGTCTATATAACAGCCGCCATTATACCCTGTGGTTTTGGCCTCGGATTGTTCCTGCACAAGTGTGGCCAAGAGGGCACTCATAATATCCTACTTGCTTATAATTAACTCTGTGTTGGTGAAAGTGGCGTCCAGTTGGCAAGTGGAGACCTATGGGGTGATGACGAGTACTCAGTATCAGTTTCAATCGAATACGTACAAATGAGAAACTAACTTATCAGATCCTGGGTGGCTGATAATTTGGTATTAGAAATATTTTCCTCAGGTCTACTCTGCAGAAGAGTATCACCACCTCCTAATGAATCTCTAAGCCATATAACCATATTTAATAGCGAGATATTGTTCTACATAGTTAAAGAGGACTGCGCAGGGCATACTTTTAAATCGCAGGAAGCTTCTTTTCTTATCGGGCGATAAGGAATTGATATTTAATAAATGCTGCAGCAAGTTGTGCTCTCACCTAATCACCAAGGCACAGGCCACCAGGCCCCCAGACACGAGAAACACGGCCTCACTCATGCGGCGCGTACTGCCGCACAGTTGTCCAAGCATTAATGCTGATGCGGGGAGCCGAAGGTTGCAGCAGTAGATTGCTGAGCCACGGATTCAGGGAGCACAATCGAGCACCAGATCACCTTCCCCAGGGAAAGAGCATGCAGTGACTAACGCTGGGTGGGTTGGGAGCTGTCTGTGTATTCGAAGCAGCACACCAGACACTCTGCCTCACTCCTGCTACCTGGGTGTTTGTCTGTTTCATGTGTAGTTTGGCCGGTTATTTGATCATGCTTGTTGTATCCGTAAGGGGGAGGTCCAGTGCCTGGGTTGTGTGGGAGGAAGGATAGCTCAGGGGCAACACGTTAGTCTTGTAAGCAAGGCAAAGCAGTGCAACACATGTTTGAATCCCATCCCGTGCTTAGAAACCACTTGTTAGTATTAAGCATGTTATAAATGAAGAATTAAACTTAGTCTTAAAAGTTAAACTTGTTCTATGAGGGTGTTTGTTGAGTGCATGCATGCGTGGGTAGTTATGGTTGTGCTCACAGGCCATTTGAAATATGACTCATCTCCGCAATTCTATCTAAATGTGACACATGGCTGATCACAAATGTGACACATGGGTAATCTTCCCGAGTCTGTCTAAATGTGACATGTGGGGAATCTTCCCGAGTCTGTCTAAATGTGACATGTGGGGAATCTTCCCGAGTCTGTCTAAATGTGACATGTGGGGAATCTTCACAGAACTGTCTAAATGTGACACATGGGTAATCTTCACAGGACTGTCTAAATGTGACACATGGCTAATCTTCACAGAACTGTCTAAGTGTGACATGTGGCTAATCTTTACAGAACTGTCTAAGTGTGACATGTGGCTAATCTTCACAGAACTGTCTAAATGTGACATGTGGCTAATCGTCACAGAACTGTCTAAGTGTGACATGTGGCTAATCTTCACATAACTGTTTAAATGTGACGCATGGCTAATCTTCACAGAACTGTCTAAGTGTGACATGTGGCTAATCTTCAAAGAACTGTCTATGTGTGACATGTGGCCAATCTTCATAGAACTGTCTAAGTGTGACATGTGGCCAATCTTCACAGAACTGTCTAAGTGTGACATGTGTGACTAATCTTCACAGAACTGTCTAAATGTGATGCGTGGCTAATCTTCACAGAACTGTCTAAATGTGACGCATGGCTAATCATCACAACTCTATGTAAATGTGGCGCATGGCTAATCTTCCCAAGTCTATCTAAATGTGACATGTGGCTAATCATCACAGCTCTATGTAAATGTGATGCATGGCTAATCTTCCCAAGTCTGTCTAAATGTGACATGTGGCTAATCATCACAGCTCTATGTAAATGTGACGCATGGCTAATCTTCCCAAGTCTGTCTAAATGTGACATGTGGCTAATCATCACAGCTCTATGTAAATGTGACTCATGGCTAATCTTCCCAAGTCTGTCTAAATGTGACATGTGGCTAATCTTCACAATTGTATCTAATGTGACGCACGGCTAATCTTCACAATGCTATCTAAATGGCTGATCACAAATGTGACACATGGGTAATCTTCCCAAGTCTGTCTAAATGTGACATGTGGCTAATCTTCACATAACTGTTTAAATGTGACACGTGGCTAATCTTCACAGAACTGTCTAAGTGTGACATGTCGCTAATCTTCAAAGAACTGTCTATGTGTGACATGTGGCCAATCTTCATAGAACTGTCTAAGTGTGACATGTGGCCAATCTTCACAGAACTGTCTAAGTGTGACATGTCGCTAATCTTCACAGAACTGTCTAAATGTGACATTTGTGACTAATCTTCACAGAACTGTCTAAATGTGATGCGTGACTAATCTTCACAGAACTGTCTAAATGTGATACGTGGCTAATCTTCACATAACTGTCTAAGTGTGACATGTCGCTAATCTTCAAAGAACTGTCTATGTGTGACATGTGGCCAATCTTCATAGAACTGTCTAAGTGTGACATGTGGCCAATCTTCACAGAACTGTCTAAGTGTGACATGTGGCTAATCTTCAAAGAACTGTCTATGTGTGACATGTGGCCAATCTTCATAGAACTGTCTAAGTGTGACATGTCGCTAATCTTCACAGAACTGTCTAAGTGTGACATGTGTGACTAATCTTCACAGAACTGTCTAAATGTGATACGTGGCTAATCTTCACATAACTGTCTAAATGTGAGGCATGACTAATAACGAACAGTTTGGAATAAAGGGAGCTTCAGCCCTCCTAGAAAAATAAACCAAATGAAATCCCTCCTACCACTTTAGCTGGAATATAGAAGAATTGACATTGTCGTAGAGTGCTCATCAGTGCTTAGAGGTAGAATGAAGGTGCTATGAAACCCAGATCGATGAACTAGACCAGGCCCTTTAGTTTAAAAGTGTAGTTACACGCACATGACCTGTGCAAAGTGGATCTTTGAGCTTTGTCTTGAACACCAGGTTTTTCTGAAGAGGGGAAGTTGCTGGCATTTGAAAGGTTGTTTTTTTAAAGAGCAATCACTGATTTAGTGTGTGTTTATTTGTGCGTGGCGTGGCGAGTTGAGGGATTTGGACCAAGGCTCGTGTACACAGGCAAGATCTGATTAGGTTTTGGCAGCAGCTGCGAGTGAGTCTGATGTCGGGGTCAGTTCTCTGGCTCCATTTCCAGAAAATTATAGGGTCTGAGCGCAAGCGCCGAGCGAATAAGTACTGCACAGCTCATGTGTCTTGAGCTATTGGCAAAGCCCTGGAGGGGAACATATCAAATGGCCGAGCGCTTGAAGGGCTGCCAAGGCGCCTCGAAGCACTCTTTCCTGGCAGCAACATCTACATGAAAGGTGTGCGTCAGCTAGAAAAAAACACACTTACACAATGGGGAAAATATCTGTTTACCATGTTTTGTCACTTCATGCGTGTTACCATAAAACCTGCAAGTTTAAGTACCACGCCTTCACCAAGGCGGCAACTGCACTCAGTGCAGCAGCAAACACAGTGGAACCCAACAAACGCAGTCATGATTGTGAGTTATGTCAATGTCATGGAGACGGCTGGGCCATCGATTTGTTTTGGGCTGCCTGGAAACAGCATGCTGACATTACCCCTACAGTGTGTACATGTTTTAGGTGGAATGGGAAGTGGAACTGGTGGTACCCCCAGTCCATACACCCCCCACCCTCTTACAAAATGACTTGCAATGTTCAGGTGGAGAACAGCCTTATGGCTCTGCAACTGTCCTTGTTGCAGTTTCCCAGACGTCACCTTGATAGAAGCTGCAGTGATTGGCCTGATCATGACCTTTCACCTTTCTTTTTCCCATGTGTGTACTTAGGCTTACTTTCTGCCATTTGATGGTTATCTAACTCCAGGCCTGGGTTGCACCCATACGGATTTTCAGGAGACCCCTCATTAATATTCATAAGATAAATTTGCCTACGATGATTCTAAATGTGTGCACGTGTTTCCTCATGAATATTAATGAGGGCTATTCTGAAAACCCATCAGCATTCCGGCGCTCGAGGCCCATATTTGGACAAAAATTGGTCGGGGTTATACAGTGGCCAGGAGGGGCCAAGTGAGGCATGCTGCCCTCAGCCCCGCAGGAATGTAGAAGGGTAAGTAGTACCATGCCGGTGAGTGGGTGCATGGGTGCAAGCTATTCCACATGCATTCACACCCTGTACTGCTCTCAAGTAACATTGGATTGTGCTGTAATAGTCACATGGGCTCCCATTCCCACGGACAGCTGGAACAGGCTTACTCACATGGGAATTTGGCAAGTCAGGGGTTTCAGCAAGTGTTGTGCATCTCCCGGGCATTTACATGTGTTCTTGGGTTCAGTGTATGTGGGCCATTTAACAGAATGGCCATCGCTTTCTGCCCATCTGCTGCAACAGGCCCATGTCTTGCACACTTGTATGTGACCCGCATGGAGCATTTATATGTGCATGATGTGTTGTCCAGCATTTTGAGCTTTTGCTGATCTGTGTGCTCACCTGGAACTGCTGTCCTGTGACTCATGGAAAAGCCAGACATTCCACGGCAGGCGTTGGGGAAGGTGTGTGCCCACACACCAAGCACATGCGAATCCCTGCGAGTTGATATACATGTTGGCATGTGCAGATGCAGTTTTCCACAGTGGGCGCATTGCAGTGGTGACTGCAGCAGCAGAGGTTGTAAACCAGTGTGTGCTTTGCTGATCACCACATTTCTGGCATATTTGTGTGACAACAAACATTGCTCTATGAGGTACCAGACATGGTTTTGGGTCAATGAGTGTGGACATGTGTGCTCATGCGCGTGATGTACCGATGCACAGACCTCACAATACTGCACTACTGTTAAAAGATGCCAGCCACCCATACTCTGTACAGCGCTCCGCTGCTCTTGAGCTAGGTCTGTGCTTTAAACAAAATAAATAAATGAATGAATAAATAAATGAATGAATAAATAAATAAATAATAACATATTGACATCATCCTCCCATGTCTACATGTGAAGCAGTGGTACGTGGACATAGGCATGTGCATGTTTGTAAGCAGGGACATGATTTGGGGTTGCATGCCCTGTTAAAGTCACATATAATTAATCGTAGTCATAGGAGAGGGGGATAGGTTGGGGGCCATTGGCCATATCTGGGAGGACTGGAAGTCGCTGGCCACTCACACACTTCACTTAAGAGGTTTTTGATAACCATGTCCCATTCATGGGGAGAGCTACTCTTCAGCCCCATTTTCAACTTCTCAAATTCCCTCCAGGTCCCTGACATCAATGTACGGTGGCAGCGGTGAGGCACCCCCTGTGGCCAAGCACCCCCAAGGGTTTTATGGGAGCTGCTTCCGGACACGCCTCTTCAGATCTTGCCGATGCTAGTTATGTTCACTGCAACGTTTACAGTTTGCAGGGCTTTGCGTGATCTTCAACCGTGTGGGCGCTATGAGGTGCACAGCCTCCTTCAGAACTCCCTCAACCGAGGCGTTGATCACCTGATCATTGTCCCAGGTGAAGCATTGCTGTGGTGTGGTCCGGCCATGTGCTCAATGTCGTGGGGTAGAGAAGGAAGCTCACTGGTCAGGGAAGACTATTATGAGGATGGCCTTTTAAGGCCTGTCCCCATAACAATAACCAATGGATCTGACGAAGGTAAAGAAATGGACGAAAGAGAGTTTTTGACAAAATGAGCTGAAGATACATGTTATGTTATTCCATGAAGTCAACAGCCAGAAACTACCATTCTACTCTCTCTCAGGACACTTCCTCCACCAGCAATGCTTGTGAAGATCACTAACAACCAAATGCTCACGCTAAGGACTATGGCCCCTGTGTTGAGTCACTGAGACAAGGAAATCCCACCGCCTTCATTAAAGAAACATCTTGTATATTGGTCTCCCAAGATAGCACACAATTACACTTAGTTCTAAGGGATCATCCAGAATGGAGCTGAGACTAGAAAGAACTCACCATGCACTGACTTCTACTCAAGGATGCTCAGAGAAGTCCATGAAGCCGCCTGCTCTCCTGGGCCCCTATGTTCATCATGCAGTGACTTCTACTCAAGGATGCTCAGAGAAGTCCATGAAGCCGCCTGCTCTCCTGGGCCGCTGTGCTCATCATGCACTGACGTCTACTCATGGATGCTCAGAGAAGTCCATGAAGCCGCCTGCTCTCCTGGGCCGCTGTGCTCACCATGCACTGACGTCTACTTTAGGATGCTCAGAGAAGTCCATGAAGCCGCCTGCTCTCCTGGGCCGCTGTGCTCATCATTCACTGACATCTACTTTAGGATGCTCAGAGAAGTCCATGAAGCCGCCTGCTCTCCTGGGCCGCTGTGCTCATCACGCACTGACGTCTACTTTAGGATGCTCAGAGAAGTCCATGGAGCCGCCTGCTCTCCTGGGCCACTATGCTCATCACGCACTGACGTCTACTTTAGGATGCTCAGAGAAGTCCATGAAGCCGCCTGCTCTCCTGGGCCGCTGTGCTCACCATGCACTGACTTCTACTCAAGGATGCTCAGAGAAGTCCATGAAGCCGCCTGCTCTCCTGGGCCCCTATGTTCATCATGCAGTGACTTCTACTCAAGGATGCTCAGAGAAGTCCATGAAGCCGCCTGCTCTCCTGGGCCACTATGCTCATCACGCACTGACGTCTACTCATGGATGCTCAGAGAAGTCCATGAAGCCGCCTGCTCTCCTGGGCCGCTGTGCTCATCATGCACTGACGTCTACTCATGGATGCTCAGAGAAGTCCATGAAGCCGCCTGCTCTCCTGGGCCGCTGTGCTCACCATGCACTGGCGTCTACTTTAGGATGCTCACAGAAGTCCATGAAGCCGCCTGCTCTCCTGGGCCGCTATGCTCATCATGCACTGAGGTCTACTTTAGGATGCTCAGAGAAGTCCATGAAGCCGCCTGCTCTCCTGGGCCGCAATGCTCATCACGCACTGACGTCTACTTTAGGATGCTCAGAGAAATCCATGAAGCCGCCTGCTCTCCTGGGCCACTATGCTCATCATGCACTGACGTCTACTCATGGATGCTCAGAGAAGTCCATGAAGCCGCCTGCTCTCCTGGCCGCTGTGCTCATCACGCACTGACGTCTACTTTAGGATGCTCAGAGAAGTCCATGAAGCCGCCTTCTCTCCTGGGCCACTATACTTGATGAAGACATTCCCAACCACACATCCAAACACACCCTGATGCTTACTGGCTGCGAAGTCCACTATATCTGCCGATCATAACATCCATACGGAGCGGAAAGTCGTGCTGGAGCACTTAAAGCAGGACTCTGCAGATAGGAGACTCCAAAGCCCACCTGAAGGTGCATAGCAACCAGCCTATGGAAGGACAAAGCACTGTGAGATCGAATTAAACAAATATATATATATATATTTTGCCAAAAACATTTGTTAAAGAGACGTTATAGTTACTTTGCATTAATAAAAACCTATCCATAGTATGGTTACAAGTGAAATCGAAAACCCCCAGAAATGTGCCAGTTATGGTAAGCTAAGCAACCATAACTCGCGCCACCACCCTGCACTGCTAAAACTAACACCCATGACATGAAAGATGACATCACATATTTATGTAATTGATGACATCACTGATGACATCACATGTCCGGCCCCTTCTTTTTTGTTCACTAACACGTCTAGGCCAGGTGGTTTTCTTCACTGACAGTCAGAAGCTGAAAATTCAAAAGATACTGGGCCTCATTACACGGAAGGCGGTAAGGGTTAACGGTCACCAGTAATGGTACCGGTGACCGTTAACCCTTACCGCCTTACTACGAGGTCCCTTTGCGTGTTGGTACTTTAACGCCTGCTTTTTAGCGGGCGTTAAAAATCAACCCGCAAAGGGACCAGGGTGCTAATTACGGTACCGCAATTTGCGGTACCGTAATTAGCCCCTTCCCCATTCCCATTATGCCCTATGGGGCAAAAATGGGAATGGGGAAGGGCAATGGGGGAAGGGGGAATTACTGCCCCACCAACCTTGGAATAAGGCGGTAATTCCCCTTTCCTCCAACGCTGTGCCGGTGTTTTACCGCCTACCGTGTAATGAGGCCCACTGTATTTGCAGACCTTACCCTTCTCATATGTTCTTAATGTACTTTCTTTAGGGTTCAGCCGCATCTTGTGATGCATATACATAGGGGAAGAAGCAGGCCTGCAACACAGCTATCGCTTCTGTACATCAAGATAACCATTTAGGTTATGAAAAGTTTCTGATGCTACAGCTTCTCTTTGGGTTACTTATATTACCTCTATATGTCACAGACATGTATGCATTGTGGTCTCTTTATGTTTTGTTTGTAGTAGTACAAGTGTGTAGTAAGTGATACATTATTAGCTAGTTATTACATGTTGCACAGTATGCAAAAGTCTGATACGGATGCATTCACCATTTCACTATTGAACAGTGCAACATTAAAAATATTACACCTCTATGGCGTACGCTGCAGCCAATGCCTATGTTCCTGTATGAGTAGGTTGCTGTACTAGAAAGACAACTGCAATGGAATGTTGTTTATAGCAGTACATTGCTTATTGAAGTACGTAGTTCATGATACGTCTCCCGATCACCCCTGACACTTTTTTACCAACATGATACTCACAATCTCTTGTAAGTATTTTTCATGAAAAGTAACTGCACATGTGTTGTCATCAGTGATGTCATCAATGACATTTGTGATGTCATCTTTGATGTCCTGGGTGTCAGTCTTACCAGTGCACAGTGGTGGCGCGAGTTATGGTTGCTTAGCTTACCATCACTGTGAATTTCTGGGGGTTTTCGATTTTACTCGTAACTATAATATGGATGGGTTTTTATTAATGCAACGTAACTATAATGTCCCTTTAAAAAAGTGTTTGCACTGAATTTGATAGGTTTTTATTAGCGCAACTGAACCATAATATCCCTTTAACAAAGTTTTTTCACTGAATTTAATAGGTTTTTATTAGCGCAACTTAACCATAACGTCCCTTTAAAAAAGTTTTTTTCGCTGAATTTCATAGGTTTTTACCAGGATACCCTTAATTTGTGCAGATGTACCATACAACATACTGAACCCCCTGGCCCAATGCTGGAACCCTCTGAACCCCCTGGACCGTGCAACTGTTTGCGGACCTCGGGTCGCATCCACCCTACCCAAAAGCTCAGGGGTTGTCTTACATTATTGATGCATGCAGCAAAGAAAGTGAACATGTTTAAAGAGCAACACATACGTGAATTATAAGGAAAAATGAAGTAGGTCTACAAACTCTGTACTTATAAATTCAGCAGTGCATTTGCATAGGGTATGCAACATAATGGAATGCACCAAGGAGAAAAATAACCTGTGTTACCTCTGTGCTGCTTTACATACAAACTGAGAAGCAACTGTCAGTGGGAAACTTGCAAAGTAGTGACAGCAGAATGGTACTAGAAAGTAGTAAATACACGATATGTCTTCCTATAACTGTGCAGATTGTTCTGTGTACATGACTTGTAAAATATTTTCTTTTTTTAAATAGAAATGGCAAACACCCTGGAGTGGCTGGGGGAGAATTTCCCTCTTGATGAAATGAGTGAAGCTAGGAACTCCAATGGTACACAATGCAGTTTGAAAAGTAAGAGAATTAATACACATTGTTTCACATGTAGCTGAAACATGTTTTTTTGTTTAACAGTACATACAGGAAATGAAAGGAATCTGCCGGACGCACTAGCTACTACACAACTGCATGAGCACATAGAAACCCAAACTGACAATGCGGCCAATGAACTAGTGAGCCTGGGGGCAAAAATGGACCAATTGAGTGACATTTTTGCAGATTTAAAACTACTTGTTCAAAGGCATTTAATGGAAAATATAAAGTAGCACTGCCTCACTTGCACCTGTACCCCCTCCCCCTGCCCCTGCCTACCACCCCAACAAATTCCCTGTAAGCGAATATGTTATGATGAGACCTCAATCCCTTCCTCCCCAAATGACCAGCCTGAACAAAACCCCAATTCCCCTGTATATGTTTCCATTTCCGCTACCCCTTCCCTTTCCTAATTGTGTGTATTTGTGTATGTAAATAAAGTTCTATGTGCATACTGTTGCTGTGTGTATGTGTGTTTTCTTTTTTAAAAGCCCCAGTAGAAGTCCACAAAGCGCACCACTGTCCAGCCTGTCTGGAATCAAAATGGAGGTTTCCTACGGACACCCCGCCTATCCGGGCTGTCCGGAATCAAAATGGCGGTGTTGGTAGGACTTCCCGCCTGTCCGGACATGTCCGCAAAGTTGTGATGTACCTCTAATTAGTTCAGGGAGCCCACCGCTGTCCTGTGGACACCTGGGCGGAGGCGCCTCACTTTCCCCATGTCCTACGGACATCATGTTTGTCCGGCATGTCTGAAAAAGTTGTGGCATACTTTTTATTAGTTTAGGGAGCCCACCCCTGTCCGGCAGATACCTGGGCACATGCACATCACACACCCTGGGTCCTGCGAACAATGTGCCTGTCGCGCATGTCCGCAAAGCAGTGACATACTTTAATAAGTTCAGGGAGCCCACCCACCTGGGCACATGTGCATCACACCCCATGGGTCCTACGAACACCACGCCTGTACGGAACTGTCCGCCGCATTTGTGTTGCACTTTTAATTAGTTAGGGGAGCCCAACTGTAAACACCAGAGGGGGGGTGTCCGTACTCCTGCTCTCTATATTGTAGAGGAGAGGCACAGAGGAACCCAGCCAAGATTCTCTATTATTGGTAACGTATTCGAGCAATCAAGGCCTAGCTTCTCAGGAGGTGATGCAGGCTGGTTCTTAAGTACAGTGTAGTCCCCAAGCACCCACAAAGGAATGTCCACACTGTATTAGTTAAAACACAATCTTTATATAAATAAGGTTCAAGTTTATATACACAATCCCAATAATAATCTTTGTGCTCCGACAATTCTAAAATGGTAAATATATACAGTTCTAGGTGGTACCACTATTACTCTGATTCGTTTAAAATGCATCAACTGTACTCAGTTCAAGTAGCATACGAATCAACACAGCAAAACGATATCAACCATAGACTTAGGAGGAAGACAAGTTGGTTAGACAATTGGCAGAATGCTGAGCCCTTACCATCAGGCACAGTATGAGTTCTGTTCTGTATGAGGATCCCCCCACCTGGGCAACCTGTAAATGAAGATGCACTACCAGCCCAGTCCATATATTGTCTATTAAAGTCTTATCTTCTTCTAAAGTTCTGCAATCCAAATGTACTTTGTGTTGTAGAGTTCTTCGTCTTTGAATCGACTGGCCCTTCTTGAGTGCACTCCCTTTCAGGCAGGAGCCACAGGTCATCGAACTTCCGAGATGAAGAAAGGGTGAACGTTGTCGCTGAGGCAGCAGTTTCGGTCCTTGCGGTGCTCGTAGACAAGTGATCGAAAACATCCTGCAACAGGGGAGGCGTGCGGTGCACCTCAACAATGATGGTTCATTGCCGCAAAGAGCCAATGAAGAACTTTGGCCAGCAAGGGCGTCGAGTCGTTGGCGTCTGGCGTCGACAGACGGGATGTGACCATGGCTGGCTTCAGTTGCTTCATCAGCATCTCTGAGGTCTTCGAATGTGGGAAACCCACCAGCGGATTCTCGTCGGCGGCCTTGACTTTCTCCGGCAGGATGAAATCGGTCGACGAGGATGAATAAGGGAGTCCTTGGATCAAATGTTCTTAGGCATAGAGAGCACTGCGGCTCCGATCGGTGACGTCAGTAGTCGATGGTGGAAGGCTGTCCGGTGCTTCTCTTCGTTCTCCTCAACAGTTCCCTTTTCCAGTCGGCAGTCTTTCGAGGGTCTGACTTACAGGGAGCTTCAGCAAAGGTTAGCAGTGCATGATGGTCCCTCGTATCTCGGGGTGCGGTCTCCTTGCCAGGTCCTCTCTTGGGTCAGTTCTTGAAGGCACAGCAGCTTTCAGATTACAAGGAAGGGAACAGCGGTTCACCTTCTTCTTTTGGCTTGGCTTCGAGAGTAAGCATCAAGTATCAACTTCAGCTTCTGAACAATTTCTAGTAGTGAGAGTCCCCCAGATATACTGTTGATCTCCCATTCATTCTGCTGGGTCACACTCAGGCAACCAATCACTCAGAAGGGCATTCAGGCAGTCAGGCAACCAATCAGTTGCACAGTGCATTCAGGCCATTCTTCTCCATCCAGACACTCACAACACAGAATGTGGATTGATATGATATGATATGGCATTTATAATGCGCCTATGCACAAATGTATCAAGACGCGACGAGGCAAGGGAGGGGGAGCAAATGGAGGACAGACAACGATCCTACTAGGCCAGGTGTCATTCAGATCATGGGATGGGGGAAGGGGAAAAAGTGCGGGGGGGGAGGGGAGCGGACAGTGCAGTACATGGGAATAGAATAATAACAATAAGTATAGTAATGTCCAGCGGTGGCAAGTGCAAGTTAAGTGCAGACATCAGGTGTTAAGTGCTGGTAGTGGGACTGTAGGTATACAGAAACAGTCTCAGACTGCGTGGGTTGCCAGGTAGGCAGTGTGGGTGTATGCGACTGGCAGGGGAGGGACCTGGGCCCAACATCAGAGGGTGGCCAGGTAACCAGTGCAGTTACTGTTTCAACCAGGAGGTCAGCAGTGGAGAGGAGGAGAGAAAGCAGAAGCAAAGAGAAAGGTTTTGAGGTGCTTCCCGAACCGGAGCTGGTTCTCCTCAAGTTTCAGGGATGCAGGGAGGCTGTTCCAGCCGAACAAAGAGATCTACCACCAACTCGTTGCTTGAAAAAGCGACTGACCCTGAGGGAGTTGGAGGCGGATGAGCGAAGAGCTTGAGAAGGAAGATATTTAGGAAGACAGAGTTGAAGGTATTTAGGCCCCAGGCCCCAGAAGGCCTTGTGGACAATGCAAAGGGTTTTGAACTTAATCCTCGCAGCCACTGGGAGCTAGTGCAGAGATTTCATTCCTGGAGAGATCCGATCCCTGGGCTTGAGGCCAAGGATAAGTCTTGCAGTCCTGTTTTTGATGAGTTGCACAGGGCAGAGAGTAGAGGCAGGCAGATTTAGAAAGAGGCTGTTGCAGTAGTCCAGCCTAGAGAAAACCAGAGCTATGGAGACAGTGGGCTTCTGGGGGAAGGAGAGGAAAGGAAGAATACCTCTGAGGAGGTGGAGTTGGTAGCGTGACTTCTTAGAGACGTCAGAGATGTGTGGAGAGAAGGAGAGTGTGGAGTCAAAGATGACCCCAAGGTTTTTAGCCTTGCAGATTGGAGCAGGAGGAGGGCTAAGAGAGGCCAGCCAGAGACTGACAGGAAAGGAGGGAGCGGGTTTGCCGACGGGGAGAATCTCCATCTTACTGGCATTAAGGCAGAGGTCATTGTCAACACACCACTCCTGGATAGCAGACAGTCAGTCAGTGATGAGGGAAGGAGAAGAGGAGGCTGAGGGTAGCCTGAAAATGAGCTGAGTGTCGTCCACATAGCACTGAAAGTTGGGGCAGAGAGCGGCAATGCGGTGGGCAAGAAGTGCCAGGTAGAGGTTGAAAAGCCAGGAAGAGAGGTTAGACCCCTGGGGGACACCACAGGTAGAGAAAAAGGTAGCAGAAAGGAAAGACCCAAGTTGGACCTGGGAGGGATGGTCAGAGAGGAAAGAGGTCAGCCAAGTCAGGGCCTGACCAGTGATACCCAAGTTATCATGGAGACCTTTGAGCAGGATTGCGTGGTTGACCGTGTCAAAGGCAGAGGAGAGATCAAGCAAGAAGAGGACACAGGGGGTGTTAGAATCAAGGTTGGATTCGGACAAGCACTTTGCCATTCAGCACTATACACTGCATTCATACCAGTTTCGGGCAGGGCTGTCTCAGTCATTGTGTCCAACACCAGATACTAGACACCAGTAACACAAAATGCGTATTCGTCACACACTCCATTCACCCAGGTCCCACCTCACGGGCGTACCCACAACATACAGTCATTGGGAAGGCTCCAGCCAGTCTGGCCTGGACATCCCCACAACACCATATATGGAACTTCCACCCAACGGCCATTCAGGGTGAAGGGACAGAGTCAGGGCTTCCCGGGACTTCAGGAAAAGTAAGGAAACAGGCGATAGAAAGCAAGAGGCCACAGGGGCCATCTTGTTTACTATCAGGAATCCACTGATTCCAATGACAGGGCCTGGGCATCCCAAAATGGAGGATACTCAGGGCACCTGTCAATTCAGCACGGAGCTGCCACAAGCCCGTACCCTGTTCTGTGGGTCACACAGGTGCCCAAAAACATACACTAGGAGAACAGGGTTGTACTCCCACTCATGGGTGCCATAAGGGTATCCCAAGGGCCTGTTCACCAAACCAAATACAGGAAGAGCTGCACTGCCAAGAGTCCCACATGAACTCCTGTGTAGAAAACAAGTCAGAACACATGATAAAAAGCAAGGATATGGAGGCCCTGTCCCTCCAATGCATTTCCAGCATCACACCAAACTTGTCCGTAGGACACCTAGGCACATGCGCACAACGGATCCCACACAATAGGTGACAGACAGCCGTCCCATTCGTGAACGTTCGTGACATCACCATGTGACTGCACCAACGCTGAGCATCGGCCCTTATTTGCAAACACTGTCCGGGCACCCAGATACCAAGAAAGTGCTTCTTTGAGCAATCCAAGGTGTTTTACTGTGAAACTTCACCCTTGCAGAGGTCCCAGACAATGGCTCTGGCCACATAGAGACTTTTTGGAACTTTTTGAGCACAGCTTGGGGTTCAAAGTGTCCGTGAAGCATGTGAATGTCCGCAAAGCACTCCCCAGCACCCCTATAAAAGGCCACACCCCAGTGCTGCTCCTCATTCTGTTTTTTGATTTCCAGGACAGAGCACTTGGCTGTCATTGGCATTGGTATTGCTGGGTTGCTGCTCAGCGCACTAGGCTGTAATGGGCATTGCTGTTGCTATCCAGGCCAGATTTGGATGGACTCACAAACGCCTGCTTTCCCTGCATACAGACAGGTTGGACGGAGATGGCCGGGCCCAAACTCAGTCAAGATTAAGAATGTGAGTGGGCGTCATGAGTGGAAGGGACTGTGAGTGTTGGCCAGTCCCAGATCTGGATGGAGATGCAGAGATGCTCGCACGCCCCACCTGGAGAGAATATGAAAGTTTAGCGCCTCCCTCCCAGACAGCAATGCCAATTAATCAATCCACTAACTATTTCACACCTCTGCATACACCTCTCAAACTCTAACCAAACATAACCACAAGCCTGTAACACAACAATCTGCACAAACTTCACTACACTGCAGCAACAAAACAAACCACACATAGAATCGCACAACAGCACACAACGACTACCTACCGAAAAACACCTCAAGCCCAGCCAACTGAGTTAGCCTGGTTGAGGCCGCCAACAGCACATCACTTCTCTCTTGCACTTTTCCACTTATTCCCAGTAACTCACCACCCCTTCCCTTTTTTCAGAGCTGCCAGAGCGCCAGGGGAACACTCTGCTGGTGATAGTACGTGGTACAAATATCCTTTAACATTAACAACATTAACATTAACGTTGCTAGATTTCCTGGTCAAAGCAGTTGGCTTTGGCTTGCATTGCAATGATTGCCATTGCTGGTGCTGGATTGCTGTTCAGAGCACTTGGCTGTGATTTCCATTAGTATTGCTGGATTTGCTGCTACTGGAGATTATGGCATCCATGCTTGCTGCGTGTGCTGGATCTTCAGCACCACCCTCACCACAACCACCACCAAAATCTCCTGTAGAGCCTGGGGAGGGGAACAGGCATGATGATGCAGAGGGGGAACAAGAAGATGAAGAGGATGAGGTAGTGGAAGTCCCCGCTACCAGCTGCAGATGTGAGTCTGGGTGTGGAGGCTTTTTTACCATCATTGGGGGGTAGCCACAGCTAAAGCAGCCAAGGTTTGCTGCAATGACTGGTACTCAGTCACGGCAAACCAGGGCTGTACAGTTATGGCACCACCTCCATGTGGCGACACCTGAGTTCCAACAACAAAGCTGCAGTTGAGAGGGTTGTCCCCTTAGTACAGGGTAGTAGGTTTAGTTCCACTGAAACATCCTCAACATCTGCTCCTGTCACCACAAGGGACACTCCTGTGGGGCAGTGGTTCCCTGGCTCAGCCTTTCAGGCCATACATACTGCCTTAGATCCTTACCTTTCAACGGTCACTGTATTGTGCGTGTACTGCGACGCAGTACACTGCAGGGGTGAGCATTTCTGGAGTGGTTTCGAGGATGCGGTCCAGGACCAAAGGAAAGTGCCCCCTACCTTGATGAGGCACACCCAACATCTTCCTCTCTCCACCTGCCCCTTTTTATCCCTTTGGTTGGTGACCCTTCCCTACACCCCCTTCCCTTCCTTGTGTGTCTCATAAAAAAAACAGCCAAAAATATATAAAACAAGAAAACACAACAAAAAAACATCTCTTTTCAGAGCCACCTTTCACAGTTTAAAAATAGAAGTGCCAATGAGGCAGGCGCCTGTGCAGTCCACGAAATCCGCAGACAGCGCAGTAGTTGCTGACTTCCAAAGCATGCAGGAGGTGGCAGCATGAAAACCATTGCATTCTTTTCCGGGAGAAAGTGGTGGCTCTGAAAAGATCCTTTTTGTTTTTTTGTTTGTTTTTGGAAGGTTTGAAGTGGGCAACACCTACTGCAAAAATGTTTCCTATAGTTGCAAACAGGGCAGCAAAGCATTTTGGATATCTCGCAAAAGAAAACTAATTGCCAGCTTCTGTAAGATGGACTCCATCTCTGCGAAAAATATTGGTGCTACGAAATGTAATGTTTTCATTGTGAAAGGAGGACATACCAACATCTCTCAAAAATGCGCAAACAGCCTTGTTGACATTGCGCCTCGCTTTCTCCATTTGCAGACCAAATGAAGAAGAGCGCAGCCACATCTGTCTCTGGCCAATGAGAGAAAAAATTACTCGGGAGTTTGGAAACATGTCCATGATTTTCCCAAGTGCCTCCTTCATCGCAAACTGCAGTGAGATTCCAGTAACATGCCTAAACTGTTCCCTCTACAATGAACAATAATAATGGCTAGATGATGCTGCATCACCAAAGTGGCACAAAGGGGAACCAAATCCAGACACTTCATGTCACTCACTCCATACCAGTGCACATTCATATGAGGGAATCCAAGATGTGCAGCCACTACACAGTGCTCTACATACACCTGCAACCAATGTATCCAAATGTCCCCCAAAATCCAGATTCTCTGCCTCCTGAAACCCATAGCCATAGCCAGAGCCATCTGCACTCCTCTCAGCAAACAGAGCCTCTGCCCTACTCTCTGCTTGCTCACCACACCCAGGGAATCTTATTGACCAATCCCCTGGCCTCCACATTCCCATTTGCATGCCTGCCATCCTGAAAAGTCCCAGATGCAGCATGCACGTTCTGTGAACTACGCGTTGTCCGTGGATAAATCGGTCAAAGAAAGGGGATGGGGAGAGAAGTGTAACCCAGGGTAGGAGAATTCCTCTATTGTGGTGGCTCTGAAAAGAGCCTTTTTTTAGGTGCTACTGTACAAATACCTTTTGTTTTCTATTTTTGGGGGCGGGTTCTCTTCTTTTCCTCCTTACTGCCTTACCTCTGCAAAGCATCCCTTAGATTGCGTAAAAAATGAGCATTTCCAAGAATGGACAATGAACGCTGTCTGGGATAAAACAGTGCACACTAAGGGAGTCAGTGTTGTCATTGGAGTTAACAGACATCTCAGCACGTCGCAAAAGTACACCCATGCCTCTATTATTGAGGCTTAGCACATATATAGAGAGGACATAGGCTACCTCTCCCTTTCACACCTGCAGCTATGTGTGATGCACCACACTGTAACAGACTACAAAGTTGGTCTGTATGTTGATAGCAGATTATTGACTCATTAGTATAAAATATAACAATTTATTTATCATCAAAACCCAAAGGGTTGGACCACCTATACGTTCCATATTATAACTCATATAGGACTTATATACGTTGGTCCAAAACAGACGGTATAGTGAGGCTAGTATGCAGTGATTTAGTGTGTTGTTTTACTTTAAATACACTTTTAAAGTCGACACTGTTGGTGTTTCCAGCATGAGTAATATCTTTATAACAGTTACAGAGCTATGATGTCAGTTGCTTCTCTCATGCTTTCCTCAGGACTGGTGGGTAGAGGATTTGGTGTTGCATTCATATCCAAACCACTCTGGGTCTGATTAGAAAAATAACAATAAAAAGATGATATTGACACTTCATGTATCTGCCTGGTTTTCTACATTTAGACTCTTGTGTTTAGGTGCTGTACATACCTGCACAATTGGGCTATTTTCTTTCTCAAGGTGTCATTAATACAACACTGGCTTGGGTGTTACAGGTTCCTGATCACAGTATAAACAAGAAAAAAGGAGGAGTTGCCTTTTCCTTTAGCTGCACACTTGTATACTAGATATCCTAGTATGCTTTTTTCTATAGCCTTCCTTTAGAAATGGTGGGGCTTATTCATTCTGGAGAGATGCTGTTTTTTCTGGCATCATCTGTGTTTCTCAGTGAAGGAAAACAGTGAAACACTAAATAAACTATGGTCTGGCCATGGGTGTGTGACCTGTCCTTTTATAGATACATACATACCCCTGTACCTGTAAAAGGATTCCCTCTTACTACTGTGACACCCCTATTCTAGGTGTCAATAATTGCCCTGTGTTTGTGTTCTGCTGTATCTGCATGGGGGCGTGCTGCAACTGCCCTTGCAGTGGGTTGAATGGTGCTTGCTGTAATTGCTGTGGTTGCTGTACCTGTTGTCCTTGTGGTGATTTTGCATGATACACTGTCTGGTCTTGGGCAAATCCATACCTAGCCTGTGAGCTATATGCTGGAGGATAAGCTGTCCCCCCTCTTGAGTATTGACCATTTCGTATATACCCTTGGCTCTCACATATGCACGCAATGTGTCCTGTCATTCCACACGTTCAACATATAGAAGGGTTTTGTCTAATTAGCCCTCCCTGGTTAAATCCTCCTTGCACATTCTGATTCTCATTTTGCAATTCTGAAATCCACCTTGAGTGTTTTGAAATCCACCCCTTCCTCAGTAACCCATGCCTTTACCTCGTGGTATAAACCCACTTCTTCCTTGATTCATTGGGTGCTGATTATTCGCCAGCAATGTGTCTACTGCTTGCTGTACTTCCAGCCTTCTCCGCTTGTTAATACCGCTCCTTCTATGGCATATTTTGACAATTGTTTCTGGACTAACTTAGCTCCCTCAATTTTTCTAGCATCATCTTTCTTTTTATTCTTCTCTCGTAACAGTCAACAGTGCTGCACTATAGTCAACTGTATTCAAGGCCATGCTTTTCCTTCCGTCCCCACTAACTTCTTAAGTTGCCTTTGTACTGGCTCAGGCAATCCTTGATACAGAATGTGGTAAAATACTGCCACTGTTTTACTCCATGGCTTCCGTGTTTCAAGAGACCAGCGCTCTTGAATGTCTTGAATTTAAGCAAGCAGATCTTCATCTTCTTTCATTTTTTGTGTCATAATCACACCCATATCTGATACATCAGGATATTGTACGCTAAGGGCTCTCCACACATCTGCCCTACAGTTATTAAATGGTGTTCCATCATGCGCCATGTTTTGTGCTGTGCCACTCAAATAACCTGCTCTCGTCAAATATCATGTGCTCTTTCCCCAAGAATAGCTGCTAGGAGACCCTTGATATCACCTATTGCCAAGGTATTGCCTCCCGTCATTTTCTCTAACTCATAAATCCATTTTCCTGCACCTGCCGTTAAATTGGGATGTTTGCATCTTAAATTATCCTTGTCCATCTGTGGCCATGGAATATACTGTGATCTGGTCCCTCCCTTTTCCAATAAGGGAAATTGCGTAAATCCTATTCTGCAATCCGCTTCCATCGTTTGCCCATCCATGGTAGGAACAATGGTTCCTGATCTCCATCTTCCTGGCAATGACCTCAGCCTGCTCACATATGGCGGTGACTCTCCATTCTCACTAAATCAACATCCTCTAGGATGCTCTGGATATGTTACAGGATCTGGCGTCCTATCCTTAGGTTGTTCTAGATCAGACCATCTTGCTCCCTTGTTTGTCTGCAGAGCAGACATCCCTTGAGACTGCTTTCCACTTCCTCCCTATTCCCCACCGAAGGTTTCTCTCTCTTTGTCTGACATATCTAGCCCCCTGGCTCCTCTCTTCCGCCCTTATCTAACGTCAGCCTCTCTAAGGACAAAGCTCTATGCTCGAGACTGAATGGGTCTCTTTCTTCGTTTCATGATTGGAAGACCAGGGATTGATCTCCCTTCTCTCGGCTTCCCAATTTGCTACCTTCTCTTAAATCCTGATAGACTTTCTCGATCCTCTCTCCGATGCTCCTTATATCGAAATCCTCATCTAATGTAACTTTAGATGGCCCTGATGTTGCTCCCTGTAACGGGAGGAACTCTTGTATGTCACTCCATTGTATCACTGGACTTGGCTCCATTAATTAATTCTGAATGCAATCAATCTCGCGTTCTCGTTGTTTCCTTTTTCGTTCTAATTCTTCATCTACTTCTCTCTGCTTCCTTGCTTCCCATCTAACTCTTTCTTCTTCCTTTCTTATTTCTTCTCGCCTTTCCCCGCTCTTCTTTCTTCCTCTACTTTTTGTCTCTGTATCCTCTTATCTCTTAATTTCTGAAATGGAAATCTGAGGTGAGGGCAACAGCACCAGAAGCCATTGACTATAGGCTAAAGATAAACAGCAGCGGTAAAGCAGGAGTATCACCGATTTCTAGCATGTTGGGAGAGACAACCACCGGATTAAACCAGGCTCACAAATCAATGTTGGGTGATGACAATCAAAGGTGATTCATTCATTGGCTTGTAAGTCAAGGAAACACAGCAGGCTGCCTCAAACCGAGACCCACCCACCTGACCTGACCCGCCCTCCAGACACATTTGGTCTCTTAGTACGTTTGGCAGTGCGGGAACAATGGCGCTAAAAGTAATGGTAATTCTACTACTGCTACTTTTCCCGCACTGCCAAATTGCAAGTTTGCTCTTGGGGGTTGGCTGATTTACCTTCAGCAAAGAGCTGGAGGTAAATTGGGCCCTGTGACAAATCAGGGAGAAAAGCTGCAGATCAAGCCAATTAAGTAATGGTGCAGTCAGCCAGGAAGGCTGGGAGGACTGTGAGGATTGTGATGTCACGCAGGTCATGATGTCACTATGGGAGGGTCTCCCTGGGAAAGACATGGCTTTGGTCCTATGAGAGAGGAAGGATTTCCTAGGAGGTGCTTTTCTTGAATATACTGTTTTTTTTTCTTTTTCCGTGGATCATGTTGTTATTATTTGTTTTTTTGTCCGGCAGGTACAGAGAGAAATGAGGAGGAAGAAGATTCTCAGGAAGAATCTACCAAGTATGAGTGGCCGTATTAGAGAAAGAGACTAATACCAGAAGTTAAAGCACTCCTTTTGAGCACGTTTATATTTTAAGAGAAGTTCGCCTGATGCGGAGCGGCTTTGTCGGAGCGTGTCGCTAAACCCCGACAAAGCGAAAGTCAGCTGTGTACGCTACAAGCCATGCGTACAAAGAGCTGAGCGGTGATTGCTCCCTCACTCCGGCCCCCACCCTTGGAAGGGCGGAGCCGGGCCATGTGACAGCTGACGCAGAGTCCTTGTAATGAAGACAGCAAGCCGGCCATCACCTGTCCACTGTCATCGGGGCACAGTTAAAGAAGGGCCAAAGTCTCCAGAGACAGTCGGTCTCGTGGAGACTGGGAAGCGAAGCTAAATACCGAGGAGGAGTGTGGAATCTCTGCGGCCGCTTCCAGCGAAACAAAGCACGAAGCAAGGAGGTGAGGAGGGGAAGGCTCCAACATGTGAGGAGTGCAGGAGAAGACGTAAAATGCTTCGCTTACCAAGGGGATATGATGAACTGACTAGGAAGGCCGAAGAGGACATTAAAAGCACTGGTTATTGAATAATAGCGCATTAAGATTTGGGAAAGGAGAGAGAGAGAGCCAGTTGGAAATGACCACATCTGCCTTTTGAATGGAATGGATGACTGTTTCCTTGAGTGGAGTCCTTCCCATGAGTTGGTCCCTGGACTTTACATTCTGAAACATCGGCCAGTTAAGTCTCCCTAAACATAAGCTGAAACCCTCATTTATCAAAAGACTGCCTATGAGAAAGGAGGGTCGAGCGGTCTGCCTACAGAAAGACACAGTTTGTTAGCCTTATAAGTTAATAAATTATAGTGATTTCAACACAATCTGTTTCCAGAGTGTTCTTTCCCGTCCTCACCCTTACAGGCCCCCACTGGTAAGATTACCCCAGTGGAGTCCACCTACCGGTTACGATAGCTCCGTTTTTCAGTATTATCGGTGGGATACTGGCAAACCTATAATGAAGCCCATTATTTTTATCATATGTCACCTGACCAGGGAAGATTCAAGACAATATTTGTTCTCATTATAAGTTTGTCAGTATCCCGATGGTAATTACCGGGATATTACAGGTGCTGGCAAAAGCAGTAAATTCCCATTCCATAGCACTCCGTGGTGGGAATTGCTGGTATTACCAATACCGGTGCCAGTAACAATGGCTGTTTTTTGCCAGTGGGTCTGATTTACCTCCAGCTCTTGGCTAGTGGTAAATCAGTCAACCCCCACCGGCAAACTAATATTTTGGAGGTGCAGGAGAAGTGGTGGAAACGGAATCACAGCCACTTTTGCCACCACTTTTCCTGCACCACCAAACTCATAATGAATTACTACCAGGCCTTCCGGCACACGTATCCAGCCTCCTGCCATAACAACTGACCCATTCATGAGATTCTCATTAATGTTCATAAAGGGATGTGACAAATGATGACCTACTTCCGGTGAGACGTGACCTGACATGGGGAGGATAGCGCTTGCCATGGGATCTCTTCCGGCCCTGCTTCATCAGCAAAGGGGCGACGGCCCCCTGCCTCCATGATGACATCCCTTTGCAATCAGTCTGCTAGACAGAGACACTAGTAGCATAAAGGCGGCACAGCAGAGAAACTAGTAGCAGAAATAAAGGCAGCACGGCAGAGAAACTAGTCGCTAAAAGGCGGCACGGCAGAGAAACTAGTCGCATAATGGCGGCACGGCAGAGAAACTAGTAACATAAAGGCGGCACGGCAGAGAAACTAGTAAAATAAAGGCAGCATGGCAGAGAAACTAGTAGCATAAAGGCGGCACGGCAGAGAAACTAGTAACATAAAGGCGGCACGGCAAAGAAACTAGTAACATAAAGGCGGCACGGCAGAGAAACTAGTAACATAAAGGCGGCACGGCAGAGAAACTAGTAAAATAAAGGCGGCATGGCAGAGAAACTAGTAGCATAAAGGCGGCACGGCAGAGAAACTAGTAACATAAAGTCGACATGGCAGAGAAACTAGTAGCATAAAGGCGGCACGGCAGAGAAACTAGTAACATAAAGGCGGCACGGCAGAGAAACGAGTAAAATGAAGGCGGCACGGCAGAGAAACTAGTAGCATAAAGGCAGCACGGCAGAGAAACTAGTAGCATAAAGGCGGCACGGCAGAGAAACTAGTAACATAAAGTCGGCATGGCAGAGAAACTAGTAGCATAAAGGCGGCACGGCAGAGAAACTAGTAACATTAAGTCGACATGGCAGAGAAACTAGTAGCATAAAGGCGGCATGGCAGAGAAACTAGTAGCATAAAGGGGGCACGGCAGAGAAACTAGTAACATAAAGTCGACATGGCAGAGAAACTAGTAGCATAAAGGCGGCACGGCAGAGAAACTAGTAACATAAAGGCGGCACGGCAGAGAAACGAGTAAAATGAAGGCGGCACGGCAGAGAAACTAGTAGCATAAAGGCAGCACGGCAGAGAAACTAGTAGCATAAAGGCGGCACGGCAGAGAAACTAGTAACATAAAGTCGGCATGGCAGAGAAACTAGTAGCATAAAGGCGGCACGGCAGAGAAACTAGTAACATAAAGGCGGCACAGCAGAGAAACTAGTAGCAGAAATAAAGGCAGCACGGCAGAGAAACTAGTCGCTAAAAGGCGGCACGGCAGAGAAACTAGTCGCATAATGGCGGCACGGCAGAGAAACTAGTAACATAAAGGCAGCATGGCAGAGAAACTAGTAGCATAAAGGCGGCACGGCAGAGAAACTAGTAACATAAAGGCGGCACGGCAAAGAAACTAGTAACATAAAGGCGGCACGGCAGAGAAACTAGTAACATAAAGGCGGCACGGCAGAGAAACTAGTAAAATAAAGGCGGCATGGCAGAGAAACTAGTAGCATAAAGGCGGCACGGCAGAGAAACTAGTAACATAAAGTCGACATGGCAGAGAAACTAGTAGCATAAAGGCGGCACGGCAGAGAAACTAGTAACATAAAGGCGGCACGGCAGAGAAACGAGTAAAATGAAGGCGGCACGGCAGAGAAACTAGTAGCATAAAGGCAGCACGGCAGAGAAACTAGTAGCATAAAGGCGGCACGGCAGAGAAACTAGTAACATAAAGTCGGCATGGCAGAGAAACTAGTAGCATAAAGGCGGCACGGCAGAGAAACTAGTAACATTAAGTCGACATGGCAGAGAAACTAGTAGCATAAAGGCGGCATGGCAGAGAAACTAGTAGCATAAAGGGGGCACGGCAGAGAAACTAGTAACATAAAGTCGACATGGCAGAGAAACTAGTAGCATAAAGGCGGCACGGCAGAGAAACTAGTAACATAAAGGCGGCACGGCAGAGAAACGAGTAAAATGAAGGCGGCACGGCAGAGAAACTAGTAGCATAAAGGCAGCACGGCAGAGAAACTAGTAGCATTAAGGCGGCACGGCAGAGAAACTAGTAACATAAAGTCGGCATGGCAGAGAAACTAGTAGCATAAAGGCGGCACGGCAGAGAAACTAGTAACATAAAGTCGACATGGCAGAGAAACTAGTAGCATAAAGGCGGCATGGCAGAGAAACTAGTAGCATAAAGGCGGCACGGCAGAGGAGCTAGTAGCATGAAGGCGGCACGGCAGAGAAACTAGTAACATAAAGGCGGCACGGCAGAGAAACTAGTAACATAAAGGCGGCATGGCAGAGAAACTAGTAGCATAAAGGCGGCACGGCAGAGAAACTAGTAGCATAAAGGCGGCAGGGCAGAGAAACTAGTAACATAAAGGCGGCACGGCAGAGGAGCTAGTAGCATAAATGTAGCACAGCATCATAAAGCAGGGCAGACCTTGGCCTTGGTTCATTAGGTTCATAAAGTCCTGCTATTGAGGAATCCCCCCATCATCCTTACAGCCAACCACAAAAAAGCAATAAACTAAATGATTGTTAATACCAATGTTTGACCTTTATAGGACTGTATGGGTATTTGAGGGATTAACTGCGGTATTAATTCTATCTGTGGTAAATCCACAGTTTCTTGACCATAGAGTTGAGGATTTACCTCCAGATACATGCTGGAAGTAAATCCTTCACTTTACCCCCAAAACAGAAATTGGGGGTGCTGTCAAACTGCTGACAGTTCTGCGTCCACCAAAGGATGGTAACAGAATTTTTGGAAAGAATTTGCTGCACCACTGGTGAACCTTGGAGGGTCATTCTGAGTTTAGCGGTAACGCTGCTGTATTGCCACAGAAATACTTCCCAATTTTGTTACCACTACCTCCACTCAGTGGCAAAATTACTGCCAGGTGAAAAGTGGTGGTATGACAATGCTAATCCCCATTTTTGGATTCAAAAGGCCTCAATTGGGGATTTGGTGGTTTTACTGTGAGTGCTGATTCTGCTGGGGTAACTCTGCTGATTGCATGCTGTGATAACAAGGTAATCCCCATATTTACCCCCAAACACAGATTGTTAAAAGTGTACTCCATTACAACCAAGAAAAGTGTTGGCAATACATTTACTATAAAGAAATGTATATCACTGCTGAACTACTGAGGAGCCTCTATGTATACCCATATATCCAATAAAAAGCATTACCCAACCAATGCAATAATCGTTGTGATGGTGCAGATGAGAGTGGCACTGGCTCTGGCCACGCTCCCACCTGTCCTTAGCATGAAGGAAAGTACAAACTATGGAATGTTCTGTAAACTCTTCATAAAACACTAATGGTCATGCAGCCACCATGAAGAGCAGAATGGGTTGTGCGACAAAAGTAAGGCGAGAAGTAGTTTATATTCATAGAAGCAGGGAAAGGTTGCAGAATACGCAGACAGGGGTACACAAGAAGTATAGACCTGGGAAGGTAGCGAGCGGTTGCAGCATACACGGGCAGGGAACAATGAATGGCAGCATGCAAAGACGCGAAGAACACTAACATGGCGGAGGAAGAGCAGACGTACTGCCGTTACTCAGACCGAACCCCGCAAGTCCTCAAATCTGAAATATTGCAGCTTAACACAAAATTCCAGGGCTCATGATGCTCATACAGCAGCCCAAGCACCAAAGCCAGCGTACAAAATGGAGCCCTCTCTAAGAGTTGAGACCGCAACAGATAACGTTTCCCAGGGCACACCATACAATTTTTAAGTTAATTAGTTTTTATTGGTAGCAGTGAGAAAGCAGACATATCCTTAAATGCCAAGTGCAAGTGGCTGCCATTCCAAATCGTCCCATAACAAACAAAAACATGAAGCCCAAAGGGACCACTAAAGAAAAGCACACAAACGTTAGGCAGTAGAAAATCTGATAAATGGGCGGAAATAGTTTTAGAACAGCAGTCGCTCAACACGTTGTCGGAACAGAGAACATTTTTCCAAGCCTAATTAGACAGCACTCTTGCTAGGCTCATTGTTTATTTAGAGAGTGGACTGGGATGCCAAGGCCTCGAACATGTCTGGAAGAAAGAACCTCGGCATTCGGAACGAGATGGGAGTAACTTTCATGGCCGGCTCACAGCGGTTCACCCATCTCTCCTTCCCCACAACGTAACTTGGCAACGCATAACATAGCAGAGGCTGGATGAACAAATAACTAGCCAATCAGAATTTTTTTCACCTTATCGACTAGTGTAGTAGCATCCCAACCAATGGCAAGTTAGGTTGAAATTTATCATTTTTAGAAGGATGAACATAGGAGTTATTAATTGTGAAGAAACCAATAGTAGAGGTTTTTCTTCTAGATAACTATATGTTGTATATGTTCTATATTCCACTAACCAATTGAATAAACGAATAGAAGTTTTATGATAATTACTAACCATGATCAGCTGTGATGTTTTTCTAACTTAAAACCGTGTTGTTTCTAAAGCGATTTCAGATTTTCCTTTGTGCGCTCTCCTGGCCGTACGTATCTGAATAAAGCTGGGTTTTCTCATACACTTGGAGTTACTCCAATGTTTGATTTATTTCTCCTTATGGGTATACTTGAGACTATTGTAACACCCGCTTCCTTCCAGACACAGTGAACCTCCACAGACCCTCCTGTTCAGGCAGGCGCCATCTTGCTCCCTCCATGCCAGTGATGTAATGGTCCATGAAGAACAGTAAATTAAAGTGTAGGTGGGAAGATGTGATGAATGCTGCCTTAGTCAAGGAAATAAAATACAAAATAAATCATGTACAAATCAGAGAACTGGGAAAACAATGAAATGAAGGGGTGGGGATGAAATCCTTTAATTACAAGTTACATAAAAAAAGAAAAAAAGAAAAGTTTAAACATGTTCATGTCATCATCCTGTGGCCCTAGTTCTAGTGTTTACCATTTATTTTTCCTTTGACCTTTTAGCAGACTTTGGTAAAGTGTTCCTTTGACGCCTATTTATGTAAAACAATGTGTGCCGATCCTGAACTAGACTGCACATGTGGGCCTAAAAACCCTCAGCACAGACATATGGCTTATGCAGGGTTTGTGTGAAAAGCCAATGGATCATGCTGCTGAAGACCAGTGGGAACAATTGACCTCATCAACACCAGAAGCTGCCACAGAGGGGGGTCGGGATGCTGCCATAGGGGCACAGGGAAATCTGCTGGAAAGAAGCGTAAATGACTGGTAAAAAGGATGCCAGGAGAGTCACAAGGCTTGTAAAAATGATAGCTGGTAAAAGTCACAAAAGGGTAATCCAGAGAAATATGGTACCTTCTTAAAAGGACATCAAGGGAATCTTAAGACTTGTGAAAGTAGAAACCTAGTGAAAAGGACCCCAGAAGACTCCTGACAGCTCAGGGGTTAAACAATTGTTAGGAGTGATGCCAGCGTAAAGATTGAGAGTCAAAATAGAGGCACCTGGTGGGAATGATGCCAGGAAGCGGAGAAGAAGCTTACATCAGGAAGCTGAGAAGAGGCCTACATCAGGAATCTGAGAAGAAGCCTACATCAGGAAGCTGAGAAGAAGCCTACACAAGGAAGCTGAGAAGAAGCCTACATCAGGAAGCCGAGAAGAAGCCTACATCAGGAAGTTGAGAAGAAGCCTACATCAGGAATTTGAGAAGAAGCCTGCAACTGGACACTGAGAAGAAGCCTACATCAGGAAGCTGAGAAGAAGCCTACATAAAGAAGCTGAGAAGAAGCCTATGTCAGGAAGCTGAGAAGAGAGAAGAAGCCTACATCAAGAGGCTGAGAAGAAGCCTACACTAGGAATCTGAGAAGACACCTACATCAGGAAGATGAGAAGAAACCTACATCAGGAAGCTAAGAAGAAGCCTTCATCAGGAAGCTGAGAAGAAGCCTACATCAGGAAGCTGAAAAGAAGCCTACATCCAGAAGCTAAGAAGAAGCCTACATCAGGAAGCTGAGAAGAAGCCTGCATCAGAAACCTAAGAAGAAGCCTACATCAGGAAGCTGAGAAGAAGCCTACCTCAGGAAGCTGAGAATAAGCCTACATCAGGAAGCTGAGAAAAGCCTACCTCAGGAAGCTGAAAAGAAGCCTACATCAGGAAGCTGAGAAGAAGCCTACATCAGGAGGTTGAGAAGAAGCATACATCAGGAAGCTGAGGAAAAAGCATACATCAGGAAGCTGAGAAGAAGCCTATATCAGAAAGCTGAGAAGAATCCTACATCAGGAAGCTGAGAAGAAGTCTACATCAGGAAGCTGAGAAGAAGCCTACATCAGGAAGCTGAAAAGAAGCCTACATCCGGAAGCTAAGAAGAAGCCTACATCAGGAAGCTGAGAAGAAGCCTACATCAGGAACCTGAGAAGAAGCCTATATCAGGAAGCTTAGAACAAGCCTAAATCAGGAAGCTGAAAAGAAGACCACATCAGGAAGCTAAGAAGAAGCCTACATCAGGAAGCTGAGAAGAAGCCTACCTCAGGAATCTGAGAAGAAGCCTACATCAGGAAGCTGAGAAAAGCCTACCTCAGGAAGCTGAAAGGAAGCCTACATCAGGAAGCTGAGAAGAAGCCTACATCAGGAAGCTGAGAAGAAGCATACATCAGGAAGCTGAGGAAAAAGCATACATCAGGAAGCTGAGAAGAAGCCTACATCAGGAAGCTTAGAAGAAGCCTATATCAGAAAGCTGAGAAGAAGCCTACATCAGTAAACTGAGAAGAAGTCTACATCAGGAAGCTGAGAAGAAGCCTACATCAAGAAGTTGAGAAGAAGTCTACATCAGAGCAATACCCTTAGAACTCCATAAGAGAGACCACGGGCACGAATTATCATGAAGTGTGTGGTTCAATTTGTGCTGAATATTGTTGTGCTATGTTGTGGGTCTTTTTGTTAGCCAGATCTTTGTACTTTATGTTGCATAGTCTAGGATCAGTCTGTGAGCGAACAGGATGATTACTGTTAGGTTTTGGAACATTTTGGTTGGCTATCTCATTGGAATATTTATTTGGATAGCTTAGGATGACAACATCTAATTAAGAATGGGTTTGGATTTCATTTTCTTTTGCCCATCCCTGGCAATTTTTCCATAGCTGTTGCTTTTGGTTTTTAGTCATTTCCCCAGGACCCTATAGGAATTTTACCTAACCCACCCAGAAATTATCATTGAGTAAAGGATTGGTTGGACTATTTCTTGAATGGCCGTGCTTGTACAATTGTTTGGATTAGTCCCACAGGGCAATCTGCTCCCTGGAAAGAAAAAACAACCACATGTTCAATGAAGATGAACTGCCCTTGTATCGCTTGGGGAACACCGGTGACAAGTAGAAGAAGTGCAACGACCTACGAAGAAGTGTCAGACCCACCTTGCAGTCCTTGCGAACAAGAAGACCCCACCATAGATCGAGGACAAGGCACTGCTCTTCCATTCACGGAGCATGACCAACATCCCTTAAGAAAAACACAAGGGCCTATTGAGTTGACCCCTCCACAGATGCAGGCAAGAAGGCCTCTCCACTCGCCTACTGGAGGAACTACTGAATTATGAGAAGATAGCAGCCTAATTCAGCACACCCCATCACAACCACACTAACCATAGTGAAACACTGAAGTGGTTGTGGAGGAAGTCCAGTATGGTCACTCTCTTTCCCTGAAAAAGCCAGCATACTGAAGTGAGTACTGATATTCGACTGCCTCAGAAGGTCTGCTGCCGGCGTTCCTTCAGGACACTGCAAGGCCACCAGCCGGATCACGCCTGAGATATAAAGACAAGAAGGGAGCTCTGCCCTGGCTAACAAGCTGATCCCAGCATCTCCCAGAACCTGAAGGCCAAGCAGAATTAAGGGATGGTCTCACTCAATGCACATGAGAATGATGCCAACTGGGCATTCTATAAACAAAAGGGGAACCCTACTGTTAAGAGCTGGGAATAACCAATAAAATCCTAAAGAAATGGAATGTTGAAGACTATCATGGATTATTTGACAAGGAGTCACTTAATGTCATATTTCAACTGGCAATCTCTCAACATGTTTTGCCTGAATAAAGCATTATTTATTTCGACGTTAAATTAACTCCTCTCAGTCTGGATGTTCATAACATTACTTTTCTCATATTTATTTTATAATTTATTGAACAGCATTGATGTGTAACCGATCTCCACGACACCTGCTGTGTCTCAGCAACAAATACTGGACACTTACCTTGTGCAAACGAACATGGACAACACTAAAATGCAAACACATTCACATTTCTCACCCAAAGTGCAACAAGGAAACATGCATTAAAGCAAACGAGTAAATCTATAACAGCAATAGGCACACGTGTGTTTAAATGACGCAATTTACATACATTTGAACATACTAGCAATGCCAAGCAAATCTCCATGCCAGAAACTCAACATAATGTCCATATAATCATGGACAGTAGTAAAAGATATTGGACAAGATCAGAGGAAGAACTCAAGACCCACCTCTTCAAGGAATCTCCCCTCCTCAACACCTAGGCCATCACATCGCCCCTCACGCCACCTGACACGCTAGACGCTGCCTGCCTTTCTCCTCCCCGCCACCCAGTACAGCTGTGCCCCTCCTCTGTGCCCCTCTATATCACAGGCCCCGCTGTATATCTATTCTGTTGTTACCTCTGAAAAGCACTCCGTTATGCATCTGTACTGTTGCATACCTCTGTAAAGCGCTCTGTTGCTTCTCGTAGCTAGGTCTGCGCTCAACTAATACTATAATAATATAAATTAAAAAAGAGGCATATCCTCATGTGACCGGGCACATGCTCATATGTCCAGGTGTAGCCCTGCATCGCCAGGAGTGCAGACTCACCTTCCCGGTTATTACCCTCATAGGCCATATGCAGGCTCACCTTCCCGGGTATTACCCTCATAGGCCATGTGCAGGCTCACCTTTCTCAGGTATTACCCTCAGATGCCATGTGCAGGCTCATCTTCCCAGGTATTACCCTCATATGATATGATATGATATGGCATTTATAACACACCTATACACAAGTGTTTCATAGGCCAAGTGTTTCATAGGCCAGGTCCAGCCTCATCTTCCCAGGTACTACCCTCATGGGCCATGTGCAGGCTCACCTTCCCGGGTATTACCCTCATAGGCCATGTGCAGGCTCACCTTTCCGGGCATTATCCTCAAAGGCATGTGCAATCTCACCTTCCCGGGTATTACCCTCATAGGTCAGGTGCAGGCTCATCTTCCCAGGTATTACCCTCATAGGTCAAGTACAGGCTCACCTTCCGCCAGGTATTACTCTCATAGGACACCTTCCGAGGTATTACCCTCATAGGCCATGTGCAGGCTCACCTTCCCAGGTGTTGCCCTTATCCTCATAGGCCATGGGCAGGCTCATCTTCCCAGGTATTACCCTCATAGGCCATGTGCAGGCTCACCATCCCAGGTATTACCCTCCTAGGCCATGTGCAGGCTAATCTTCCCAAGTATTACCCTAATAGGCCAGGTGCAGGTTCATCTTTCCAGGTATTACCCTCATACACCATGTGCAGGCTTACCTTCCCCGGTATTACCCTCATAGGCCATCAGCAGGGTCATCTTCCCAAGTATTTCCCTCATAGGCCATGTGCAGGCTCATCTTCCCAGGTATTACCCTCATAGGCCATGTCCAGGCTCGCCATCCCAGGTATTACCCTCCTAGGCCATGTGCAGTCTCATCTTCACAGGTATTACCCTCATAGGCCATGTGCAGGCTCACCATCCCAGGTATTACCCTCATAGGCCATGTGCAGGCTCATCTTCCCAGGTTTTACCCTCATAGGCCAGGCAGGTGCCGGCTCATCTTTCCCGGTATTACCCTCATTCACCATGTGTAGGCTTACCCTCACAGGTATTACCCTCATAGTCCACGAGCAGGGTCATCTTCCCAGGTATTTCCCTCATAGGCCAGGTGCAGAGTCAAATAACACAGGGAATACAGATACAGGGACAAAAGTGGAGGGAAACAAATGTGAGAGGGTAAAGAGGAAAAATAAATCATTATGGGAACAGGGAAGAGGTGAGAGGGCTGAGAGTGACAGTGGAAAGAGACTGTGAGGGCACATTGGCAGTGAAAGGAAGTCCCAACGAAGGAACAAAGACACAACACAGAAAATCAGTGCAAACGCATGGGGGGCTAATGGGAAAAGGAGGGGGCAGGGTAATGAAGGAGAAAGGGTATTTAAAGGGGGCAGATGGGTGTCAGTGAACTTCTCACAGTAGCAAAGTTTGAATGTAGTCCTGCATTCGTCTGCCTGCCTTTCATGCTCTCTCTCCATCAACATGCTGTTCCTGCGGGCAGATAAAGGAGCTGCCTACGAACAAACATGCCATCTACAGGGAGCCATACATGCACAGTAAGCATGTCCCGCGGATAGAATGCTTTTCAGGCGGCTGCCCCTCTGGCTTTGCTCATTTTGCGCCGCTGCAGCCCGAAAGCCTTTCCATTCTTGCACCACTTTCTGGAAGGAATGGGTTTAAAGTTCTAGGAAAGAGGTCACATCAAAGGGAAACGTTAGATTATGTTTAGTTTTCTTGAGGCATTTCAGACTAAACAAAATGTAGGTTTCTATAATGAACAAGTCAGTGGCAAATTAAAAGGAACCGCCCGAAATGCACTGAATTCTTGACGATGTTCTGCGATTATTCCGTGTTTTCAGCGTTTTGAGGCGGGCACTGTGAGGCCTGGTTCCGCCGCAGCTGTGTGTGGGTTTTCTGCTGGCGTGTTAAGGGGAAGGCGCTGTTTTCTGCAGAATCAGCCGCTTTCATGGCACTCTGGACCGGGCTTCTCCTTGAGTACACACCATTTC
Organism: Ambystoma mexicanum; assembly: GCF_040938575.1. Taxonomy (NCBI): domain Eukaryota; kingdom Metazoa; phylum Chordata; class Amphibia; order Caudata; family Ambystomatidae; genus Ambystoma; species Ambystoma mexicanum. The sequence continues at coordinate 46,716,980 of NC_090923.1, forward strand.
ACCACAAGCATTCCCAAAAACCTGCAAACATTTCAATGAAAGGGGTCTGTGAATGGAAGAGTGTGTCTTTCATGCTAAAAACAGCAAACGAAAACACCTCCCACCCTGCCCGGGCTACCTGTGCAGAGCAGGAGCCACCACTGCGGCCTGGACCTGGCAGGACTGCTGGGCACAACATGCCCACACCCTCGCCTCTTCTACATGGAGTTCAGTTTCCCTTAAATCACCTCAGCTGGTGAACTCAGCAACCACGTTTCCTCCTAACAAACGGCGGCCAGCACATGCATGCCAACATGCTCATGTGATTCATGTCCTATCCTGTTCCCGCTTCGCCCCGCCCCCACGTTTCTTCTTTCCCGACAGACTGCAGTCTGGTAGCTTGTCACCCCAGGTGGGGGCATACATGCACGTTTATTGACCAAGATGGCGGCGCCTCTACACTTAAAACTACTACAGTGCTGAATAATAGCCCAGAATTCAAGTGTAACACATCATCACATCACGTTATTTGGGAGAGGCTCACCCAGTCCTGTTTTCTTTACATTCTGTGATGTGTAGGTTATTTTCTGAATAAAAAATTCAGGACTACAAGTCCCAGAATGTAAAGAAAAAAGCAGGACTGGATGAGTACCTCCCGGTACAAATACCCCCAACATCTTTTACTGATACCATATGCAGTCAGCATGCAACAATGGGAAGGGTCTGCATGATTCAGAGGGGCTGGGAGGCCATTCCAGAGGGAGGCACCTGCAGAGGAGACGGATCTACCCCCCGCCTCTCTGCCTGGAGAAGCATCTGACCCTCAGAGAGTTGGAGGTAGCTGAGCGAAGGGCTCTAGTAGGGAAATATTTAGGGAGAGAGAGTTGGATGTAGTGCGGACCCCGGCCCCAGAAAGCCTTCTGGACGATGCAGAGGGTCTTGAACTTTCATGGGTTGGCGAACAACCATCAGGGTTTCAATGCTTTAGAATGGCCCTAGTAGGCAGGGTGCCCATGCCACGGTCTCACCCATCTTAATATTCGATGCATATCTGCCTCTTATGTATTCCTATACAAAATAACACAAAGGGTTATCAGTGCCCAGCTCCTACCTACCTGGCAGATAATGTCATCAGATGACGGCACGACCTCTTGGACACCATGTTCCAGGTGAGACAGACTTGTTCTACAAGTGAGCATTCCACAGGTCGGCCAAATGTATTCCACAGCGGTAAGAAGGACTTATAATGAACCCCATAATGCAGTAGCACTAACAACACATGGCGGCTTCATGAAGATTTGCACGCTGTGTTACAATTTGTGAAGAGTCCCTCAAACCATTGACGCCAGGAGGATCTCAAAGGCTGCTAACGTTGATTCTCAGAACTGTAATCCTGGGAGATTTTTCCTTTCCACTGCACGGGAGGATCCTGTTCCCCTGGGCTGATTTCATGACACCTGCGTTGTTGTAGCCAGGTGTACCGCCCCAGTAAAGCTTCCCTTAGCCACAGTTACAAAGGCAAATTGCACCCATCTGGTTCTATAAGTTTGCGTCCAAATGTGAAAGACCTGTAAGGACATCGCACTGCAATGGAGTCCTGCCCAATCATTACTGGGTATTTGTATACGTGTTTTATGTTTTTTGCGGTGAAAATCTAGCAAAGAGGCATTGCGCTGCACTCTGGTCTAAGTGGGTTGGTAGAGGTACTGCAGACAATGTGGACTGTGTGATTGATGATTGGGGCTCAGCTGGCTGGAGTACTAGATGACACGTAAATTAGGAAAGGAAGGGAAATTCAAACAACGCCGCAGATAAACATAGGGTGAGGGATTGCCTATTTAAAGGATAACCTAACCAATCCTCTTAGTGTAACATAACCAATCCCTTTCGGATAACGTAACCAATCCTTTTAGGATAACCTAACCAGTCCTTTTAGGATAGCCTAACCAATCCTCTAAGGATAACCTAACCAATCCTCTTAGGATAACCTAACCAGTCCTTTTAGGATAGCCTAACCATTCATCTTAGGATAGCCTAACGATTCATCTTAGGATAGCCTAACCATTCCTCTTAGGATAGCCTAACCATTCCTCTTAGGATAGCCTAACCATTCCTCTTAGGATAGCCTAACCAATCCTCTTAGGATAGCCTAAACAATCCTCTTAGGATAACCTAACAGTTCCTCTAAGGGTAACCTAACAAATCCTCTTAGTATTAATCTGAAAACAGAAAAACAACTGGACAGTCCAAATCCCCCCCTAAAAAATGTTCTACCAAATTGACAAATAGAACTCAAAAGGGTACACTCCGAAGGTTTGTATTGCTCAAAATAGGATCTATAGGAACAATATTATAAATGTTTAAAAAAATACATTACAACAGGAAAGTGAGGTTTCCTCTCGTTCCCAGGATTCTGCAGCTTTTGTTCTTAGCTCTATTCTGATCTCTACTCTTGTAGATTCTCCCTATTCTTTGCATCCTTTCCATTCCTTGCGGACGGACCCTCTATCATGGCCTTCTCCTCAGATTCTTTTCCCTTCTGTGCTCCTTTCACTGACCCGAAAAGACACTGGAAAAATACCCCCTCTCCTGACATTCTTGCTTCCCTGTCTTGTTTACATGCCCTATACGATTTGTCTATATGTGCAGCTAAAAAACAAGATGTCGCTGATCCAGTTCACTCTTTTTCTTCTCACCCTCCACACGTATTACAGTTGCAACACGTTTTCGCCCCCTCCTCACCTGATCTCACTCTTTCCTATTTCCTTTCTTCTCTGGACTTTGCTCACGTTTCACTATTAAAGTCACTCTCTTACCTTCTACTTTCTCCTTTTCTTCTCACTTGGACTCTTTCTGCTCTTCTCCTGGTATAAATATCTTGTGTTTTACGCCTCTCACTCACACCGACACTGCATCTTTCCTCTCTCACCCCCACCAGACAGTTTCTCCTCAGGACCTTCTGCCTTTCTTCTCCTACCTACTTTAGTTTAGTTTAGTTTATTATTTGTAATGCGCTCCAGACCCGAGGGTATTCAGGCGCAAGGCATAAGGATATTCAAAGCTTGGTTACAAAATTAAAATACATTTGTGTGCAGGTGCCGATTGGTTACATGTGGGCACAATAAAGTTATGATGTATACAGGCAGGTACATTCAAGGCATGCATAGTTTTTCAAAGTAGTTGGTGTAGTTGGGGTGCATGCAGTGTAGAGAGCGGTGCCGGGCAAAGTCAGCAAGGTATATGCCTAGATGTCGGCATCTTTGAGCCAGCTGGTGATGCTCTGGTGGAACTTGTGATAGGTTTGATCGATTCTTAGAGGGGATGGTAGCGAGTTCCATAGGAGGGCTGCCTTGACCTGGAAGCTGCTGCCTCCGATTTTGGCGTGTTTGTATCTGGGGACGCAGAGGTAGTTGGTGTTGGCTAGTCTGGTGATTCTTGTGGTAGGCTTCAAAGTGAATCTGTCGGATGGGTGAAGTCTATCCTTGTTTTCTTCCCATCCCGACTTCTCCCTTTAATATGTTCCTGGCTACATCCATTTATCCATCTGAGTTCAAACATGCTATTATTCTTTTCATCCTGAAATAATTACTTGATCCTTTCTCTTCGGTGAACATACACACTGAGATTGCTGCAACAGACACTGAATGTGAAGTACATCAGCTATGAGGGACGAGACAGTAATATCCCTGAAATGTTACATTATTAGTCATAGTTCCATCATCCGAGATTGAGACATAGTGACATTTAAATCAGAAATGGACACTGAAGACCTCGAGGGTAATTAAGGAGGTGGTAGATTGAACCAGCACAAAGGTCACTCAGACAGAAGCAATTCTGAAAAACTTTGCTACATATCAGACTGATCTGTAAGCTTCAGGTTGCCCTAAAGACGATACTCAACTGAACTACCAGGACTCTTTACCCCTCCCAGAAATATTTGTAGAAGACAAAGTAAGATTAGAAGTCGAAATAACTGAGGCAGATATGATTAACGTGATTAAGGACTTAGCCTTGAATACGACTTCACAGCAATATTTTATAAAACCTTCAAAACAACTCTAGCGCCCATTCTGACCAACCTCATCAACTAGTTGCAAAAACAGGAATGTATTGCCCCTCAATGGAAGAGGCCAACATTATATGAATTCCCAAACCATGCAACAAGCCAACTAAATGTGGCTCATACCGCCCGATCACGTTAATTAATACTGACGCTAAAATGGTTTATCATTTGCCCTCATTGGGGAGGACCAATCACGCTTTGGAAGCAGACATCAAACGTTTGACAATATATGTAGTACGTCCCATCTCAATGACAAAGCTAGTAAAACACATACCCCTGAACTTCTGCTCTCTCTTGACACTGAGAAGGTGTTCGACAGGGTCGAATGGTCACTTCTTTTTGCCACACTGGGGAAAAATGGGGTTTGGTGACAGGTTTTTATAAATGATAAAGATTACTTATAAATGGTAAAGGGGTTGAACTGACTGTCATTGAAGTGCGTCTCCGGAAGCATAGACATGTCACAATGCACTCGCTTCAAGTGGGCCAGCACTTTAATCCTTTGATCAGATTGGTTATTCCTTGGATATTCCGGGACATAATGTATAAGAATCGCTTCTTGGGCTAATGAGTTACAGCCAATATCACATATGTCATACGCCACATATTGAACAGCATTCTGTGCCAGGGCATGTACATCTGAGATATGTAGAAATAGTTCACAAAGATGGTCCTCTTCAAAGGTATGATAGCTTGTGTATGCTTATTTTTTAATATGTGTTCTTTATTAGCTCAAATTGGCTGATAAAGACTGATGATAACGATATGAGGGATGACTCTGACCTAGATTTGATATATTCTGTCAGGCAGAGATCAGGGAAGTTCACCTATGTCCTTCCACTACAGCATTGTTGCCTTGATTTGTGGTGTCCCTCAGGGGTCAGCAGCCCCCACTCTTCTTTTTGGTAACTATAGGCTCACCATGTATGGACAGATTATGGACCCGGGCCTTTGATGTCAATTACACGATGATGTTACCTAGATTCTGTTGGATGTCCATAGCGAGCATGATGACTTCTGCTAGATTGGGGGGTGCTTAACAAAAAAAGGGACAGTGAATGCGAGTTTCTGCCTCAGCAGCCATAAGACTGAGGTCCTACTGCGAGGGAATTCATCTTGGGGTGATTATTGATGGCTATTTTCTGAGCCACTAGTACGAGCCACGGTGGACTGCCAATTACCGTCACCGGTTCTTCGGTTTCTCATGGTATACATGGATACTCTGGGTTATCCATGTGTAAACATGTTTATCCCTGTTCTTTGTCTGAGTTCTTTCATGGTGGTTTTGTCAATGGTCTCTGTTCATGTACATATCAATAACATGACAATCCACAGATGTCCTTTGTCCTATGTGCTCATCCTTGATTGTGTTCAATGTACTTTGACCCTGGCATGCACTCAATCCATGGGAATCCTACTAAAATATTGGCAAGATTGTGGCGACATTACTAATACTGCACCTGAGCGCAGTACAAAAATCCCAACCCCCCATTACACCGTTTAAGGTGAGGGTGATTGTGGGGGTGTCCCCTGCTCCACATAGTCGTTGTAATGAGGATCGGGGTTTTGAGGGGGTGTCCCCCGCTTACCATTACAGAAAGTGGCGGATAAGAAATACAACACTTAAAAAAAAAAGGACCCAGTGGCGCCAGCACTGCCACGCGTAAGTAGGAGGAACTGACACTGCATGGGTACAGAGGGGCGCCGCAGCAAAGGTAAGTGGGGGGAATGCAGGTTGGGGGATTGCCGGCTGGGACATGCAGGCAAAAGTGATATCTACTGATATATCGAGTGCCGTAATTGGAGTCGACATTTTCGACAGCGGAATTACGGGCGGCGCAGGGATCACATAAATCCATGGATACGGGTCCTTGATTTCCCACGTCTTTATATTAATGGCTAAATATTAATTGCCTGGATTTTATTTCCTGGGAAGAAAATGTGAATTTCTTGTAACTACAGGTTTCTTCTTGCTGTTTTGTATCACTCCCTCAAAACAAAACATCTCTGAAACGCCACTTTCACACATAAGTATTCATTTCAGCCCAACCACAATAATTCCTCTTTCCCTCCGTCCCCCTAATGTCTAGTTAATCTAAACCCTTTTTCTTTAGCAAAATCAGTGTGAAACAAGATCAGGTTGCATAAAGCGTATGCGTTTCAGGGCAGTGCATGTGGAATAGAGAAGTGCATGAGTCAGTATGCACAGCCACAACACTTTGCACAGTTACAGCGGCTTATTTCTTGTGATAGTGCATACATAAATGTTTCAACAGAAGTGTATTCTCACAGACCGAACGGGTCTACATAAATTACTCAATCTCTGAAATGCAGCCTCGTGAAAAGACTAGATTAGCCCCACGTCCAGTCCTTTGGGATCAGCTCTCAGTCCTAAAATTGGCTGAGTACTGTACAAAATGTGTAAAAGGCGTTTGAACTAATACCGGCGCCCCCGAAGGGAGCGCTCTCTGCTTGAAAAGACAGCAGTTCAAGTATTTTGCACAAGCAAGGATGCCGTTGCGAACGTGCCCTGCTTATGCCCTTTTCACTCTATGAAGCAATTTTGTCTGTTAATGCAAATGCAAACCTTATGCAATGCAAGACGCCCTTATGCATAATTGTTATGTTACGTTAATTGCTTTTTATCCTACATAGATCACCACCGTAGTGGTCTAGGCACACCGAAAACCTTGTCGTTGTGGGCGAACTGTAAACCCCACCCTGAGTGCAAACCCGACAATGGTCTGAGGGCTGAAGAAAGGAACTGGGCAATGGTAAAGAGGGAGGAAGGCAGAGCACACAGCAGGCCACCATAGATTACAACAAAATGGGGAAGATAACATGAGGTTGAGTGGTGCTGGTGGTGGCGAGGCATGGACAGTGGTATACATTTAGACTACGGAAGGTCATGGAACCAATCCAGAAAAGTCCATACTGGACAGTTGGATTATTTCAAGAGTTAGCAGCGTGATGGTGTGCCGGCATCCTTTTAATCCAGTTATCGATCCGTGATGGCATTGAGATGTGCTCGAGAGTTCCTGTGAGTTGCGGGGGCATGAAAGCCAGCTACTCTTAATCAGGTCCCTTCTGAGGTGTGCCCAAGGGACCTGCTAACGCAGTGCCCGCTGACAGGGGTGTCAGAGCCGAGTGTTGGCTGTGTGCTGAAGGAAAGTTGAGGGGAACAAAAGAGCAAAAGACAAAGGATCCCCCTCCCCCAAACACACCAGGATAGCTTCCAGTGGAGTGCAGAGTGTGAGTGTGACAATTATATAATACAATGGACAGACCTTTCCTGAACTATAGGGCCAAAGAACATTATAATGAAAATGGCGCTTTACTGTACAGTGTTCTGGGTTCAGTGGTGGCTTTACCTGAGAAAACCCTCTGAACATATACCTGCCTGTCCAATCAGGTGACACAGGACCGAGGGAGGATCAATACAAGAACAACAACAGGGGAGGTGCAGGGGAGTATATAATTTGTCCCTAAATCTGTCCCATGTTTGAGTCGCCCCCCTTTCTTATAGTGTGAACTTAATCGCTCACAAGGATTCCAATTTGTGCAGCCAAGACAGAGCGGGATCAAACCCTCTGCCCAGGATCACATGCAGACATATAACCTGAACAATCACATTTGTCTCAAAATAATTAGCTGAAGCCGAGAGGCTTTGTGTGGTTACACAGCATGGGATGTTGGCCGGCACATGTTCTGCACACTTGCATAGCCGGGGCTCCCGCAGTGTGTGGAGCACCGCTGCGACATGTCCTGGGATGGGAGGCCTCCATTTCAAAGAGTGGGGGAAGCCCTATGACTTAAAAAAGAAGTGTTTCTTTGTGAAGTCACTCTAACTTCATATTTCATTTCCGGTCAGAAATAATGTCTTTATTCAGGCTAACTAACTGACTGAGTGTATGGTGAAAGGGTGCACATGTAAATGCATGGGTAGATGGGTGTGTGTGAGTGTATGGTGAATGGTATGCGTGATTGTGTTTGCCTGGATTACTTATTGGTAATCTTCACTACTACTAGCCCTACTCTTCCTCGTCCCAGTACTTGTGTATGAGGCAATTTGTCACCAGTTCTCGGACAAGGTAGAGGGACATGGAGGTAAGGCCTGGCTTAGTTACCTGAAATCTTCATTACTCCTAGTCCCACTCTTGCTCATCCCAGTACTTACCTAAGATGCAAGGTAAACACTGGGGCAAGGAAGAGGGTCGTGGAGGTAATTCTGGGCGTGGTAGTCTAGGTTGGCCCAGAGTGTGCCGCGACCTGCGAAATGTTGCAGAGCTAGGATGGGGAGGCCCCTCAGTATGGCTCCCAGGGGGGTCCCCAAGTAGGCTCGCAAGGGGACCCCCAGATTTTGTGCTACACCACTGGCTCTGCAGACTATTCTGCAAGTGCTGCTGAGGACGGTATTAATGCCTCCCGACAGATCACAAACCATTGGTCAATTTATTGGGACTAGGAGACTCAGACAATCTAACAGCCATATATTGTATTTTGGATTTGGGTGTTATATTGCATGCACCTAGCTAGGATGAAACAGGGCATTGTACATGTCATTGAGGGTGCAATATGAGGTATGGCGTAGGTGTGGCTTTGGATGCTCGGTCAATGAACATGGGGAGTGATGTAGAGTCGCAAGAGGTACTAAGGGACCGGTTTTGATAGACCGCTCGTAAACCGATATGAGCGTCTTTCTAAATCAGACTTTTAGTCCTTGTGGCTCAAGTAACTGTGCGCAGGGACCGACAGGCATGGTGGGGCCAGAAGAGGGATGTCGCGGATGGACCAGGTTAAGTGTTTAGTGAATGCTTTTGTGAGTGTTATGTTTGTGTGTGTGTGTGAGTGTGTGTGTGAGTAATGTTTGGTGTGGGAGGTGGCGAAGGGGTAACTGTAAGTGTGTGCTTGTTTGTCTGCCTGTTAGGGTGTCTGCGGTGGGGGGGTTGGACTGGAGAAAGGCTTTTGACAGAGAAGGGGACAGACTAGGACGAAATTGAGGCTCTGGGAATGAAAACCCCGATTTACAACAAATTCTTATCAGTGTGACATGGGTGGGTGCAGGAGGGGGTTCAGATTCACGAGGGGGGTTTTGGTTGGGGCTCTAATGAGATAATTCAGGGTGCTACAGACTACTCAAAATCAGATGAAATAACTCACTCTTGTTTGTGTTGGGTCTTTAAAATGCAGAATGATCACATATAACCTTTGCAAGAAGCTTAGGTGGCACTTAAGTGTTGACTGAACTGGAAGGGGTTGAGTTTCTTATTGAACTGCCAGAGTGTTGGTGTATTTTGGATTCCGATTAGTATGGTTTTTCAGTAGATAGGGGGTCTAGCAAGGTAAGGGATGTGTCCTATTTTTCTCCTTGTGCGCCACTTTGGTCTTGAGACTAGTGAGTCCACACTCCCGCAGGAGCGTGGACCACCTGAGGTACAAAGCCTTGTGTCTACATACGCAGGTGGTAGAGCAGGGTTTGCGTTACAATGAAGGGAAACAGGTTAGGTTGCAAAACCAGTGCAGCTGCTTTAAGATGGTGGAAACGTGGCTGGTCAGATAGCACAGCGAGCTAAGCACTCTCCGCTGATAACTATGTGCAACCTGCTGTGGCAGGTTCGAATCCAGGCAGCGTCAACTCAGCCTTTCATCCTTCTGAGGTCGATAAAATGAGTGCCACTCTGTGGGATAATAATGTCTTCTGTTATTTGAGCGCTCAGAGTCCTATGTGTGTGTAGCGCTATATGAGAAATACATTATTATTATTATTATCATGATTTCCTATATAGACTGCCCCACTCAGGCAGCTGCTGAACCCTGTACCCCAAGCAGGATTGCGTCTTTTCCAGCATATGAAACCCGGGGCACAAGTAATGAAACAGGAAAGCCATAACCTGATGTGCGCATGAGGTAAACGTATTATAGGAACTGATGGACCAGTGACAGGCTCATTGCCCAGACCCTACTTCAATTTGTAGATTACTTATGAGAGCAAACTACATGTTACCATCACCAGTGGTGGGACATGCAACACCGATGGAACTAGCAAATGATGGACCCCTGGGTAAAACCCTAATGATAGAAAGACGCAGAGGCACAGCTGCTGGCCAAGCATAGAGGTGCACCCTACCATGGAGCGTTGCCACGTCTATTGTGTAATCGCCAATTACCTGTTCACAAGGCCTACGGTACCCAACGGTGGAGAATGGGATAGTGAATTATGGAAAAAAGTGTATGTGATCCAGTTAAACCCAAGGGATTACATGGACTGCTACCAAAGGTTTGCCATGACAGTAAAGGACTGTGCTTCCAAATGGAACAACATAAAACGTGTGGGTGCTATCTCAATTGGGTCAGCCATAGAGTCATAGCCAAAGCCATAGAGAAGCCGTTCTCGGGCAAGGAATACCCTTCTGGATCATTAGGTGCAATGGCGTCCTGGTACGATGGGGCAGCCAGCAGTGCACTGTGCCCCCCACTATCTACAAGAATGTATGCAGATAAAGCACGAACGCCTCATCAGGAAGCCCCCTTGACTGCTCCCAGCGACCACAGAAGGTAGTCCTTCAGATCTCGACTTCCAGGGGTCTCATCTTCCTACTTTATGGGGCGAGGGGGTCTGGACCAACACCACACTGACAGGGGACCTAAACAACATTAAACAACATGTCCCAACCCATGAGGAAATCAAGCGCTAGGGTAGGCACAACGACAAAGCCAATGAAAGTCCACACTGCCCCGGGAGCCAGGAAAACACAGCAGCTGGCAGAAGATGAAGATATGAAGGAACGCTGAGCCCACAAGGACAAAGGTACAACAAACATTATACACAAAATCCATGGGTACAAAATGAAACAAACAACGACAAGACATGTATACCAAAGGTATCGAGAAGAAGGCAGCCTTATATGCCAAAGGCCAAACTAATGGAAGGAGCACCTGGGTGAGGCCAAGCAAGAGATAGACATGTATACGTAAGGTATTGAGAAGACGGTAGCCTTATATCCCAAAGGCCAAACTAATAGAAGGAGCACCAGGGTGAGGACAAGCAAGAGAAAGACATGTATACGTAAGGTATCGAGAAGACGGTAGCCTTATATACCAAAAGCCAAACTAATAGAAGGAGCACCAGGGTGAGGCCAGGCAAGAGAAAGACATGTATATGTAAGCTATCTAGAAGAAGGCAGCCTTATATACCAAAGGCCAAACTAATAGAAGGAGCACCTGGGTGAGGCCAAGCAAGAGAAAGACATGTATACGTAAGGTATCGAGAAGACGGTAGCCTTATATACCAAAGGCCAAACTAATGGAAGGAGCACCTGGGTGAGGCCAAGCAAGAGAAAGACATGTATACGTAAGGTATCGAGAAGACGGTAGCCTTATATACCAAAGGCCAAACTAATGGAAGGAGCACCTGGGTGAGGCCAAGCAAGAGAAAGACATGTATACGTAAGGTATCGAGAAGAAGGCAGCCTTATATACCAAAGGCCAAACTAATGGAAGGAGCACCTGGGTGAGGCCAAGCAAGAGAAAGACAAGTATACGTAAGGTATCGAGAAGACGGTAGCCTTATATACCAAAGGCCAAACTAATGGAAGGAGCACCTGGGTGAGGCCAAGCAAGAGAAAGACATGTATACGTAAGGTATCGAGAAGAAGGCAGCCTTATTTGCCAAAGGCCAAACTAATGGAAGGAGCACCTGGGTGAGGCCAAGCAAGAGAAAGACATGTATACGTAAGGTATCGAGAAGACGGTAGCCTTATATACCAAAGGCCAAACTAATGGAAGGAGCACCTGGGTGAGGCCAAGCAAGAGAAAGACATGTATACGTAAGGTATCGAGAAGACGGTAGCCTTATATACCAAAGGCCAAACTAATGGAAGGAGCACCTGGGTGAGGTCAAGCAAGAGAAAGACATGTATACGTAAGGTATCGAGAAGAAGGCAGCCTTATGTACCAAAGGCCAAACTAATAGAAGGAGCACCAGGGTGAGGCCAAGCAAGAGAAAGACATGTATACGTAAGCTATCTAGAAGAAGGCAGCCTTATATACCAAAGGCCAAACTAATAGAAGGAGCACCAGGGTGAGGCCAAGCAAGAGATAGACATGTATACGTAAGGTATCGAGAAGACGGTAGCCTTATATACCAAAGGCCAAACTAATAGAAGGAGCACCAGGGTGAGGACAAGCAAGAGAAAGACATGTATACGTAAGGTATCGAGAAGACGGTAGCCTTATATAACAAAGGCCAAACTAATGGAAGGAGCACCTGGGTGAGTCCAAGCAAGAGATAGACATGTATACGGAAGGTATCGAGAAGACGATAGCCTTATATACCAAAGGCCAAACTAATAGAAGGAGCACCAGGGTGAGGCCAAGCAAGAGAAAGACATGTATACGTAAGGTATCGAGAAGACGGTAGCCTTATATACCAAAGGCCAAACTAATGGAAGGAGCACCTGGGTGAGGCCAAGCAAGAGAAAGACAAGTATACGTAAGGTATCGAGAAGACGGTAGCCTTATGTACCAAAGGCCAAACTAATGGAAGGAGCACCAGGGTGAGGCCAAGCAAGAGAAAGACATGTATACGTAAGGTATCGAGAAGAAGGCAGCCTTATATGCCAAATGCCAAACTAATGGAAGGAGCACCTGGGTGAGGCCAAGCAAGAGATAGACATGTATACGGAAGGTATCGAGAAGACGATAGCCTTATATACCAAAGGCCAAACTAATAGAAGGAGCACCAGGGTGAGGCCAAGCAAGAGAAAGACATGTATACGTAAGGTATCGAGAAGACGGTAGCCTTATATACCAAAGGCCAAACTAATGGAAGGAGCACCTGGGTGAGGCCAAGCAAGAGATAGACATGTATACGGAAGGTATCGAGAAGACGATAGCCTTATATACCAAAGGCCAAACTAATAGAAGGAGCACCAGGGTGAGGCCAAGCAAGAGAAAGACATGTATACGTAAGGTATCGAGAAGACGGTAGCCTTATGTACCAAAGGCCAAACTAATGGAAGGAGCACCTGGGTGAGGCCAAGCAAGAGAAAGACAAGTATACGTATGGTATCGAGAAGACGGTAGCCTTATGTAACAAAGGCCAAACTAATGGAAGGAGCACCTGGGTGAGGCCAAGCAAGAGAAAGACATGTATACGTAAGGTATCGAGAAGACGGTAGCCTTATATGCCAAAGGCCAAACTAATAGAAGGAGCACCAGGGTGAGGCCAAGCAAGAGAAAGACATGTATACGTTAGGTATCGAGAAGAAGGCAGCCTTATATGCCAAATGCCAAACTAATGGAAGGAGCACCTGGGTGAGGCCAAGCAAGAGATAGACATGTATACGGAAGGTATCGAGAAGACGATAGCCTTATATACCAAAGGCCAAACTAATAGAAGGAGCACCAGGGTGAGGCCAAGCAAGAGAAAGATATGTATACGTAAGGTATCGAGAAGACGGTAGCCTTATATACCAAAGGCCAAACTAATGGAAGGAGCACCTGGGTGAGGCCAAGCAAGAGAAAGACAAGTATACGTAAGGTATCGAGAAGACGGTAGCCTTATGTACCAAAGGCCAAACTAATGGAAGGAGCACCAGGGTGAGGCCAAGCAAGAGAAAGACATGTATACGTAAGGTATCGAGAAGAAGGCAGCCTTATATGCCAAATGCCAAACTAATGGAAGGAGCACCTGGGTGAGGCCAAGCAAGAGATAGACATGTATACGGAAGGTATCGAGAAGACGATAGCCTTATATACCAAAGGCCAAACTAATAGAAGGAGCACCAGGGTGAGGCCAAGCAAGAGAAAGACATGTATACGTAAGGTATCGAGAAGACGGTAGCCTTATATACCAAAGGCCAAACTAATGGAAGGAGCACCTGGGTGAGGCCAAGCAAGAGATAGACATGTATACGGAAGGTATCGAGAAGACGATAGCCTTATATACCAAAGGCCAAACTAATAGAAGGAGCACCAGGGTGAGGCCAAGCAAGAGAAAGACATGTATACGTAAGGTATCGAGAAGACGGTAGCCTTATGTACCAAAGGCCAAACTAATGGAAGGAGCACCTGGGTGAGGCCAAGCAAGAGAAAGACAAGTATACGTATGGTATCGAGAAGACGGTAGCCTTATGTAACAAAGGCCAAACTAATGGAAGGAGCACCTGGGTGAGGCCAAGCAAGAGAAAGACATGTATACGTAAGGTATCGAGAAGACGGTAGCCTTATATACCAAAGGCCAAACTAATAGAAGGAGCACCAGGGTGAGGACAAGCAAGAGAAAGACATGTATACGTAAGGTATCGAGAAGACGGTAGCCTTATATACCAAAGGCCAAACTAATGGAAGGAGCACCAGGGTGAGGCCAAGCAAGAGAAAGACATGTATACGTAAGGTATCTAGAAGACGGTAGCCTTATATACCAAAGGCCAAACTAATGGAAGGAGCACCTGGGTGAGGCCAAGCAAGAGAAATACATGTATACGTAAGGTATCGAGAAGACGGTATAGCCTTATATACCAAAGGCCAAACTAATAGAAGCAGCACCAGGGTGAGGCCAAGCAAGAGAAAGACATGTATACGTAAGGTATCGAGAAGACGGTAGCCTTATATACCAAAGGCCAAACTAATAGAAGGAGCACCAGGGTGAGGCCAGGCAAGAGAAAGACATGTATACGTAAGCTATCTAGAAGAAGGCAGCCTTATATACCAAAGGCCAAACTAATAGAAGGAGCACCAGGGTGAGGCCAAGCAAGAGAAAGACATGTATACGTAAGGTATGGAGAAGACGGTAGCCTTATGTACCAAAGGCCAAACTAATGGAAGGAGCACCAGGGTGAGGCCAAGCAAGAGAAAGACATGTATACGTAAGGTATCGAGAAGACGGTAGCCTTATGTACCAAAGGCCAAACTAATGGAAGGAGCACCTGGGTGAGGCCAAGCAAGAGAAAGACATGTATACGTATGGTATCGAGAAGACGGTAGCCTTATGTACCAAAGGCCAAACTAATAGAAGGAGCACCAGGGTGAGGCCAAGCAAGAGAAAGACATGTATACGTAAGGTATCGAGAAGACGGTAGCCTTATATACCAAAGGCCAAACTAATGGAAGGAGCACCTGGGTGAGGCCAAGCAAGAGAAAGACAAGTATACGTAAGGTATCGAGAAGACGGTAGCCTTATATACCAAAGGCCAAACTAATAGAAGGAGCACCAGGGTGAGGCCAAGCAAGAGAAAGACATGTATACGTAAGGTATCGAGAAGACGGTAGCCTTATGTACCAAAGGCCAAACTAATGGAAGGAGCACCTGGGTGAGGCCAAGCAAGAGAAAGACATGTATACGTATGGTATCGAGAAGACGGTAGCCTTATGTACCAAAGGCCAAACTAATGGAAGGAGCACCTGGGTGAGGCCAAGCAAGAGAAAGACATGTATACGTAAGGTATCGAGAAGACGGTAGCCTTATATACCAAAGGCCAAACTAATGGAAGGAGCACCAGGGTGAGGCCAAGCAAGAGAAAGACATGTATACGTAAGGTATCTAAAAGACGGTAGCCTTATATACCAAAGGCCAAACTAATGGAAGGAGCACCTGGGTGAGGCCAAGCAAGAGAAAGACATGTATACGTAAGGTATCGAGAAGACGGTAGCCTTATATACCAAAGGCCAAACTAATAGAAGGAGCACCAGGGTGAGGACAAGCAAGAGAAAGACATGTATACGTAAGGTATCGAGAAGACGGTAGCCTTATATACCAAAGGCCAAACTAATAGAAGGAGCACCAGGGTGAGGATAAGCAAGAGAAAGACATGTATACGTAAGGAATCGAGAAGACGGTAGCCTTATATACCAAAGGCCAAACTAATGGAAGGAGCACCAGGGTGAGGCCAAGCAAGAGAAAGACATGTATACGTAAGGTATCGAGAAGACGGTAGCCTTATATACCAAAGGCCAAACTAATAGAAGCAGCACCAGGGTGAGGCCAAGCAAGAGAAAGACATGTATACCTAAGGTATCGAGAAGACGGTAGCCTTATATACCAAAGGCCTAACTAATAGAAGGAGCAGAAGAGGGCACCTTTGTGAGGCCAAGTGTTACTCACCAGATGGGGAGCAGGAGAGACAGGAAACCACATCTATTCTTGACTGGAGTATTGATTGAAGAGCCGGGTTGAGCCTTCACCCGAGCCTCCTCTCTGTGAGGGAAGAACTCTTTTTGATGATATGAACCTTTTCTGTAGTTTGTACCAGGCAAAGAGACCGATCAACCAAAAGAGCGGTGAGAACGCTCCGCCAGGGACCCAGCTGTAAGAAAAGACAAACAATGAATAGTATTATAGTACTGGTAGTAGTATAATTCGCCAAATATATCTCAACTGGCAAGAAAGGTACCAGAACAACACTTCCCCTATTTCAACAATGGAACACACACCAGAATCCACCTGCAAGAGCAGAAAGGAGATTACAATACAATTGTGACTATTCAGGAAGCGCTAGAGGAAGTGAAATATGTATTAGCCCTGATTGGATCAAAAGGTGAGCTTGTGCAATCCAGGATAGGAAACAACAATGGTACAAAATAATAAAAAGGGAAGTTAGGAGAGGGTCTATACTCGGGCGGCATGAGGAGTGCACTAGGTACGGGTTGGTGCACTGCCAGCAAGGCGTCCCTGAGTGCACTTGTGGTGGCGAGAGTCGGCCCGCAATGGTTGAGTAGAGAGAAATGCAACACTGTGTAGAAATTAGAAAGGGAAAGGGGCAACTGGAAACTTTATAAAGGTTGCAGACCCTGCATTTTGCGTGGCCATCAAGCAAAGTATTGGGGTAAGGCACAATAATATGTTACGTCAATCAAAGACCAAACAGCCGGATACAGAGTTATGGGCATGTTGGAAGATGGGCAGGAACCGTTGCTGTGAAGGTGAGGTGGGCGGAGACCAAGTTAGTGCACACCTTCCACTGTGCCAACACTAAATGTTGAACTGAAACTGAATTAGGCTTGCTCATTCGGGGGTCACTAGGGGTTGCAGCTGCGACCCCTGGCCTCCACTTTGTTACCCTGTGCATGTTCTTTGTGGGGGCTCCTGTTGCGGTTGGAACAGAGCTTGTCAGTTTCCCTTTGATCTGCAGTCATACTTTCCCTCATTAACTGCAAACAAGCTGCATTAGACACAAAGGGTTGAATATGTTGTTTCAAGTCCTTTATCAGCTAGTGCAGATTTGCAGAATGCCTTCTATGTTGTTGTTTCAAGCCCCTTATCAGCTAGTGCAGCTTTGCAGAGAGCCCTCTGTTGTTGTTTCCAGCCCGTTATCAGCTAGTTCAGCTTTGCAGAGTGTCCTCTGTGTTGTTTCGAGCCCTTTAATAGCTGGTGCAGCATTGCAGAGTGTCCTCTGTGTTGTTTCAAGCCCTTTATCAGCTGGTGCAGCATTGCAGTGTCCTCTATGTTGTGTCAAGCCCTTCATCATCTATTGCAGCTTTGCAGAGTATCCTCTATGTTGTGTTAAGCCCTTTATCAGCTATTGCAGCTTTGCAGTGTGTCCTCTATGTTGTTTCAAGCCCTTTATCAGCTAGTGCAGCTTTGCAGAGTGTCCTCTATGTTGTTTAAAGCCCATTATCAGCTAGTGCAGCTTTGCCGCGTGTCCTCTATGTTGTTTCAAGCCCTTTATCAGCTAGTGCAGCTTTGCAGTGTGTCCTCTATGTTGTTTCAAGCCCTTTATCAGCTAGTGCAGCTTTGCAGAGTGTCCTCTATGTTGTTTAAAGCCCATTATCAGCGAGTGCAGCTTTGCAGCGTGTCCTCTATGTTGTTTCAAGCCCTTTATCAGTGAGTGCAGCTTTGCAGAGTTTACTCTGTGTTGTTTCAAGCCCTTTATCGGCTATTGCAGCTTTGCAGAGAGTCCTCTATGTTGCTTTAAGCCCGTTATCAGCTAGTGTAGCTTAGCAGCGTGTCCTCTATGTTGTTTCAAGCCCTTTATCAGCTAGTGCAGCTTTGCAGTGTGTCCTCTATGTTCTTTCAAGCCCTTTATCAGCTGGTGCAGCTTTGCAGAGTGTCTTCTATGTTGTTTCCAGCCCTTTATCAGCGAGTGCAGCTTTGCAGAGTGAACTCTGTGTTGTTTCAAGCCCTTTACCAGGGAGTGCAGATTTGCAGAGTGCCCTCTATGTTGTTGGATCATGTTTTTTTGTAAGGTTGTGATTCGAAAACATGGAGATTGTGTGAGGTGATGGAGGAGAGTGTGCTTAGTTCATATGTATCTGTGATATGCAGTTATCAGCTTCCAAAATGTGTGTGCACATCATACCACATTCATAGCTAAATGTTTTCTTTAGAAAACATATTACCAATGCTTAGAGAATATATTTTTGGGGGGGAAATCCTTACCATGCTGTGTCTCTTTTGTTTCCATACATAGGCTATTGTTTTGTATGTGAAAGATAGGAGGTTGGGTTAAGGCACTGTGTGCTGCTATTATTTTTATACAGATTTCTTCCCGTTGTACTCAATTATTGGTTTTACCAGACTTCTCATGTATTTTGATACAAGCCAAGGTTAGCATAAGTGGTTCAGTTTTTTTCTTTTGCATTTTGACACTTGGTGCCCGATTCATGGACATTTCTGCACAGTAAATACGAACTTTGTGCGCTAAACCGCATGCAAAATCCTGTTTGTCGATTCATGGAATCCACTGCCCATGACATTTTTATATTCTGCGGGGACATCGCGCATGTTCGGCACATCTCTGCAAGCGGCCAAATGCCTTGCGCGAGACGCCTCGCAGAGCGTGGGCATGGCCTGCTCATAGACCGGAGTAGGGGCGGAACTCGCAAAATGGGGAATAACAAGGCAAAAGGCGGGCATTCCGAGGGACGGCCCGTGTAAGGCATTGCCATATCCACAACTGAGCAGATAAAATCATATTCATGTATCTGAACACGTAACCTCACATTGCGGAAATGACCAGGCAAAGCTCTCGATATAACCGCCACCCAAAGGCAGACGTACAGATGCTTGCGCATAGGCAACACCACGCAGAGGTAAGATCGCATGGTGGATTTAGGGGTGCGTGCACACTGTCGGGGTTCCGATAGGAGTCCGGGTGGCGCATAATTCAGCGGGGTGCAGGAACAGTTTACGGGGGTTCGAATGCAGATATTCAGGAGTTTTTACCAGAGTTCAGTGAATTTGTATGCACGTTGTTGGGTGCCGGTAATAGTTACGGGGGACCCCACGCAGTGTCCCCGAGGTGCAGACCCGGTTGTGGGGGACCTAACGCACTGTTTCAAGGGTGCATATGTTCGCACCCAAGGAGCACGCAAACCTAACTGTAGCTGGCTCTTTTTGATTTGCGTCAAAACTGTTTGAGCATTAACATTGGTTGCATGTAGCTCATTGTAGTAGACGCCCTTATATTTCTTACAAAAATCAGCTGTGATTTTCCTTATTACTGATGTTTCATTTTTGCCGACTTCCAAACCCCAAAAATCCCACATTGCATCTAACTTATTTTTCACACTTTGCAAGCCGTTTTCTTGCTTAGTTTGGGCTCTGTTTTGGAGCTGCCCTTTATTCCTGAAACAGGAAGTGGCGTCAGAGGACAGGAAGTGCAATTGTTTAGAGCCATGATGTTGTAACTTGCTTATAATGAAGACAGGAGTCGCGGGGCTTGTCACGCTGTGTTTATTCTCTTATAGGTTTCATGCACAGTGCACGCCAAGTACGTGCCTCAATAACAAATGCCAACGGGCTTAACGTGGCTTGGAGATGCGGCCGCAATGTCCGTGTCCATGAGTGTGGGCCGCGGGCCCCGTTCTCGAAGGAGCTGGCAGGACGCACCTTATCGCGTCCTTGGCTCTTCCCGTAATGCGCGCGGAGCGCACGGGGGCGGAGCTATAGTTTGCGGCGAGATCTCGCGAGAGTGAGGGCTCTCGCGATATCTCTACACATCTCCCTTTTTCAATGCACAGCAAAATCACTGTAAAACATAGTCATTGTATCTCACCGGTCTTCTGTGTTCTCTTCTGGGCCGATCATCAGTTCCGGCGCAATCTTCCTGTTGCTCCTGTTCAGGATCTGCACTCAGTGCTTAAGGTTCGACCTCGGTTTCCACCCTCTCTCTGTCGTCTCCTTCTGGTTCTCGTTCTTCGCCTGTTCCGTAGTCTCTTTCGGTTTCCGTCCGTGATCTCTCCGGAGTCCTCGATCTTCCTCGAGTCTTCTGGTATAGTGCCACTCTTTCGAGGTTCCACGCTCGCCCGTCTTCCGTGCGAACATGATTTGCTCCTTTGTGATTCACTTTGATCGGTCGGCTAAACCGAGACCCCGTGACCTGATCTTTCTTCGGTAGTCTGATTTTAACCAAGTCTCCTTTTCCTATGTCGGACGCTTGCTTGGTTCTTCTTCTCCGATCACTCGATGATTTCATGCGTGTCTTGCTGCTTTCGATTCTCCAGACTACTTCTGCCATGTCCACCACTTCGTCTTCTCGTATTTTCGACAACCATGGTGGAATCAGCGTGGATGCCGCACTCCTCCCTCTCAACATTTTGAACGGGGATATTTGCATGATCCCATTTGGAATGAGTCTGTGGGCCGCTATGGCCTCCTTGGTGGTTTTGAGCGGGTCCATACCCGAAGCCGTTGCCAATTGGATGGCGCCCTTTATGAACCTGTTGGCCCTCTCTACAAGCCCGTTGGCCTGGGGGTCATATAGGGCCGCTTTCTTTTGTTTAATGTGATTTCTTTTTAAGAATTCTTCCATGTCCTTAGAGACCAGTTGCACCCCGTTGTCTGTAACCACTTCCTTGGGGAGGCCTTCCCTCTGAAAAATTTCTGTAAGTACTTCTATAACTGTTGCTGTAGTTATGTTTGGGACAAACTCCGCCTCCACCCACTTTGATAGGTAGTCAACCAGTACTATGCCGTACCGATGTTCAGATGCCATTGCTTCCAAAGGCCCTATGAAGTCGATGCCAACCTTTGACCACACGGCTTCTGGTATTTCCGTGGATATTATGGGTGCTTGGCGGACCTTAAGTCTCTTGTCGCTATTGAGGCATTCATGGCAACGTTCTATTATGGATCGAATTTCCTGGTCCATGGATGTCCACCAGTAGGCCTCTCTCACTCTGCGACGGGTCATCATGTTTCCCAAGTGGCCCGCGTGGGCTCTACATAGAATGGTATTTCTCATTCCTGTGGGGGGGATAATCTGATCAGTTTTCATAATTATCCCCTCCGTTTCAGATAGCTCGTCTGACACCTTCCAATAGGGTCTCATGCCCTCGGGCAGCGTTTTTTCACTTGGCCAACCTTCCTTGATCCATTTGCGAATCATGGCCATGGTGGGGTCTTTCCCATCTTCCTCTTCCCAGTGTCTCTCACTGAGTTCTAGGTAATCTGGTGCTCTCAAGTCCGTGATGGATGCAACTATGCATTCTCCATGAAGGAACGTGGTGGCTTTATCCTTACCCTCCGGCAGTCTCGACATGCAGTCAGCTTGCAAATTTTTCCAGCCTGAGATGTGGTGGACCTCAAACGTGTACTCTTGCAGTTTGGCTGCAATGCGTGCTAATCTGGGTGTGGATACTTTAGTGCCTCCCGGGCTGAGCATATGGATGAGGGGCTTATGATCAGTCACTAGTTTGAATTTTGTGCCCCATACGTATGTCCTGAAATGTTCCACTGCCCATGCGCAGGCCAACATTTCTTTTTCTATGGTGGAATAGTTCTGTTCCGCCTCCGATAATGCCTTCGAAGCAAAGGCCACAACATGTTCCGTGTCACCTTTCTTTTGTGTTAGCACTGCTCCTAGTCCATATGCACTGGCCTCTGTAGTGACGACTGTTTCCCAGACCGGATTAAATGGTTGAAGGCATGGTGCATCTATGATATGTTGCTTTATATTCTCCATCGCCGTCTTTTGGGGTTCTTGCCATATAAATTCCGAGCCCTTTTTGAGTACGTCGCGGAGGGGTGCCGTGGTCTCGGAAAACTTTGGTATGAACTTCGCATGGTACTCAGCCAGTCCAAGAAATGACCTCACTTCCTCTTTGCTGGTGGGTTCCGGTGCTTTAATGATTGCTTGCATGAGATTCTGTTTGGGACTGATTCCTTTTTCTGAAATCTTATACCCTAAGTATTCAACTTCTTTCACCCTGAACAAACATTTTTCATGACGTAACCGCACCCCTGCTTCTTGTAGCTTGTTTAGGACAATTCTCAACGTGGCATCGTGCGTTTGCTCATCCTCCGCATACACGAGGATGTCATCCTGGAAGTACACCACATTTTTAACCTTCCGTAGCAAGACATCCATCATGCGTTGGAAGGCCGATGCTGCTGATGACAACCCGAATGGCATTTTGGTGAATTGGTATGTGCCAAATGGAGTGATGAATGCCGTGAGGGGTTTCGACTCTTCATGTAGCTGTATTTGGTGGTATGCATTCCTCATGTCCAGTTTCGAAAATATTTTGGCTTCTTTCATTAACAGAATGAGTTTGTTTATGCTTGGAAGGGGGTAATTATCTGTGATGACTTCCAAGTTTAAACTGCGCAGGTCTATGCACACTCTGAGTTCCTGTGATTGGGGTTTCTTTATAAACACGACGGGGCTCAGCCATTCGGATGCTTCGATTTCTTCGATGACCCCCTCCATTTTCATCTTTTCCAACTGACTTCTGAGGATGTCCCTTGCCGTGCCTGGTACTGGCCTCACGTGGTGCTTTACGGGGACTGCATTTCTTTTGAGCACTATTTTGTGCAGAAAACCCTTAATGTGCCCCGGCTCCTCCGAGAAAAGTGTTGGGTAGTCGCTTTTGACGACGGGTCCGCTCGTCACCCTAACTGACAGGACCTGATCTTCGGTGCTGGGATCCAGTCTGATTTTCAGCTTGTCTTGGTCATCCCAACCTAGCACTGCTGGACCTTTGTGACTGAAGTAGACTCTGGTTGTGGTTTCCCTTCCTTTGAATTCTACTCTGCCCTTGATGTATCCTAACAGTTCGACTGACGCCCCTCCAAACACCGTGGGTTTATGCCTCGTCATTAACACTTGCACCTTTTCTTTTTCCACCATGTCTTTATAAGTCCGAAGGGCAATGATCGTTAGATCCGAACCTGAGTCTGCCATGACCCTTGTTTCCATGCCATCAATTTTGATCGTGCAGTGAGGCTTCTCTCTCCTTGCTCTTGTGCTGTTCACCATAATGACTGTGGGTCTTCCTTCATCTTCTGAGGAAGATTATTTCTCCGTATTGCGATCTGCATTGAGACTGGAGACTTTCTTGTTTCTCCACCGACACACGATTGAGAAATGGCCAATACGTTTACATATGGAGCACTCCTTGTCTCTGGCTGGGCACTCCCTGTCGAACGCTAGGTGTTTCGTGCTGGTGCACCTGTGACACTTGAGGGGTTCTTTCCTGCTCCCTCTCCCTTCTCTCGTGTTGGTTGCCGGCCTTTCTTTTTTTGCATGGAAGCCCACTGTTTGTATTTCAGCGGAACTCTGGGCCCCTGTAAGCTCCTTTCGTCTTCCCGCCGTTTCTTCGACTGCTCTGGCGATCTCAATTGCTTTCTCCAACTGCAGTTCCTTTTCAACAATGAACTTATCTTGGACTTTCCGACTGTTAGTGTGAACGACCAACATATCACATATGAGGCTCTCTGCATTGTTGCCAAAACTACACAGCCCCGCTAGTTCCCTCAGTTTGGTGACGTAATCGTCCACTGGTTCAGACATTTCTTGCCTTCGAGTGTAAAACCGTATCCTGTGGAGCACTGTGTTCTCTTTACTGGCAAATCTTTTTATGATTCTCCTGACCGCCTCCTTGAAAACATCGTCATTGTCGTCAGCCACCGGTATCGGGGTGAGACTCTCGAATACTCTTTGTCCTTCTACTCCCAAGGCATTGAGTAGCATGGCCCTGCGCCTTGCCGCTGAGAACCCTGCTCCTCCTAGAGCCTCTACATAATGTTGTGAATAGGGGTTGCCATTGTGGCCATGGGATGACAGGCCTGCCTGGAGTTTGTAGAAAGGGTGGCGGTGGCGTTGCCCCTTGCATGATCCTCTGTGAGTTCTGGTGGTGATCCTCGTCGCCAATTTATGTTGTAACTTGCTTATAATGAAGACAGGAGTCGCGGGGCTTGTCACGCTGTGTTTATTCTCTTATAGGTTTCATGCACAGTGCACGCCAAGTGCGTGCCTCAATAACAAATGCCAACGGGCTTAACGTGGCTTGGAGATGCGGCCGTAATGTCCGTGTCCATGAGTGTGGGCAGCGGGCCCCGTTCTCGAAGGAGCCGGCAGGACGCACCTTATCGCGTCCTTGGCTCTTCCCGTAATGCGCGCGGAGCCCGCGGGGGCGGAGCTATAGTTCACGGCGAGATCTCGCGAGAGTGAGGGCTCTCGCGATATCTCTACACATGATGGCAGCAAAGTGGAAGAGTAAAAGGTCCTGTGGTGCACCGCTGCGTCGTCAGCACTGGTAGTAGCAGCATAGTAGCACTATGCGCCGCGTGATAGCAGTACTCTTGTGATTAGCATTTCTACCCCCAAACCTGGAGGACTAGAGGTAGGAGCAACAGCCGGGAAGAGTGGAATTTAGACGTGTGCAATGCTCTTGACCTTTGTCGTAAGCAACATTTTACCGCCTGCAGTAATGGCCAGGCAGTGCTAGCCACCACCAGACGGCACTGCTAGCCGCCACCAGACGGCACTGCTAGCCGCCACCAGACGGCACTGCTAGCCGCCACCAGACGGCCCTCCCTCTAGCCACCACCAGACGGCACTGCTAGCCGTCACCTGACGGCACTGCTAGCCGCCACCAGACGGCCCTCCCTCTTATGGTCCTTTGTCGCATTCCGCAACTGGACGATTAGTTCGGATCTGCGAGGCTTTGCGTAGGTGAGTTATGAGCAGTTCACTGGCTGCAGCCAGTCGGTGGTGCTGATATTCCCCGGGGGTGTTCGGACTCTATTTCTGTGCCCGCCCCCTCCCACCTTCTTGCCTGTGCTTTGACGCATATGTAAAGCATTGGGTTGCATTGAAAGCTGGGGGCTCCGCCACTAAGCTTCTGCGCCATTAAAAAGAGCAGCCGCTGTGTCTGCAGCACGAGGGGGCTCTGCACAGAAGGACCGTGCTGCGGGGGCGTTATTCGCTCATAGTGAGAACCCCCGTCGCTGATTGGTGTTGGCTTGTTTATTTACACCGAGTTCGGCGTCAGCCTCAGTTCTTTCTCATCAAGGGAACGCATCGCTTCACGCGCGTCTTCACGTGCAGCAGCCACGCGGATGCCCATGACGACGTTGTCTGGATATGTTGCGATTTTACTCTACGCCTGCCCTGCAGCTCTCCATGAGGTCGCCACTGCTCTTTCCTGAAGCCCCGAAAGCAGTCCCGGCGCCATGGAATGCGCCCACATTTCTGCCGCGTGCCAGCCTCACAGCGCCTCTCATTAGATATGGCGGCCAGAGTCTCCTCGCGATCCTGCACTCAATCGCAGGGAATCAATCCAGCTTCGTCCACAGACTTCTTCCAAAGGCCATCTAAACTTGCAGCTCTGGAGCACATTGTAGTGCCATAATTGTATCACACATCAGAAAAGGTATTTCTCTATAGGGTCAAATTCTGCTAGCACATGAAGGACACAAGTGTGATTGGACGCTGCTGGTGATAGAAAATGGGAACTAGCTGCTGTCGTTGGCCACCCCCTGCTTATCCTGCAACAGTTCTATAAATGGTGGAAGAAAGGCACTAACCAAGGCCCCCCATGGTAGACAGTTCGCCAGTATACCTGGGGTAGCGGAAATGACATCACGTGCCTGGTGGTATCACAGGAAGTGTCATCACATGACCTATTACCCTGAGGACATCACAGGAAGTCATATCATAACATCACAGGAAGTAATATCACATGTTCTAGAGCCCGAGTGACATCACAACATGCAAGAATACATTCCTATAATCATTTAAGATTAAAACATTAACTAAAAGAACTAAAGGATATTTTAATTTTCAACCATAGATTAGCTGTGGTGATGCCCCAATATGCCATGGTGGCTACATGGTATGCCAAGGGCAGTAGGTGTTCTTTCTTATGCCAGCTCAGACTCATGTGGGCAGTTACTTCCATCTCAGGTGCCAAGTCGAGTCATAATATGCTAACAGCAGAGTCGCATACTAGATTTAGTATGAACATTGCCAGCTCATATACCCACGTAGACATTTTATGCCAGGAAATTCCTCAGATGATGCGTTTGGTAATCACAGGCAAGGTGAAGACTCAGAAGCCCAAGTGCTGTTAGCACAAGCCAAGTGCAGACTTAAGGGCACAGCTGGGTTATGCCCGGTAAAGCCTCACCAAGGTGTTGCCATCACATGTCGAGCATAGGCTCACTCACAGAGGTACAGCCTTGTGGCACGGTGGCATCCGTGATTCCCCTCAGCCCTCGCCACCCATGCACTGGCCCTGTAATCAAGAAAGCCAAGGAGGGCCCTCAATTTATAGACTTTGGGGCGGGCAGGTGAGGGGGGGTTGGGCTTGGGGGGCCTGAGGGGCCACTCAATGATAAATGACTCAG
Source organism: Ambystoma mexicanum (assembly GCF_040938575.1). Lineage (NCBI taxonomy): Eukaryota > Metazoa > Chordata > Amphibia > Caudata > Ambystomatidae > Ambystoma > Ambystoma mexicanum. Next base: position 46,743,595 of record NC_090923.1, read on the forward strand.
CTTGTTGGTTGGAAAACTAAACTGAATCACTTGTATGTGGCCTCAATTTAAGCAGTTTAGGAAGCTAAGCCCTATACGGAAATGTGATTTGCCCAGGATCACACAATTTATTTGAGTTGTGAAGCCATGCTTTGAAAACTTCTGTCCGTTTCAGAGTCTCCACTTTAACAGGTAGAGCACATGTTGCCTTCCTAGCTTTACATCGAGATACACATATTTTTGAATTCTTTCATTCCAGGACCATAATTCAGGACCATGATTAGTTGCTGGTGTTTAATAAAGCCGATTTGCAAAGCACCTGCCCACCTTCTAAATCACACTGAAAATAAAAAAATAAACCATTAGCCAGATGTGTAGGATAAAAGAAGTATGAATGTTTCTCTTTGTGTAAGGCGCTTGCTAACTTAACATTTTATTTTTTTACCACAGCAATGAACAGATAGTCATGCTATCCAAATAGCGGTTTATCATTTGTAAGGATGTACATCTGAGTTGGCTACTGGAATTCACTCCTATGACGGGCTTCACAATAAACTTGTTTACAAGCAACAAGCATTTAACTCGCCGTACTAGCTCCGTCTATTTCTACACACTGTATAAAAGAGGTTACTTTAAAGTAAATAAAAAATAAAATGGTCACACAAGCAAACTGCAAACACTGACGACACATACATTGAAATTGGAAAACAAATAAAGCTCCATACAAAGCTGTTAAGATGTCATTGCAAGTGCTATTGTGGAGAATGTTCAACCTTCTTATGCCAAGGTGTGCACCTCATAGGCCTGCGGGAATCTTCTCTGGTGCTGCCTTGCACTTTTTACAAGAACTTTTAATTCTGAATAGATGAATTCGATCAAACACGCTAAAACTGTCAGAACCAAAGTAATTTTTTTTTTAGTTCAAAGTCATTTTTTGGAGCTAAATTGTGTTTTTTCACGGGGTCATGTATCACTCCGTAGACTCCCAAGTGTGAGGGGCCCTAGGCCATGGCTCGCGAGGGTACAGACAGGGGGGACCAATGGAAATGTCTGGGATATCAGCGTCTGTCTTTGGCTCCCCCTAAATGACGTCCGTGAAGCCACTATCAGATCATAAGTGTCCTAAAACCGAGGGCCACGTGTGCCGTGCCATTGGGGGATAGGCAACCAGCTGTGCCCCTTTTAGGAAACCAGCACTAACCATCTGCCGCCACCGTTGAATTCGATGAATTACTATCAGCTCTCTCAATGGAAAAACCTATGACTTACCTACTCCAAGGACCCCTTAAGTGCCAAGGACGAGTATGCTCGTCCTTTTTGCATAGACTTGCCTAATAGCCTGGCAGTTAAGCCATCAATTCAGGGTGTGATCCTCAATATTCTGACACCCCATTCACAATGTGAGACGGGCACTCCCCCACATTGCAGATAAAACATGTATCAACATCCCTTCCGGGTGTGAACCTGAGGGCGAAGGTGTCAATGAGCGTTCCCATTCCAGAGAAAGCCCATTGTCCACACGTCCAGACAAGCAATGACGTCACTTCTGCGCTGATGACACACACGTTGCTTCTGTGTCTCGAGACTCACTCCATCTCTTTCTAACCAGGACAGTGTCCTCTTGCTTACCAGCTGCCAAGTCCTGGAGGGCCTCTTCTTTTCTTCACCTCAATCCTTAGTAAATCAAGGTTCTCTCTCATCCTCCCCTTCTGGTCTTCTTTTCCCACCTTCTTCACTTTCGTTCTCTTCCTCAGCTCGTAATATTGGGGTCATCTTGGACCCCTCTCTTATCTTTTCTCTTCACATCTCCAACACTGCGCGCGCCTCCTGCTTTCATCCTCATGACCTCGGTCATGCTCACCCTTTTCTTTCATTTCAGGTGCTGTCCAGCACCCGCCGTCGAGGGGGTGGGTGGTAGAGGGACAGCCTGCACACCAGGCCGCCCTTCTAGCCACTCCCCTCCCCGGGGGTACCTACACCTCGGCTCCTCCTTGGGAGGGAAGGGCGTCCCCGGGCTCAGCTGCATCCGGCTGGGCTCCGGGGGGTAGTTATACGGCAAGGGGGCTGTTTGGCTCATTCTCTTTTTGCAGCCCCTCGCCTGAAGTCCCACCCTCCCTCTCGCTTTAGGCAGGATAGCATGGGCATGAAGCAGACATTTACTGAGTAGGGTATGGGTATTGGTTCCTTTATAGGTATTTCTGGAGGTTGTTTACTTATTATAAGGATTTGTTCTTTTATACGTAGTTAAGGATGTTGTGGAGTGCGTTTTCTTTCCAGCGGACTTCGAAGGGTTTACGTTTGTAAGCATGTGTGTTCATGAGTTGTGTCTGGTTGTCAACTTTTCTTTATCTGTCACAGGCAGAGTTACGGGGCGATCCTAGCCGAGGAGGAGTTTGACGCTGTGGTTTCGGACATGGGCGGTACCCCGATGGCCGCGCTCGAGCCAAATTCGGACAACGGGTACTGAGTCCTGTATGGACAGTTGAGACTCCTCGTCAACAAGATTCAGTGATGGCAAAGAATTACTGCTGGACAGTTTACATTCAGAAGAGGATGCTCGCTACTCTGCAAACCGGAAGTGACTAGTGTCCCCTGGAATGATAAGATACATGGCCGACAAACCAATGGGCTACTTTAGAAGTCTAAGGAGATGTGACTTTACTTAGGGTGGGCCTGCCCCCACCCACAAAATGTTGTATGACTCCAATAAATGTGACTCTTGTGTTTCCAAATATACGTTATTTATCCTTGTGATTCTCAGATATGTGTAACCATTGCATGATGTCTTATAACCCGAAAGGGGGGGTGTCTAATGGGTGATGGCTCTGCTAAGGCCAAACTCCTGATCTATTCGCTCATTTTCTCTTGGCTTAATCCGTGCTCATTCTGCTCGGCCGCTCCCTTTGTCGCATCTCACGCCTCTATGCGCTGTTTTTAATTCAGCTGTCCGCCTACTCTTTCCGCTCCCCTCTTTCTCCCTCACTTCGTTCTGCTTCCATGCTCTCTTTCGACCTCTTTCTTCATTTTGACTTTCCGAGCTTTGTCTATAAAGCCCTGCATTATCTTGCCCCCTGTTATCTTTGCTCTCTTGTATCTTTCAATACCGAACTCGTTCTCTTCGCTATCAATATCTTTTTTTGTCATTTCTGTTCCTAAACCACCATGTGCCCTCTCCCGCGTCTGTACCTTTTCTCTCCTTGCATCTAAGCAGGGCCACTATCTTCTGCCACCTTATCTGTGCTTCTTTTTCCTATCATGTCTCCCGGACTCAATCACAAAACATCTCTCTCTTTCCTCCTCGTAAGCTTCTGAATCCCTATGTTCCCTGTCATTTCCCATCTATTTGAATTGCACCGTTGTAATTTATCTTTTGTTAAAGCGCTTTGGCGAAAGCGCTCGAGAAGTCCTACAAATACAATACAATTCAACAGATAATCAAAAGCATGGTTCGTAATCTCTCATAGTTAACTGAGGGTCCACCTGCAAGTGTGCATCAGAGTAGGTCCAGCGCACTAACCGACGGCCCCTCCGTCCCCGTGCTCATAGTACTGTCAAGATGAAACGGCCCCAGCAACCTCCGGGTGGGGGGGAGGGAGGAGGCTCTATCGAAATATACACCTGTTAACCACCCAATATTCTGAAGATGAAAGATTTTAAATGACATGTGATATATTTGGATATTTTATATACTATAACATATTTTTGAATGTTCTCTGTAAAGTTTTGTACTGAGACACAATAAACAAATATGAATCATATTCTGAAGATGTCTTAATCTATGTAGAACACGGGCTTCAATTGGGTATCCGGAGAAATGATCGAATTTTAAAAACGGATTGAGAAATGACTGCCTCTTTTTACAGATTTTATTTGCAATTTTAGGACATTTTACTAAAATGTAGGTGTGGGGTGGGGTAAGGGTAATAGATAAGGTAGGGAGAGAGGGGGGCGGTGGTCTCCCCTTGCATTGTTAAAAAACATAAAACAAAATTCGGTCATTTCTCCATTCCATCATTTCATGGTAATCCAGTCACTTGGCTTTGCCCAGCAATGGAAGTCTGGCTAAAAGGCTTGACAAGGTCCATGTGTCAGTCCCAAGCCCAGACTACACAGCCCATCCTGACCCAACGAACCACAGCCCTCACTCGGGGTACATAACCACACAATGTACAGACACAGACCATTGGGGGTCCCCGTTGGACATGACGTCATGCCCGTCTTTCATGTCATTTGCACAGAAGATAGAACCCAGCTGTCACAAGAAGAAACAATCACAACACAATTACACAGCGGGTCGTCGGTTGAGGCACAAGCAAAGAACACTGCATGGTAAAGTAAGTCATATTGGCCGGGGTTGCGGCGTCGGGTTCGATGCAGCAGAACAGCTGGCAGAATTGTGGTTGTAAATGTCCCATAAATGAAGGAGCAGGGGCTGCCAGTCAAACCCCCGGAAGGGTCGATCAGTAGCGAAGCCTTTTCCCAGCATTCGCTACATGCGGGTCTACAGTTCCTAGAAGAAGACTCCTCTCGAAGGAAGGCACTAATATGAGTCCATGCTTTCTATTGGAGGAAACATACGCATCAGCACAGTTTCCGTTCACCTCATGCTCTCAGTGGCCGCGCCACACCCCACTCTACCACCCCCTGCACAGGCATCCCCTTTTGGAATAAGAGCTTCTGCTTGTTGCCAGAACCCCCCACCTTTAGAGGTGAGAAAGCAAGGACACAGTCTACTATGCCCGCGGCCCCCCTTAGGGTTTACTCTCTTAGACGCACGTGAGCATCGCCAGAGCATCTCAGCCCTCAGTACCAGAGTATCTCAGCCCGCATTGCCAGAGCATCTCAGCCCTCACTGCCAGAGTATCTCAGCCCTCACTGCCAGAGTATCTCAGCCCGCATCGCCAGAGTACCTCAGCCTGCATAGCCAGAACATCTCAGCCTTCATCACCAGAGTATGTCAGTCGGCATCGCCAGAGTATCTCAGCCCGCATTGCCAGAGTATCTCAGCCCATCATTGCCAGAGTATCTCAGCCCTCATCACCAGAGTATGTTGGTCGGCATTGCCAGAGTATCTCAGCCTGCATCACCAGAGTATCATAATCCTCATGCTAGAGTATCCAAGCGCTCATTTCCAGAGTATTTCAGCCCGCATTGACAGAGTATCTCATCCCTCATCGCCAGAGTATGTCAGTCGGCATCGCCAGAGTATCTCAGCCTGCATCGCAAGAGTATCTAAGCCCTCACTGCCAGAGTATCTCAGCCAGCATCGCCAGACTACTTCAGCCTGCATTGCCAGAATATCTCAGCCCTCATCGCCACAGTATCATAATCCTCATCGCTAGAGTATCCAAGCCCTTATCGCCAGAGCATCTCAGACTGTATCACCAAAAAATCTCAGCCCTCATCGCTAGAGTATCGCTGCCCTCATCACCAGAGTATCTCAGCCCTCACTGCCAGAGTATCGCAGCCCGCATCGCCAGAGTACCTCAGCCTGCATCGCCAGAATATCTGAGCCCTCATCGCCAGAGTATGTTGGTCGGCATTGCCAGAGTATCTCAGCCTGCATCACCAGAGTATCATAATCCTCATCGCTAGAGTATCCAAGCCCTCATTTCCAGAGTATCTCAGCCCGCATTGACAGAGTATCTCAGCCCTCATCGCTAGAGTATCTCAGCCCTCATCGATAGAGTATCTCAGCCCTCATCATCAGAGCATCTCAGCCCTCACTACCAGAGTATCTCAGCCCGCATTGCCAGAGCATCTCAGCCCTAGCCGCCAGAGTAGCTCAGCCCTCACGGCCAGAGTATCTCAACCCTCATCGTCAGAATATCTCAGTCCTCACCACCAGAGTATCTCAGCCCTCATCACCAGAGTATCTCAGCCTGCATCGCCAGAATATCTCAGCCCTCATCACCAGAGTATCTCAGCTCTCATTGCCAGAGTATCTCAGCCCTCATCGCTAGAGTATCTCAGCCCTCATCACCAGAGTATGTCAGTCGGCATCGCCAAAGTATCTCAGCCTGCATCGCCAGAGTATCTCAGCCCTCACTGCCAGAGTATCTCAGCCAGCATCGCCAGAGTACCTCAGCCTGCATTGCCAGAGTATCTCAGCCCTCATCGCCAGAGTATCATAATCCTCATCGCTAGAGTATCCAAGCCCTCATCGCCAGAGCATCACAGACTGTATCGACAAAGCATCTCAGCCCTCATCGCTAGAGTATCACAGCCCGCATCGCCAGATTAGCTCAGCCCGCATCGCCAAAGTATGTCAGTCGGCATCGCCATAGTATTTATGCCCTCATTTCCAGAGTATCTCAGCCCTCACTACCAGAGTATCTCAGCCCGCATTTCCAGAGCATCTCAGCCCTCACCGCCAGAGTATCTCAGCCCTCACTGCCAGAGTATCTCAGCCCGCATCGCCACAGTACCTCAGCCAGCATCGCCAGAATATTTCAGCCCTCACTACCAGAGTATCTTAGTGAGCATTGCCAGAATATCTCAGCCCTCATCGCCAGAGTATGTCAGTCGGCATCGCCAGAGTATCTCTGCCCTCAATGCCAAAGTATATCAGCCCGTATTGCCAGAGTATCTCTGCCCACATTGCCAGAGTATCTCAGCCTCCATCGCTAGAGTATCTCAGCCATCATCGTCAGAATATCTCAACAGACGTCACCATAGTATCTCAGCCTTCACCACCAGAGTATCTCAGCCCTCACTGCCAGAGTATCACAGCCAGCATTGCCAGAGTACCTCAGCCTGCATCGCCAGAATATCTCAGCCCTCATCGCCAGAGTATCTCAGCCCGCATTGCCAGAGTATCATAATCCTCATCGCTAGAGTATCCAAGCCCTCATCAACAGAGCATCTCAGACTGTATCGCCAAAGAATCTCAGCCCTCATCACTAGAGTATCTCAGCCCTCATCACCAGAGTATCTCAGCCCTCACTGCCAGAGTATCTCAGCCCGCATCACCAGAGTACCTCAGCCTGCATCGCCAGAGTATGTCAGACGGCATCGCCAGAGTATCTCAGCCCGCATCGCCAGAGTATCTCAGCCCGCATCACCAGAGTATTATAATCCTCATCGCTAGAGTACCCAAGCCCTCATCGCAAAGCATCTCAGACTGTATCGCCAAAGCATCTCAGCCCTCATCGCTAGAGTATCTCAGCCCACATCGCCAGATTAGCTCAGCCCGCATCGTCAGAGTATGTCAGTTGGCATCGCCAGAGTATCTCAGCCCTCACTACCAGAGTATCTCAGCCCACATTGCCAGAGTATCTCAGCCTCCATCGCTAGAGTATCTCAGCCATCATCGTCAGAATATCTCAACAGACGTCACCATAGTATCTCAGCCTTCACCACCAGAGTATCTCAGCCCTCACTGCCAGAGTATCACAGCCAGCATTGCCAGAGTACCTCAGCCTGCATCGCCAGAATATCTCAGCCCTCATCGCCAGAGTATCTCAGCCCGCATTGCCAGAGTATCATAATCCTCATCGCTAGAGTATCCAAGCCCTCATCACCAGAGCATCTCAGACTGTATCGCCAAAGAATCTCAGCCCTCATCACTAGAGTATCTCAGCCCTCATCACCAGAGTATCTCAGCCCTCACTGCCAGAGTATCTCAGCCCGCATCACCAGAGTACCTCAGCCTGCATCGCCAGAGTATGTCAGACGGCATCGCCAGAGTATCTCAGCCCGCATCGCCAGAGTATCTCAGCCCGCATCACCAGAGTATCATAATCCTCATCGCTAGAGTATCCAAGCCCTCATCGCAAAGCATCTCAGACTATATCGCCAAAGCATCTCAGCCCTCATCGTTAGAATATCTCACCCCTCATCACCAGAGTATCTCAGCCCTCACTACCAGAGTATCTCAGCCCGCATTGCCAGAGTATCTCAGCCTTCATCGCTAGAGTATCTCAGCCCTCATCTCCAGAGCATCTAAGCCCTCATCGCTAGAGTATCTCAGCCCACATTGCCAGAGCATCTCAACCCTCACCGACAGAGTATCTCAGCCCTCAATGCCAGAGTATCTCAGCCCGCATCGCCAGAGTACCTCAGCCTGCATCGCCAGAATATTTCAGCCCTCATCACCAGAGTATCTCAGCCGACATCGCCAGAGTAACTCAGCCATCATCGCCAGAATATCTCAGCCCTCACTACCAGAGTATCTCAGCCCACATTGCCAGAATATCTCAGCTCTTAGTACCAGAGTATCTCAGCCCACATTGCCAGAGTATTTCAGCCCGCATCGACAGAGTACCTCAGCCTGCATCGCCAGAATATCTCAGCCCTCATCGCCAGAGTATGTCAGTCGGCATCGCCAGAGTATCTCAGCCCGCATTGCCAGAGTATCTTAGCCCACATTGCCAGAGTATCTCTGCCCTCATCGTCAGAGTATATCAGTCGGCATCGCCAGAGTATCTCTGCCCTCATTGCCAGAGTATCTCAGCCTGCATCGCCAGAATATCTCAGTCCTCATCGCCAGAGTATGTCAGCCTCATCGCTAGAGCATCTCAGCCATCATCGCTATAGTATCTCAGCCCTCATCACCAGAGTATCATAATCCTCATCGCCAGAGTATCCAAGCCCTCATCGCTAGAGCATCTCAGACTGTATCGCCAAAGCATCTCAGCCCTCATCGCTAAAGTATCTCACCCGCATCGCCAGATTAGCTCAGCCCGCATCACCAGAGTATGTCAGTCGGCATCACCAGAGTATCTCTCCCCTCATTGCCAGAGTATCTCAGCCCGCATTGCCAGAGAATCTCAGCCCTCATAATCAGAGCATCTCAGCCCTCATTGGCAGAGTATCTCATCCCTTAGTGCCAGAGTATATCAGCCCTCATCGCCAGAGTATCTCAGCCCTCATTGCCAGAGTATCTCAGCTCTCATTGCCAGAGTATCTCAGCCCTCATCGCTGGAGTATCTCAGCCCTCATCGCCAGAGTACCTCAGCCTGCATCGGCAGAGTATCTCAGCCCTCATCGCCAGAGTTTCTCTGCCCTCATCGTCAGAGTATTTCAGCCCTCATAACTAGAGTATCTCTGCCTGCATTGCTAGAGTATCTCAGTCCTCATTGCCAGAATATCTCAGCCGACGTCGCCATAATATCTCAGCTCTCATCACTAGAGTATCTCACCCCACAATGCCAGAGTATCTCAGCCCACATTGTCGGAGTATCTCAGCCCTCATTACCAGAGTATATAAGCCCTCATTACCAGAGTATCTCAGTCCTCATTGCCAGAATATCTCAGACGACGTCGCCAGAGTATCTCAGTCCTCATCGCCAGAGTTTCTCTGCCCTCATTGTCGGAGTATCTCAGCCCTCATTACCAGAGTATATAAGCCCTCATTACCAGAGTATCCAAGCCCTCATCGCTAGAGCATCTCAGACTGTATCGCCAAAGCATCTCAGCCCTCATCGCTAAAGTATCTCACCCGCATCGCCAGATTAGCTCAACCCTCATCGCCAGAGTATCTCAGCCCTCAGTATCCCAGCTCTCATTGCCAGAGTATCTCAGCCCTCATCGCTGGAGTATCTCAGCCCTCATCGCCAGAGTACCTCAGCCTGCATCGGCAGAGTATCTCAGCCCTCATCGCCAGAGTTTCTCTGCCCTCATCGTCAGAGTATTTCAGCCCTCATAACTAGAGTATCTCTGCCTGCATTGCTAGAGTATCTCAGTCCTCATTGCCAGAATATCTCAGCCCTCATTACCAGAGTATATAAGCCCTCATTACCAGAGTATCCAAGCCCTCATCGCTAGAGCATCTCAGACTGTATCGCCAAAGCATCTCAGCCCTCATCGCTAAAGTATCTCACCCGCATCGCCAGATTAGCTCAACCCTCATCGCCAGAGTATCTCAGCCCTCATCGCCAGAGTACCTCAGCCTGCATCGGCAGAGTATCTCAGCCCTCATCGCCAGAGTTTCTCTGCCCTCATCGTCAGAGTATTTCAGCCCTCATAACTAGAGTATCTCTGCCTGCATTGCTAGAGTATCTCAGCCCACATTGTCGGAGTATCTCAGCCCTCATTACCAGAGTATATAAGCCCTCATTACCAGAGTATCCAAGCCCTCATCGCTAGAGCATCTCAGACTGTATCGCCAAAGCATCTCAGCCCTCATCGCTAAAGTATCTCACCCGCATCGCCAGATTAGCTCAACCCTCATCGCCAGAGTATCTCAGCCCTCAGTATCCCAGCTCTCATTGCCAGAGTATCTCAGCCCTCATCGCTGGAGTATCTCAGCCCTCATCGCCAGAGTACCTCAGCCTGCATCGGCAGAGTATCTCAGCCCTCATCGCCAGAGTTTCTCTGCCCTCATCGTCAGAGTATTTCAGCCCTCATAACTAGAGTATCTCTGCCTGCATTGCTAGAGTATCTCAGTCCTCATTGCCAGAATATCTCAGCCGACGTCGCCATAATATCTCAGCTCTCATCACTAGAGTATCTCACCCCACAATGCCAGAGTATCTCAGCCCACATTGTCGGAGTATCTCAGCCCTCATTACCAGAGTATATAAGCCCTCATTACCAGAGTATCCAAGCCCTCATCGCTAGAGCATCTCAGACTGTATCGCCAAAGCATCTCAGCCCTCATTGCCAGAGTATCTCAGCTCTCATTGCCAGAGTATCTCAGCCCTCATCGCTGGAGTATCTCAGCCCTCATCGCCAGAGTACCTCAGCCTGCATCGGCAGAGTATCTCAGCCCTCATCGCCAGAGTTTCTCTGCCCTCATCGTCAGAGTATTTCAGCCCTCATAACTAGAGTATCTCTGCCTGCATTGCTAGAGTATCTCAGTCCTCAATGCCAGAATATCTCAGCCGACGTCGCCATAATATCTCAGCTCTCATCACTAGAGTATCTCACCCCACAATGCCAGAGTATCTCAGCCCACATTGTCGGAGTATCTCAGCCCTCATTACCAGAGTATCTAAGCCCTCATTACCAGAGTATCTCAGTCCTCATTGCCAGAATATCTCAGCCGACGTCGCCAGAGTATCTCAGTCCTCATCGCCATAGTATCTCAGCCCTCATCGCTAGAGTATCTCAGCCCACATTGCCAGAGTATCTAAGCCCACATTGCCAGAGTAATTCAGTCCTCATTGCCACAGTAAATCACCCCTCAATGCCAGAGTACCCCAGCCCACATTTCCAGAGTTTCTCAACGCCTATTGCTAAAGTATATCAGCCCTCATTACCAGAGTATCTCACTTTGGCAAGAATGCTCATGGATCAGGACCTCTCCATTGCCAGGGGTTCTCATGTTCCAGAGCCGCACATGTGGGAGAGATGTTTGGTTACTAGGGATGCTAATGTGTTTTGGTGGCTCATGCAGCAATACACCTTGTGTACCATGGCGGCTCATGTGTATGAGCTGCTCAATGTGGCACGCCACCTCATATTGCACAGGGCTGCTCATGCACTGCGGCTGCTCATGAGGCTGCTCATACGTGCCAGCTTCTGAATGTGCCAGTAAGCTTGCCACGCTAGGGCTGATCGTGTGCCTGGAGTGGGTTCCTGGCCCACATCACTTCATGGCTTAGGTATCTCCATGAGCCAGACTCCTCTCATGGGCAGAAACTGCTCATGTGCTGGTCCAGGAAACCTCATGTACCAGAGTTGCTCTTGAGTCAAGTGGCTGCTTCCGTGCCCGGGGGAGCACATTAGCCAAGGCAGGTCATGTGCCACACATGCCGTGCGTGAAAAAAACGCATTGCATAATGGCTGCTCATATGTCAGGACTACTCACATGTCATGGAGATGCTCATTTACCAGCACAACACACAAGCTACAGCTGATTGTGTGCCAGGAATTGCCAACGAGATCGGGCACCTCAATGTGTCAGTTCTGCCTAAGTGAAGTGTGGGTTCACATGTGACAGCATTGCTTGTGTGCCAGGGAACTGCTCATGCCATGGAAGCAGGTGTTCCTGAGATGCTCTTGGGTCAGTTGGTTGATTATTGTGCACTACAGCCCAAGTTTAAGAGCTGCTAATGTGCCAGGAGGCTGCACCTGTACCAGTGCATGCTCAACCGCCAGTGCAGCACATGTGCCAGCATTGCTCATGCCATGGAAGCACATGTTCCTGAGATGCTCTTGGGCCAGTTGGATGATCATTGTGCACTACAGCTCAAGTTTAAGAGCTGCTCATGTGCCAGGAGGCTGCACCTGTGCCAGTGCTTGCTCAACCGCAAGTGCAGCACATGTGCCAGCATTGCTCATATTCCAGGGGGATGGTCATGCAATGGAAGCACATGTTCCTGAGATGCTCTTGGGTCAGTTGGCTGATCACTGTGTACTAAAGCTCATGTTTAAGAGCTGCCCATGTGCCAGGAGGCTGCACCTGTGCCAGTGCATGCTCAACCGCTAGTGCAGCACACGTGCCAGCATTGCTCATATGTCAGGGGGATGCTCATGCCATGCAAACACATGTTACTGAGATGCATGTGGTTCAGTTGTCTGATCATTGTGCACTACAGCTGAAGTTTAAGAGCTGCTCATGTGCCAGGAAGCTGCACATGCACCAGTGCATGCTCAACTGCTAGTGCAGCACATGTGCCAGAATTGCTCATATATGCCAGGGAGATGCTCGTGCCATGGAAACATGTGTTCCTGAGATGAATTTGGGTCAGTTGTCTGATCATTGTGCACTACAGCTCATGTTTAAGAGCTGTTCATGTGCAAGGAGGCTGCACCTGTACCAGTGCATGCTCAACCGCTAGTGCAGCACATGTGCCAGCATTGCTCATATGCCAGGGGGATGCTCATGCCATGCAAACACATGTTCCTGAGATACACTTGGGTCAGTTGTCTGATCATTGTGCACTACAGCTGAAGTTTAAGAGCTGCTCATGTGCCAGGAGGCTGCACATGCACCAGTGCATGCTCAACCGCTAGTGCAGCACACGTGCCAGCATTGCTCATGTGCCAAGGGATCCTAATGCCATGGAAACACGTGTTCCTGAAATGCTCTTGGGTCAGTTGGCTGATCATTGTGCACTACAGCTCATGTTTAAGAGCTGCCCATGTGCCAGGAGACTGCCTCTGTGCCAGGGCATGCTCAACCGCTAGTGCAGCACATGTGCCAGCATTGCTCAGATGGCGGAGGGATGCTCATGCCATGGACCCACGTGTTCCTGAGACGCTCTTGGGTCAGATGGCTGAACATTGTGTACAAGAGCTCATGTTTAAGAGCTGCTCATGTGCCAGGAGGCTGCACCTGTGCCAGGACATGCTCAACTGCTAGTGCAGCACATGTGCCAGCATTGCTCAGATGCCAGGGGGAGGCTCTTGCCATGGAAACACGAGTTCCTGAGATGCACTTGAGTCAGTTGGCTGAACATTGTGTACAAAAACTCATGTTTAAGAGCTGCTCATGTGCCTGGAGGCTGCACCTGTGCCAGTGCATGCTCAACCGCTAGTGCAGAACATGTGCCAGCATTGCCCATATGCCAGGGGATGCTCATGCCATGGAAGCACGTGTTCCTGAGATGAATTTGGGTCAGTTGTCTGAACATTGTGCACTACAGCTCATGTTTAAGAGCAGTTCATGTGCAAGGAGGCTGCACCTGTACCAGTGCATGCTCAACCGCTAGTGCAGCACTTGTGCCAGCATTGCTCAGATGCCAGGGGGATTCTCTTGCCATGGAAACACGTGTTCCTGAGATGCACTTGGGTCAGTTGGCTGATCATTGTGCACTACAGCTCATGTTTATGAGCTGCTCATGTGCCAGGAGGCTGCACCTGTGCCAGGACATGCTCGACCGGTAGTGCAGCACATGTGCCAACATTGCTCATGTGCCAAGGGATGCTCATGCCATGGAAACACGTGTTCCTGAGATGCTCTTGGGTCAGTTGGCTGATCATTGTGCACTACAGCTCATGTTTATGAGCTGCTCATGTGCCAGGAGGCTGCACCTGTGCCAGGACATGCTCGACCGGTAGTGCAGCACATGTGCCATTATTGCTCATATGCCAGGGGATGCTCATGGCATGGAAGCACGTGTTCCTGAGATGCACTTTTGTCAGTTGGATGATCATTGTGCACTACAGCTTAAGTTTAAGAGCTGCTCATGTGCGAGGAGACTGCACCTGTGCCAGTGCATGCTCAACCGCTAGTGCAGCACATGTGCCATCATTGCTCATATGTCAGGGAACTACTCATGCCATGGAGGCACGAGTTCCTGAGATGCACTTGGGTGAGTTGTCTGATCATTGCGCACTACAGCTCAAGTTTAAGAGCTGTTCATGTGCAAGGAGGCTGCACCTGTGCCAGTGCATGCTCAACCGCTAGTGCAGCACATGTGCCAGCATTGCTCAGATGCCAGGGGGAGGCTCTTGCCATGGACGCGCGTGTTCCTGAGATGCAGTTGGGTAAGTTGGCCAAGCCCTCATCGCTAGAGCATCTCAGACTGTATCGCCAAAGCATCTCAGCCCTCATCGCTAAAGTATCTCACCCGCATCGCCAGATTAGCTCAGCCCGCATCGCCAGAGTATGTCAGTCGGCATCGCCAGAGTATCTCTCCCCTCATTGCCAAAGTATCTCAGCCCGCATTGCCAGAGTATCTCAGCCCGCATCATCAGAATATCTCAGCCCTCACTGCCAGAGAATCTCAGCCCTCATGATCAGAGCATCTCAGCCCTCATTGGCAGAGTATCTCATCCCTTAGTGCCAGAGTATATCAGCCCTCATCGCCAGAGTATCTCAGCCCTCAGTATCTCAGCTCTCATTGCCAGAGTATCTCAGCCCTCATCGCTGGAGTATCTCAGCCCTCATCGCCAGAGTACCTCAGCCTGCATCGGCAGAGTATCTCAGCCCTCATCGCCAGAGTTTCTCTGCCCTCATCGTCAGAGTATTTCAGCCCTCATAACTAGAGTATCTCTGCCTGCATTGCTAGAGTATCTCAGTCCTCATTGCCAGAATATCTCAGCCGACATCGCCGTAATATCTCAGCTCTCATCACTAGAGTATCTCACCCCACAATGCCAGAGTATCTCAGCCCACATTGTCGGAGTATCTCAGCCCTCATTACCAGAGTATCTAAGCCCTCATTACCAGAGTATCTCAGTCCTCATTGCCAGAATATCTCAGCCGACGTCGCCAGAGTATCTCAGTCCTCATCGCCATAGTATCTCAGCCCTCATCACTAGTGTATCTCAGCCCACATTGCCAGAGTATCTAAGCCCACATTGCCAGAGTAATTCAGTCCTCATTGCCACAGTAAATCACCCCTCAATGCCAGAGTACCCCAGCCCACATTTCCAGAGTTTCTCAACGCCTATTGCTAAAGTATATCAGCCCTCATTACCAGAGTATCTCACTTTGGCAAGAATGCTCATGGATCAGGACCTCTCCATTGCCAGGGGTTCTCATGTTCCAGAGCCGCACATGTGGGAGAGATGTTTGGTTACTAGGGATGCTAATGTGTTTTGGTGGCTCATGCAGCAATACACCTTGTGTACCATGGCGGCTCATGTGTATGAGCTGCTCAATGTGGCACGCCACCTCATATTGCACAGGGCTGCTCATGCACTGCGGCTGCTCATGAGGCTGCTCATACGTGCCAGCTTCTGAATGTGCCAGTAAGCTTGCCATGCTAGGGCTGATCGTGTGCCTGGGGCTCCTGGCCCACATCACTTCATGGCTTAGGTATCTCCATGAGCCAGACTCCTCTCATGGGCAGAAACTGCTCATGTGCTGGTCCAGGAAACCTCATGTACCAGAGTTGCTCTTGAGTCAAGTGCTGCTTCCGTGCCCGGGGGAGCACATTAGCCAAGGCAGGTCATGTGCCACACATGCCGTGCTTGAAGAAAACGCATTGCACCATGGCTGCTCATATGTCAGGACTACTCACATGTCATGGAGATGCTCATTTACCAGCACAACACACATGCTACAGCTGATTGTGTGCCAGGAATTGGCAACGAGATCGGGCACCTCAATGTGTCAGCTCTGCCTAAGTGAAGTGTGGGTTCACATGTGACAGCATTGCTTGTGTGCCAGGGAACTGCTCATGCCATGGAAGCAGGTGTTCCTGAGATGCTCTTGGGTCAGTTGGCTGATCATTGTGCACTACAGCTCATGTTTACGAGCTGCCCATGTGCCAGGAGGCTGCACCTGTGCATGCTCAACCGCTAGTGCAGCACATGTGCCAGCATTGCTCAGATGCCCGGGGGGAAGCTCATGCCATGGAAGCACAGGTTCATGAGATGAATAAGGGTCAGTTGTTTGATCATTGTGCACTACAGCTGAAGTTTAAGAGCTGCTCATGTGCCAGGAAGCTGCACATGCACCAGTGCATGCTCAACTGCTAGTGCAGCACATGTGCCAGCATTGCTCATATGCCAGGGGATGCTCATGCCATGGAAGCACGTGTTCCTGAGATGCTCTTGGGTCAGTTGGCTGATCATTGTGCACAACAGCTCATGTTTATGAGCTGCTCATGTGCCAGGAGGCGGCACCTGTGCCAGTACATGCTCAACCGGTAGTGCAGCACATGTGCCAGAATTGCTCATATGCCAGGGGATGCTCATGCCATGGAAGCACGTGTTCCTGAGATGCTCTTGGGTCAGTTGGCTGAACATTGTGTACAAAAGCATATGTTTAAGAGCTGCTCATGTGCCAGGAGGCTGCACCTGTGCCAGTGCATGCTCAACTGCTAGTGCAGCACATGTGCCACCATTGCTCAGATGCCGGGGGGATGCTCATGCCATGGACGCACGTGTTCCTGAGATGCTCTTGGGTCAGTTGGCTGAACATTGTGTACAACAGCTCATGTTTAAGAGCTGCTCATGTGCCAGGAGGCTGCAATTGTGCCAGTGCATGCTCAACCGCTAGTGCAGCACATGTGCCAGCATTGCTCATGTGCCAAGGGATCCTAATGCCATGGAAACACATGTTCCTGAGATGCTCTTGGGTCAGTTGTCTGATCATTGTGCACTAGAGCTGAAGTTTAAGAGCTGCCCATGTGTCAGGAGGCTACACCTGCACCAGTGCAGGCTCAACCACTAGTGCAGCACATGTGCCAACATTGCTCATGTGCCAAGGGATCCTAATGCCATGGAAACACATGTTCCTGAGATGCTCTTGGGTCAGTTGGCTGATCATTGTGCACTACAGCTGAAGTTTAAGAGCTGCTCATGTGCCAGGAGGCTGCACATGCACCAGTGCATGCTCAACCGCTAGTGCCGCACATGTGCCAGCATTGCTCATGTGCCAAGGGATCCTAATGCCATGGAAACACGTGTTCCTGAAATGCTCTTGGGTCAGTTGGCTGATCATTGTGTACAAAAACTACTCATGTTTAAGAGCTGCTCATGTGCCTGGAGGCTGCACCTGTGCCAGAACATGCTCAACCGCTAGTGCAGCACATGTGCCAGCATTGCCCATATGCCAGGGGATGCTCATGCCATGGAAGCACGTGTTCCTGAGATGAATTTGGGTCAGTTGTCTGATCATTGTGCACTACAGCTCATGTTTAAGAGCTGTTCATGTGCAAGGAGGCTGCACCTGTACCAGTGCATGCTCAACCGCTAGTGCAGCACTTGTGCCAGCCTTGCTCAGATGCCAGGGGGATTCTCTTGCCATGGAAACACGTGTTCCTGAGATGCACTTGGGTCAGTTGGCTGATCATTGTGCACTACAGCTCATGTTTATGAGCTGCTCATGTGCCAGGAGGCGGCACCTGTGCCAGTGCATGCTCAACCGCTAGTCCAGCACATGTGCCAGCATTGCTCATATGCCATGGGATTCTCATGCCATGGAAGCACGTGTTCCTGAGATGCACTTGGGTCAGTTGGCTGATCACTGTGCACTAGAGCTGAAGTTTAAGAGCTGCTCATGTGCCAGGAGGCTGCACATGCACCAGTGCATGCTCAACCGCTAGTGCAGCACATGTGCCAGCATTGCTCAGATGCCAGGGGGAGGCTCTTGCCATGGAAACACGTGTTCCTGAGATGCACTTGAGTCAGTTGGCTGAACATTGTGTACACAAACTCATGTTTAAGAGCTGCTCATGTGCCTGGAGGCTGCACCTGTGCCAGTGCATGCTCAACCGCTAGTGCAGCACATGTGCCAGCATTGCCCATATGCCAGGGGATGCTCATGCCATGGAAGCACGTGTTCCTGAGATGAATTTGGGTCAGTTGGCTGATCATTGTGCACTACAGCTCATGTTTATGAGCTGCTCATGTGCCAGGAGGCGGCACCTGTGCCACGACATGATCAACCGCTAGTGCAGCACATATTCCAGCATTGCTCATATGCCAGGGGATGCTCATGACATGGAAACACGTGTTCCTGAGATGCTCTTGGGTCAGTTGGCTGAACATTGTGTACAAAAACTCATGTTTAAGAGCTGCTCATGTGCCTGGAGGCTGCACCTGTGCCAGTGCATGCTCAACTGCTAGTGCAGCACATGTGCCATTATTGCTCATATGCCAGGGGATGCTCATGGCATGGAAGCACGTGTTCCTGAGATGCACTTTTGTCAGTTGGATGATCATTGTGCACTACAGCTTAAGTTTAAGAGCTGCTCATGTGCGAGGAGACTGCACCTGTGCCAGTGCATGCTCAACCGCTAGTGCAGCACATGTGCCATCATTGCTCATATGTCAGGGAACTACTCATGCCATGGAAGCGCGTTTTCCTGAGATGCTCTTGGGTGAGTTGGCTGATCATTGTGTACAACAGCTCATGTTTAAGAGCTGCTCATGTGCCAGGAGGCTGCACTTGTGCCAGTGCATGCTCAACCGCTAGTGCAGCACATGTGCCAGCATTGCTCATATGTCAGTGGATGCTCATGACATGGAAGCACGTGTTCCTGAGATGAATTTGGGTCAGTTGTCTGATCATTGCGCACTACAGCTCAAATTTAAGAGCTGTTCATGTGCAAGGAGGCTGCACCTGTGCCAGTGCATGCTCAACCGCTAGTGCAGCACATGTGCCAGCATTGCTCAGATGCCAGGGGGAGGCTCTTGCCATGGACGCACGTGTTCCTGAGATGCAGTTGGGTAAGTTGGCCAAGCCCTCATCGCTAGAGCATCTCAGACTGTATCGCCAAAGCATCTCAGCCCTCATCGCTAAAGTATCTCACCCGCATCTCCAGATTAGCTCAGCCCGCATCGCCAGAGTATGTCAGTCGGCATCGCCAGAGTATCTCTCCCCTCATTGCCAAAGTATCTCAGCCCGCATTGCCAGAGTATCTCAGCCCGCATCATCAGAATATCTCAGCCCTCACTGCCAGAGAATCTCAGCCCTCATAATCAGAGCATCTCAGCCCTCATTGGCAGAGTATCTCATCCCTTAGTGCCAGAGTATATCAGCCCTCATCGCCAGAGTATCTCAGCCCTCAGTATCTCAGCCCTCATTACCAGAGTATCCAAGCCCTCATCGCTAGAGCATCTCAGACTGTATCGCCAAAGCATCTCAGCCCTCATTGCCAGAGTATCTCAGCTCTCATTGCCAGAGTATCTCAGCCCTCATCGCTGGAGTATCTCAGCCCTCATCGCCAGAGTACCTCAGCCTGCATCGGCAGAGTATCTCAGCCCTCATCGCCAGAGTTTCTCTGCCCTCATCGTCAGAGTATTTCAGCCCTCATAACTAGAGTATCTCTGCCTGCATTGCTAGAGTATCTCAGTCCTCAATGCCAGAATATCTCAGCCGACGTCGCCATAATATCTCAGCTCTCATCACTAGAGTATCTCACCCCACAATGCCAGAGTATCTCAGCCCACATTGTCGGAGTATCTCAGCCCTCATTACCAGAGTATCTAAGCCCTCATTACCAGAGTATCTCAGTCCTCATTGCCAGAATATCTCAGCCGACGTCGCCAGAGTATCTCAGTCCTCATCGCCATAGTATCTCAGCCCTCATCGCTAGAGTATCTCAGCCCACATTGCCAGAGTATCTAAGCCCACATTGCCAGAGTAATTCAGTCCTCATTGCCACAGTAAATCACCCCTCAATGCCAGAGTACCCCAGCCCACATTTCCAGAGTTTCTCAACGCCTATTGCTAAAGTATATCAGCCCTCATTACCAGAGTATCTCACTTTGGCAAGAATGCTCATGGATCAGGACCTCTCCATTGCCAGGGGTTCTCATGTTCCAGAGCCGCACATGTGGGAGAGATGTTTGGTTACTAGGGATGCTAATGTGTTTTGGTGGCTCATGCAGCAATACACCTTGTGTACCATGGCGGCTCATGTGTATGAGCTGCTCAATGTGGCACGCCACCTCATATTGCACAGGGCTGCTCATGCACTGCGGCTGCTCATGAGGCTGCTCATACGTGCCAGCTTCTGAATGTGCCAGTAAGCTTGCCATGCTAGGGCTGATCGTGTGCCTGGGGCTCCTGGCCCACATCACTTCATGGCTTAGGTATCTCCATGAGCCAGACTCCTCTCATGGGCAGAAACTGCTCATGTGCTGGTCTAGGAAACCTCATGTACCAGAGTTGCTCTTGAGTCAAGTGGCTGCTTCCGTGCCCGGGGGAGCACATTAGCCAAGGCAGGTCATGTGCCACACATGCCGTGCGTGAAGAAAACGCATTGCACCATGGCTGCTCATATGTCAGGACTACTCACATGTCATGGAGATGCTCATTTACCAGCACAACACACATGCTACAGCTGATTGTGTGCCAGGAATTGCCAACGAGATCGGGCACCTCAATGTGTCAGCTCTGCCTAAGTGAAGTGTGGGTTCACATGTGACAGCATTGCTTGTGTGCCAGGGAACTGCTCATGCCATGGAAGCAGGTGTTCCTGAGATGCTCTTGGGTCAGTTGGCTGATCATTGTGCACTACAGCTCATGTTTACGAGCTGCCCATGTGCCAGGAGGCTGCACCTGTGCATGCTCAACCGCTAGTGCAGCACATGTGCCAGCATTGCTCAGATGGCCGGGGGGAAGCTCATGCCCTGGAAGCACAGGTTCATGAGATGAATTAGGTTCAGTTGTTTGATCATTGTGCACTACAGCTCAAGTTTAAGAGATGTTCATGTGCAAGGAGGCTGCACCTGTACCAGTGCATGCTCAACCGCTAGTGCAGCACATGTGCAAGAATTGCTCATATGCCAGGGAACTGCTCATGCTATGCAAACACATGTTCCTGAGATACACGTGGGTCAGTTGTCTGATCATTGTGCACTACAGCTGAAGTTTAAGAGCTGCTCATGTGCCAGGAAGCTGCACATGCACCAGTGCATGCTCAACTGCTAGTGCAGCACATGTGCCAGCATTGCTCATGTGCCAAGGGATCCTAATGCCATGGAAACACGTGTTCCTGAGATGCTGCTCTTGGGTCAGTTGGCTGATCATTGTGCACAACAGCTCATGTTTATGAGCTGCTCATGTGCCAGGAGGCGGCACATGCTCGCCTCCTGGCACATGAGCAGCTCTTAAACATGAGCTGTTGTACACAATGATCAGCCAACTCACCCAAGAGCATCTCAGGAAAACGCGCTTCCATGGCATGAGTAGTTCCCTGACATATGAGCAATGATGGCACATGTGCTGCACTAGCGGTTGAGCATGCACTGGCACAGGTGCAGTCTCCTCGCACATGAGCAGCTCTTAAACTTAAGCTGTAGTGCACAATGATCATCCAACTGACAAAAGTGCATCTCAGGAACACGTGCCAGTACATGCTCAACCGGTAGTGCAGCACATGTGCCAGAATTGCTCATATGCCAGGGGATGCTCATGCCATGGAAGGCACACTGGCATTGAGGGGTGATTTACTGTGGCAATGAGGACTGAATTACTCTGGCAATGTGGGCTTAGATACTCTGGCAATGTGGGCTGAGATACACTAGCGATGAGGGCTGAGATACTATGGCGATGAGGACTGAGATACTCTGGCGACGTCGGCTGAGATATTCTGGCAATGAGGACTGAGATACTCTGGTAATGAGGGCTTAGATACTCTGGTAATGAGGGCTGAGATACTCCGACAATGTGGGCTGAGATACTCTGGCATTGTGGGGTGAGATACTCTAGTGATGAGAGCTGAGATATTATGGCGATGTCGGCTGAGATATTCTGGCAATGAGGACTGAGATACTCTAGCAATGCAGGCAGAGATACTCTAGTTATGAGGGCTGAAATACTCTGACGATGAGGGCAGAGAAACTCTGTCGATGAGGGCTGAGATACTCTGCCGATGCAGGCTGAGGTACTCTGGCGATGAGGGCTGAGATACTCCAGCGATGAGGGCTGAGATACTCTGGCAATGAGAGCTGAGATACTGAGGGCTGAGATACTCTGGCGATGAGGGCTGATATACTCTGGCACTAAGGGATGAGATACTCTGCCAATGAGGGCTGAGATGCTCTGATTATGAGGGCTGAGATTCTCTGGCAGTGAGGGCTGAGATATTCTGATGATGCGGGCTGAGATACTCTGGCAATGCGGGCTGAGATACTTTGGCAATGAGGGGAGAGATACTCTGGCGATGCCGACTGACATACTCTGGCGATGCGGGCTGAGCTAATCTGGCGATGCGGGTGAGATACTTTAGCGATGAGGGCTGAGATGCTTTGGCGATACAGTCTGAGATGCTCTAGCGATGAGGGCTTGACCAACTTACCCAACTGCATCTCAGGAACACGCGCGTCCATGGCAAGAGCCTCCCCCTGGCATCTGAGCAATGCTGGCACATGTGCTGCACTAGCGGTTGAGCATGCACTGGCACAGGTGCAGCCTCCTTGCACATGAACAGCTCTTAAACTTGAGCTGTAGTGCGCAATGATCAGACAACTGACCCAAATTCATCTCAGGAACACGTGCTTCCATGTCATGAGCATCCACTGACATATGAGCAATGCTGGCACATGTGCTGCACTAGCGGTTGAGCATGCACTGGCACAAGTGCAGCCTCCTGGCACATGAGCAGCTCTTAAACATGAGCTGTAGTGCACAATGATCATCCAACTGACAAAAGTGCATCTCAGGAACACGTGCCAGTACATGCTCAACCGGTAGTGCAGCACATGTGCCAGAATTGCTCATATGCCAGGGGATGCTCATGCCATGGAAGCACGTGTTCCTGAGATGCTCTTGGGTCAGTTGTCTGATCATTGTGCACTAGAGCTGAAGTTTAAGAGCTGCCCATGTGTCAGGAGGCTGCACCTGTGCCAGGACACGCTCAACCGCTAGCGCAGCACATGTGCCATCATTGCTCATATGCCAGGGGATGCTCATGCCATGGAAGCACGTGTTCCTGAGATGCTCTTGGGTCAGTTGTCTGATCATTGTGCACTACAGCTCATGTTTAAGAGCTGTTCATGTGCAAGGAGGCTGCACCTGTGCCAGTGCATGCTCAACCGCTAGTGCAGCACTTGTGCCAGCCTTGCTCAGATGCCAGGGGGATTCTCTTGCCATGGAAACACGTGTTCCTGAGATGCACTTGGGTCAGTTGGCTGATCATTGTGCACTACAGCTCATGTTTATGAGCTGCTCATGTGCCAGGGGCATGCTCATGCCATGGAAGCACATGTTCCTGAGATGCACTTGGGCAGTTGTCTGATCATTGTGCACTACAGCTAAAGTTTAAGAGCTGCTCATGTGCCAGGAGGCTGCACCTGCACCAGTGCATGCTCAACGGCTAGTGCAGCACATGTGCCAGCATTGCTCATATGCCAGGGGGATGCTCATGCAATGAAAGCACATGTTCCTGAGATGCTCTTTGGGTCAGTTGGCTGATCATTGTGCACTACAGCTCATGTTTACGAGCTGCTCATGTGCCAGGAGGCTGCACCTGTGCCAGTGCATGCTCAACCGCTAGTGCAGCACATGTGCCAGCATTGCTCATATGCCAGGGGATGCTCATGACATGGAAACACGTGTTCCTGAGATGCTCTTGGGTCAGTTGGCTGAACATTGTGTACAAAAACTCATGTTTAAGAGCTGCTCATGTGCCTGGAGGCTGCACCTGTGCCAGTGCATGCTCAACCGCTAGTGCAGCACATGTGCCAGCATTGCTCATATGTCAGTGGATGCTCATGACATGGAAGCACGTGTTCCTGAGATGAATTTGGGTCAGTTGTCTGAACATTGTGCACTACAGCTCAAGTTTAAGAGCTGTTCATGTGCAAGGAGGCTGCACCTGTGCCAGTGCATGCTCAACCGCTAGTGCAGCACATGTGCCAGCATTGCTCAGATGCCAGGGGGAGGCTCTTGCCATGGACGCGCGTGTTCCTGAGATGCTCTTGGGTCAGTTGGCTAATCATTGTGCACTACAGCTCAAGTTTAAGAAATACTCATGTGTCAGGAGGATGCACGTGTGCCAGTGCATGCTCAACTGCTAGTGCAGCACATGTGCCAGCATTGCTCATATGCAAGGGGGATGCTCATGCCATGCAAACACATGTTCCTTAGATACACGTGGGTCAGTTGTCTGATCATTGTGCAATACAGCTGAAGTTTAAGAGCTGCTCATGTGCCAGGAGGCTGCACATGCACCAGTGCATGTTCAACCACTAGTGCAGCACATGTGCCAGCATTGCTCAGATGCCAGGGGGAGGCTCTTGCCATGGACGCGCGTGTTCCTGAGATGCAGTTGGGTAAGTTGGCCAAGCCCTCATCGCTAGAGCATCTCAGACTGTATCGCCAAAGCATCTCAGCCCTCATCGCTAAAGTATCTCACCCGCATCGCCAGATTAGCTCAGCCCGCATCGCCAGAGTATGTCAGTCGGCATCGCCAGAGTATCTCTCCCCTCATTGCCAAAGTATCTCAGCCCGCATTGCCAGAGTATCTCAGCCCGCATCATCAGAATATCTCAGCCCTCACTGCCAGAGAATCTCAGCCCTCATGATCAGAGCATCTAAGCCCTCATTGGCAGAGTATCTCATCCCTTAGTGCCAGAGTATATCAGCCCTCATCGCCAGAGTATCTCAGCCCTCAGTATCTCAGCTCTCATTGCCAGAGTATCTCAGCCCTCATCGCTGGAGTATCTCAGCCCTCATCGCCAGAGTACCTCAGCCTGCATCGGCAGAGTATCTCAGCCCTCATCGCCAGAGTTTCTCTGCCCTCATCGTCAGAGTATTTCAGCCCTCATAACTAGAGTATCTCTGCCTGCATTGCTAGAGTATCTCAGTCCTCATTGCCAGAATATCTCAGCCGACGTCGCCATAATATCTCAGCTCTCATCACTAGAGTATCTCACTCCACAATGCCAGAGTATCTCAGCCCACATTGTCGGAGTATCTCAGCCCTCAGTACCAGAGTATCTAAGCCCTCATTACCAGAGTATCTCAGTCCTCATTGCCAGAATATCTCAGCCGACGTCGCCAGAGTATCTCAGTCCTCATCGCCATAGTATCTCAGCCCTCATCGCTAGTGTATCTCAGCCCACATTGCCAGAGTATCTAAGCCCACATTGCCAGAGTAATTCAGTCCTCATTGCCACAGTAAATCACCCCTCAATGCCAGAGTACCCCAGCCCACATTTCCAGAGTTTCTCAACGCCTATTGCTAAAGTATATCAGCCCTCATTACCAGAGTATCTCACTTTGGCAAGAATGCTCATGGATCAGGACCTCTCCATTGCCAGGGGTTCTCATGTTCCAGAGCCGCACATGTGGGAGAGATGTTTGGTTACTAGGGATGCTAATGTGTTTTGGTGGCTCATGCAGCAATACACCTTGTGTACCATGGCGGCTCATGTGTATGAGCTGCTCAATGTGGCACGCCACCTCATATTGCACAGGGCTGCTCATGCACTGCGGCTGCTCATGAGGCTGCTCATACGTGCCAGCTTCTGAATGTGCCAGTAAGCTTGCCATGCTAGGGCTGATCGTGTGCCTGGGGCTCCTGGCCCACATCACTTCATGGCTTAGGTATCTCCATGAGCCAGACTCCTCTCATGGGCAGAAACTGCTCATGTGCTGGTCCAGGAAACCTCATGTACCAGAGTTGCTCTTGAGTCAAGTGCTGCTTCCGTGCCCGGGGGAGCACATTAGCCAAGGCAGGTCATGTGCCACACATGCCGTGCGTGAAGAAAACGCATTGCACCATGGCTGCTCATATGTCAGGACTACTCACATGTCATGGAGATGCTCATTTACCAGCACAACACACATGCTACAGCTGATTGTGTGCCAGGAATTGGCAACGAGATCGGGCACCTCAATGTGTCAGCTCTGCCTAAGTGAAGTGTGGGTTCACATGTGACAGCATTGCTTGTGTGCCAGGGAACTGCTCATGCCATGGAAGCAGGTGTTCCTGAGATGCTCTTGGGTCAGTTGGCTGATCATTGTGCACTACAGCTCATGTTTACGAGCTGCCCATGTGCCAGGAGGCTGCACCTGTGCATGCTCAACCGCTAGTGCAGCACATGTGCCAGCATTGCTCAGATGCCCGGGGGGAAGCTCATGCCATGGAAGCACAGGTTCATGAGATGAATAAGGGTCAGTTGTTTGATCATTGTGCACTACAGCTGAAGTTTAAGAGCTGCTCATGTGCCAGGAAGCTGCACATGCACCAGTGCATGCTCAACTGCTAGTGCAGCACATGTGCCAGCATTGCTCATATGCCAGGGGATGCTCATGCCATGGAAGCACGTGTTCCTGAGATGCTCTTGGGTCAGTTGGCTGATCATTGTGCACAACAGCTCATGTTTATGAGCTGCTCATGTGCCAGGAGGCGGCACCTGTGCCAGTACATGCTCAACCGGTAGTGCAGCACATGTGCCAGAATTGCTCATATGCCAGGGGATGCTCATGCCATGGAAGCACGTGTTCCTGAGATGCTCTTGGGTCAGTTGGCTGAACATTGTGTACAAAAGCTTATGTTTAAGAGCTGCTCATGTGCCAGGAGGCTGCACCTGTGCCAGTGCATGCTCAACTGCTAGTGCAGCACATGTGCCAGCATTGCTCAGATGCCAGGGGGAGGCTCTTGCCATGGACGCACGTGTTCCTGAGATCCACTTGAGTCAGTTGGCTGAACATTGTGTACAACAGCTCATGTTTAAGAGCTGCTCATGTGCCAGGAGGCTGCAATTGTGCCAGTGCATGCTCAACCGCTAGTGCAGCACATGTGCCAGCATTGCTCATGTGCCAAGGGATCCTAATGCCATGGAAACACATGTTCCTGAGATGCTCTTGGGTCAGTTGTCTGATCATTGTGCACTAGAGCTGAAGTTTAAGAGCTGCCCATGTGTCAGGAGGCTACACCTGCACCAGTGCAGGCTCAACCACTAGTGCAGCACATGTGCCAACATTGCTCATGTGCCAAGGGATCCTAATGCCATGGAAACACATGTTCCTGAGATGCTCTTGGGTCAGTTGGCTGATCATTGTGCACTACAGCTGAAGTTTAAGAGCTGCTCATGTGCCAGGAGGCTGCACATGCACCAGTGCATGCTCAACCGCTAGTGCCGCACATGTGCCAGCATTGCTCATGTGCCAAGGGATCCTAATGCCATGGAAACACGTGTTCCTGAAATGCTCTTGGGTCAGTTGGCTGATCATTGTGTACAAAAACTACTCATGTTTAAGAGCTGCTCATGTGCCTGGAGGCTGCACCTGTGCCAGAACATGCTCAACCGCTAGTGCAGCACATGTGCCAGCATTGCCCATATGCCAGGGGATGCTCATGCCATGGAAGCACGTGTTCCTGAGATGAATTTGGGTCAGTTGGCTGATCATTGTGCACTACAGCTCATGTTTATGAGCTGCTCATGTGCCAGGAGGCTGCACCTGTGCCAGTGCATGCTCAACGGCTAGTGCAGCACATGTGCCAGCATTGCTCAGATGCCAGGGGGAGGCTCTTGCCCTGGACGCACGTGTTCCTGAGATGCTCTTGGGTCAGTTGGCTGAACATTGTGTACAAAAACTCATGTTTAAGAGCTGCTCATGTGCCTGGAGGCTGCACCTGTGCCAGTGCATGCTCAACTGCTAGTGCAGCACATGTGCCAGCATTGCTCATATGTCAGTGGATGCTCATGACATGGAAGCACGTGTTCCTGAGATGAATTTGGGTCAGTTGTCTGAACATTGTGCACTACAGCTCAGGTTTAAGAGCTGTTCATGTGCAAGGAGGCTGCACCTGTGCCAGTGCATGTTCAACCGCTGGTGCAGCACATTTGCCAGCATTGCTCATATGCCAGGGAACTGCTCATGCGATGGAAGCACATGTTTCTGAGATGCTCTTGGGTCAGTTGGCTAATCATTGTGCACTACAGCTCAAGTTTAAGAAATACTCATGTGTCAGGAGGATGCACGTGTGCCAGTGCATGCTCAACTGCTAGTGCAGCACATGTGCCAGCATTGCTCATATGCAAGGGGAATGCTCATGCCATGCAAACACATGTTCCTTAGATACACGTGGGTCAGTTGTCTGATCATTGTGCAATACAGCTGAAGTTTAAGAGCTGCTCATGTGCCAGGAGGCTGCACATGCACCAGTGCATGTTCAACCACTAGTGCAGCACATGTGCCAGCATTGCTCATGTTCCAAGGGATCCTAATGCCATGGAAACACGTGTTGCTGAGTTGCTCTTGGGTCAGTTGGCTGATCATTGTGTAATAAAGCTCATGTTTAAGAGCTGCACATGTGCCAGGAAGCTGCACATGCACCAGTGCATGCTCAACTGCTAGTGCAGCACATGTGCCAGCATTGCTCATATGCCAGGGGATGCTCATGCCATGGAAGCACGTGTTCCTGAGATGCTCTTGGGTCAGTTGGCTGATCATTGTGCACAACAGCTCATGTTTATGAGCTGCTCATGTGCCAGGAGGCGGCACCTGTGCCAGTACATGCTCAACCGGTAGTGCAGCACATGTGCCAGAATTGCTCATATGCCAGGGGATGCTCATGCCATGGAAGCACGTGTTCCTGAGATGCTCTTGGGTCAGTTGGCTGAACATTGTGTACAAAAGCTTATGTTTAAGAGCTGCTCATGTGCCAGGAGGCTGCACCTGTGCCAGTGCATGCTCAACTGCTAGTGTAGCACATGTACCAGCATTGCTCAGGTGCCGGGGGGATGCTAATGTCATGGACACATGTGTTCCTGAGATGCTCTTGGGTCAGTTGGCTGAACATTGTGTACAACAGCTCATTTTTAAGAGCTGCTCATGTGCCAGGAGGCTGCTCCTGTGCCAGTACATGTACAACTGCTAGTCCAGCACATGTGCCAGCATTGCTCATATGCCATGGGATTCTCATGCCATGGAAGCACGTGTTCCTGAGATGCACTTGGGTCAGTTGGCTGATCACTGTGCACTAGAGCTGAAGTTTAAGAGCTGCTCATGTGCCAGGAGGCTGCACATGCACCAGTGCATGCTCAACCGCTAGTGCAGCACATGTGCCAGCATTGCTCAGATGCCAGGGGGAGGCTCTTGCCATGGAAACACGTGTTCCTGAGATGCACTTGAGTCAGTTGGCTGAACATTGTGTACACAAACTCATGTTTAAGAGCTGCTCATGTGCCTGGAGGCTGCACCTGTGCCAGTGCATGCTCAACCGCTAGTGCAGCACATGTGCCAGCATTGCCCATATGCCAGGGGATGCTCATGCCATGGAAGCACGTGTTCCTGAGATGAATTTGGGTCAGTTGTCTGAACATTGTGCACTACAGCTCATGTTTAAGAGCAGTTCATGTGCAAGGAGGCTGCACCTGTACCAGTGCATGCTCAACCGCTAGTGCAGCACTTGTGCCAGCCTTGCTCAGATGCCAGGGGGATTCTCTTGCCATGGAAACACGTGTTCCTGAGATGCACTTGGGTCAGTTGGCTGATCATTGTGCACTACAGCTCATGTTTATGAGCTGCTCATGTGCCAGGAGGCGGCACCTGTGCCACGACATGATCAACCGCTAGTGCAGCACATATTCCAGCATTGCTCATATGCCAGGGGGATGGTCATGCAATGGAAGCACGTGTTCCTGAGACGCTCTTGGGTCAGTTGGCTGATCATTGTGTACAAAAACTCATGTTTAAGAGCTGCTCATGTGCCTGGAGGCTGCACCTGTGCCAGTGCATGCTCAACAGCTAGTGCAGCACATGTGCCATTATTGCTCATATGCCAGGGGATGCTCATGGCATGGAAGCACGTGTTCCTGAGATGCACTTTTGTCAGTTGGATGATCATTGTGCACTACAGCTTAAGTTTAAGAGCTGCTCATGTGCGAGGAGACTGCACCTGTGCCAGTGCATGCTCAACCGCTAGTGCAGCACATGTGCCATCATTGCTCATATGTCAGGGAACTACTCATGCCATGGAAGCGCGTTTTCCTGAGATGCTCTTGGGTGAGTTGGCTGATCATTGTGTACAACAGCTCATGTTTAAGAGCTGCTCATGTGCCAGGAGGCTGCACTTGTGCCAGTGCATGCTCAACCGCTAGTGCAGCACATGTGCCAGCATTGCTCATATGTCAGTGGATGCTCATGACATGGAAGCACGTGTTCCTGAGATGAATTTGGGTCAGTTGTCTGATCATTGCGCACTACAGCTCAAATTTAAGAGCTGTTCATGTGCAAGGAGGCTGCACCTGTGCCAGTGCATGCTCAACTGCTAGTGCAGCACATGTGCCAGCATTGCTCAGATGCCAGGGGGAGGCTCTTGCCATGGACGCGCGTGTTCCTGAGATGCAGTTGGGTAAGTTGGCCAAGCCCTCATCGCTAGAGCATCTCAGACTGTATCGCCAAAGCATCTCAGCCCTCATCGCTAAAGTATCTCACCCGCATCTCCAGATTAGCTCAGCCCGCATCGCCAGAGTATGTCAGTCGGCATCGCCAGAGTATCTCTCCCCTCATTGCCAAAGTATCTCAGCCCGCATTGCCAGAGTATCTCAGCCCGCATCATCAGAATATCTCAGCCCTCACTGCCAGAGAATCTCAGCCCTCATAATCAGAGCATCTCAGCCCTCATTGGCAGAGTATCTCATCCCTTAGTGCCAGAGTATATCAGCCCTCATCGCCAGAGTATCTCAGCCCTCAGTATCTCAGCTCTCATTGCCAGAGTATCTCAGCCCTCATCGCTGGAGTATCTCAGCCCTCATCGCCAGAGTACCTCAGCCTGCATCGGCAGAGTATCTCAGCCCTCATCGACAGAGTTTCTCTGCCCTCATCGTCAGAGTATTTCAGCCCTCATAACTAGAGTATCTCTGCCTGCATTGCTAGAGTATCTCAGTCCTCATTGCCAGAATATCTCAGCCGACATCGCCATAATATCTCAGCTCTCATCACTAGAGTATCTCACCCCACAATGCCAGAGTATCTCAGCCCACATTGTCGGAGTATCTCAGCCCTCATTACCAGAGTATCTAAGCCCTCATTACCAGAGTATCTCAGTCCTCATTGCCAGAATATCTCAGCCGACGTCGCCAGAGTATCTCAGTCCTCATCGCCATAGTATCTCAGCCCTCATCGCTAGTGTATCTCAGCCCACATTGCCAGAGTATCTAAGCCCACATTGCCAGAGTAATTCAGTCCTCATTGCCACAGTAAATCACCCCTCAATGCCAGAGTACCCCAGCCCACATTTCCAGAGTTTCTCAACGCCTATTGCTAAAGTATATCAGCCCTCATTACCAGAGTATCTCACTTTGGCAAGAATGCTCATGGATCAGGACCTCTCCATTGCCAGGGGTTCTCATGTTCCAGAGCCGCACATGTGGGAGAGATGTTTGGTTACTAGGGATGCTAATGTGTTTTGGTGGCTCATGCAGCAATACACCTTGTGTACCATGGCGGCTCATGTGTATGAGCTGCTCAATGTGGCACGCCACCTCATATTGCACAGGGCTGCTCATGCACTGCGGCTGCTCATGAGGCTGCTCATACGTGCCAGCTTCTGAATGTGCCAGTAAGCTTGCCATGCTAGGGCTGATCGTGTGCCTGGGGCTCCTGGCCCACATCACTTCATGGCTTAGGTATCTCCATGAGCCAGACTCCTCTCATGGGCAGAAACTGCTCATGTGCTGGTCTAGGAAACCTCATGTACCAGAGTTGCTCTTGAGTCAAGTGGCTGCTTCCGTGCCCGGGGGAGCACATTAGCTAAGGCAGGTCATGTGCCACACATGCCGTGCGTGAAGAAAACGCATTGCACCATGGCTGCTCATATGTCAGGACTACTCACATGTCATGGAGATGCTCATTTACCAGCACAACACACATGCTACAGCTGATTGTGTGCCAGGAATTGCCAACGAGATCGGGCACCTCAATGTGTCAGCTCTGCCTAAGTGAAGTGTGGGTTCACATGTGACAGCATTGCTTGTGTGCCAGGGAACTGCTCATGCCATGGAAGCAGGTGTTCCTGAGATGCTCTTGGGTCAGTTGGCTGATCATTGTGCACTACAGCTCATGTTTACGAGCTGCCCATGTGCCAGGAGGCTGCACCTGTGCATGCTCAACCGCTAGTGCAGCACATGTGCCAGCATTGCTCAGATGGCCGGGGGGAAGCTCATGCCCTGGAAGCACAGGTTCATGAGATGAATTAGGTTCAGTTGTTTGATCATTGTGCACTACAGCTCAAGTTTAAGAGATGTTCATGTGCAAGGAGGCTGCACCTGTACCATTGCATGCTCAACCGCTAGTGCAGCACATGTGCAAGAATTGCTCATATGCCAGGGAACTGCTCATGCTATGCAAACACATGTTCCTGAGATACACGTGGGTCAGTTGTCTGATCATTGTGCACTACAGCTGAAGTTTAAGAGCTGCTCATGTGCCAGGAAGCTGCACATGCACCAGTGCATGCTCAACTGCTAGTGCAGCACATGTGCCAGCATTGCTCATGTGCCAAGGGATCCTAATGCCATGGAAACACGTGTTCCTGAGATGCTGCTCTTGGGTCAGTTGGCTGATCATTGTGCACAACAGCTCATGTTTATGAGCTGCTCATGTGCCAGGAGGCGGCACATGCTCGCCTCCTGGCACATGAGCAGCTCTTAAACATGAGCTGTTGTACACAATGATCAGCCAACTCACCCAAGAGCATCTCAGGAAAACGCGCTTCCATGGCATGAGTAGTTCCCTGACATATGAGCAATGATGGCACATGTGCTGCACTAGCGGTTGAGCATGCACTGGCACAGGTGCAGTCTCCTCGCACATGAGCAGCTCTTAAACTTAAGCTGTAGTGCACAATGATCATCCAACTGACAAAAGTGCATCTCAGGAACACGTGCCAGTACATGCTCAACCGGTAGTGCAGCACATGTGCCAGAATTGCTCATATGCCAGGGGATGCTCATGCCATGGAAGGCACACTGGCATTGAGGGGTGATTTACTGTGGCAATGAGGACTGAATTACTCTGGCAATGTGGGCTTAGATACTCTGGCAATGTGGGCTGAGATACACTAGCGATGAGGGCTGAGATACTATGGCGATGAGGACTGAGATACTCTGGCGACGTCGGCTGAGATATTCTGGCAATGAGGACTGAGATACTCTGGTAATGAGGGCTTAGATACTCAGGTAATGAGGGCTGAGATACTCCGACAATGTGGGCTGAGATACTCTGGCATTTTGGGGTGAGATACTCTCGTGATGAGAGCTGAGATATTATGGCGATGTCGGCTGAGATATTCTGGCAATGAGGACTGAGATACTCTAGCAATGCAGGCAGAGATACTCTAGTTATGAGGGCTGAAATACTCTGACGATGAGGGCAGAGAAACTCTGTCGATGAGGGCTGAGATACTCTGCCGATGCAGGCTGAGGTACTCTGGCGATGAGGGCTGAGATACTCCAGCGATGAGGGCTGAGATACTCTGGCAATGAGAGCTGAGATACTGAGGGCTGAGATACTCTGGCGATGAGGGCTGATATACTCTGGCACTAAGGGATGAGATACTCTGCCAATGAGGGCTGAGATGCTCTGATTATGAGGGCTGAGATTCTCTGGCAGTGAGGGCTGAGATATTCTGATGATGCGGGCTGAGATACTCTGGCAATGCGGGCTGAGATACTTTGGCAATGAGGGGAGAGATACTCTGGCGATGCCGACTGACATACTCTGGCGATGCGGGCTGAGCTAATCTGGCGATGCGGGTGAGATACTTTAGCGATGAGGGCTGAGATGCTTTGGCGATACAGTCTGAGATGCTCTAGCGATGAGGGCTTGACCAACTTACCCAACTGCATCTCAGGAACACGCGCGTCCATGGCAAGAGCCTCCCCCTGGCATCTGAGCAATGCTGGCACATGTGCTGCACTAGCGGTTGAGCATGCACTGGCACAGGTGCAGCCTCCTTGCACATGAACAGCTCTTAAACTTGAGCTGTAGTGCGCAATGATCAGACAACTGACCCAAATTCATCTCAGGAACACGTGCTTCCATGTCATGAGCATCCACTGACATATGAGCAATGCTGGCACATGTGCTGCACTAGCGGTTGAGCATGCACTGGCACAAGTGCAGCCTCCTGGCACATGAGCAGCTCTTAAACATGAGCTGTTGTACACAATGATCAGCCAACTCACCCAAGAGCATCTCAGGAAAACGCGCTTCCATGGCATGAGTAGTTCCCTGACATATGAGCAATGATGGCACATGTGCTGCACTAGCGGTTGAGCATGCACTGGCACAGGTGCAGTCTCCTCGCACATGAGCAGCTCTTAAACTTAAGCTGTAGTGCACAATGATCATCCAACTGACAAAAGTGCATCTCAGGAACACGTGCCAGTACATGCTCAACCGGTAGTGCAGCACATGTGCCAGAATTGCTCATATGCCAGGGGGATGCTCATGCAATGGAAGCACGTGTTCCTGAGATGCTCTTGGGTCAGTTGGCTGATCATTGTGCACTACAGCTGAAGTTTAAGAGCTGCCCATGTGTCAGGAGGCTGCACCTGTGCCAGTGCATGCTCAACCGCTAGTGCAGCACATGTGCCAGCATTGCTCATGTGCCAAGGGATCCTAATGCCATGGAAACACATGTTCCTGAGATGCTCTTGGGTCAGTTGGCTGATCATTGTGCACTACAGCTCATGTTTAAGAGCTGCCCATGTGCCAGGAGGCTGCACCTGTGCCAGTGCATGCTCAACCGCTAGTGCAGCACATGTGCCAGCATTGCTCATATGCCAGGGGATGCTCATGCCATGGAAGCACGTGTTCCTGAGATGCACTTGGGTCAGTTGGCTGATCATTTTGTACTAAAGCTCATGTTTAAGAGCTGCCCATGTGCCAGGAGGCGGCACCTGTGCCAGGACATGATCAACCGCTAGTGCAGCACATATTCCAGCATTGATCATATGCCAGGGGGATGCTCATGCAATGGAAGCACGTGTTCCTGAGATGAATTTGGGTCAGTTGTCTGATCATTGTGCACTACAGCTCATGTTTAAGAGCTGTTCATGTGCAAGGAGGCTGCACCTGTGCCAGTGCATGCTCAACCGCTAGTGCAGCACTTGTGCCAGCCTTGCTCAGATGCCAGGGGGATTCTCTTGCCATGGAAACACGTGTTCCTGAGATGCACTTGGGTCAGTTGGCTGATCATTGTGCACTACAGCTCATGTTTATGAGCTGCTCATGTGCCAGGAGGCGGCACCTGTGCCAGGACATGATCAACCGCTAGTGCAGCACATATTCCAGCATTGCTCATATGCCAGGGGATTCTCTTGCCATGGAAACACGTGTTGCTGAGTTGCTCTTGGGTCAGTTGGCTGATCATTGTGTACTACAGCTCATGTTTAAGAGCTGCCCATGTGCCAGGAGGCTGCACCTGTGCCAGTGCATGCTCAACGGCTAGTGCAGCACATGGGCCAGCATTGCTCATATGCCAGGGGCATGCTCATGCAATGGAAGCACATGTTCCTGAGATGCAGTTGGGCCAGTTGTCTGATCATTGTGCACTACAGCTAAAGTTTAAGAGCTGCTCATGTGCCAGGAGGCTGCACCTGCACCAGTGCATGCTCAACCGCTAGTGCAGCACATGTGCCAGCATTGCATATATGCCAGGGGATGCTCATGACATGGAAACACGTGTTCCTGAGATGCTCTTGGGTCAGTTGGCTGAACATTGTGTTCAAAAACTCATGTTTAAGAGCTGCTCATGTGCCTGGAGGCTGCACCTGTGCCAGTGCATGCTCAACTGCTAGTGCAGCACATGTGCCAGCATTGCTCATATGTCAGTGGATGCTCATGACATGGAAGCACGTGTTCCTGAGATGAATTTGGGTCAGTTGTCTGAACATTGTGCACTACAGCTCAAGTTTAAGAGCTGTTCATGAGCAAGGAGGCTGCACCTGTGCCAGTGCATGCTCAACCGCTAGTGCAGCACATGTGCCAGCATTGCTCATGTGCCAAGGGATCCTAATGCCATGGAAACACATGTTCCTGAGATGCTCTTGGGTCAGTTGTCTGATCATTGTGCACTAGAGCTGAAGTTTAAGAGCTGCCCATGTGTCAGGAGGCTACACCTGCACCAGTGCAGGCTCAACCACTAGTGCAGCACATGTGCCAACATTGCTCATGTGCCAAGGGATCCTAATGCCATG
Source organism: Ambystoma mexicanum (assembly GCF_040938575.1). Classification (NCBI taxonomy): domain Eukaryota; kingdom Metazoa; phylum Chordata; class Amphibia; order Caudata; family Ambystomatidae; genus Ambystoma; species Ambystoma mexicanum. Next base: position 46,780,030 of record NC_090923.1, read on the forward strand.
GAAACACATGTTCCTGAGATGCTCTTGGGTCAGTTGTCTGATCATTGTGCACTAGAGCTGAAGTTTAAGAGCTGCCCATGTGTCAGGAGGCTACACCTGCACCAGTGCAGGCTCAACCACTAGTGCAGCACATGTGCCAACATTGCTCATGTGCCAAGGGATCCTAATGCCATGGAAACACATGTTCCTGAGATGCTCTTGGGTCAGTTGGCTGATCATTGTGCACTACAGCTGAAGTTTAAGAGCTGCTCATGTGTCAGGAGGCTACACCTGCACCAGTGCAGGCTCAACCACTAGTGCAGCACATGTGCCAACATTGCTCATGTGCCAAGGGATCCTAATGCCATGGAAACACATGTTCCTGAGATGTTCTTCTGTCTATTGGCTGATCATTGTGTACTAAAGCTCATGTTTTACAGCTGCTTATGTGCCAGGAGGCTGCACCGTACCAGTGCATGCTCAACCGCTAGTGCAGCACATGTGCCAGCATTGCTCATGTGCCAAGGGATCCTAATGCCATGGAAACACATGTTCCTGAGATGCTCTTGGGTCAGTTGTCTGATCATTGTGCACTAGAGCTGAAGTTTAAGAGCTGCCCATGTGTCAGGAGGCTACACCTGCACCAGTGCAGGCTCAACCACTAGTGCAGCACATGTGCCAACATTGCTCATGTGCCAAGGGATCCTAATGCCATGGAAACACATGTTCCTGAGATGCTCTTGGGTCAGTTGGCTGATCATTGTGCACTACAGCTGAAGTTTAAGAGCTGCTCATGTGCCAGGAGGCTGCACATGCACCAGTGCATGCTCAACCGCTAGTGCCGCACATGTGCCAGCATTGCTCATGTGCCAAGGGATGCTCATGGCATGGAAGCACGTGTTCATGAAATGCACTTGAGTGAGTTGGCTGATCATCGTGTACTAAAGCTCATGTTTTAGAGCTGCTCATGTGCCAGGAGGCTGCACTTGTGCCAGTGCATGCTCAACCGCTAGTGCAGCACATGTGCCAGCATTGCTCATATGTCAGTGGATGCTCATGACATGGAAGCACGTGTTCCTGAGATGAATTTGGGTCAGTTGTCTGAACATTGTGCACTACAGCTCAAGTTTAAGAGCTGTTCATGTGCAAGGAGGCTGCACCTGTGCCAGTGCATGCTCAACCGCTAGTGCAGCACATGTGCCAGCATTGCTCATGTGCCAAGGGATCCTAATGCCATGGAAACACATGTTCCTGAGATGCTCTTGGGTCAGTTGTCTGATCATTGTGCACTAGAGCTGAAGTTTAAGAGCTGCCCATGTGTCAGGAGGCTACACCTGCACCAGTGCAGGCTCAACCACTAGTGCAGCACATGTGCCAACATTGCTCATGTGCCAAGGGATCCTAATGCCATGGAAACACATGTTCCTGAGATGCTCTTGGGTCAGTTGGCTGATCATTGTGCACTACAGCTGAAGTTTAAGAGCTGCTCATGTGCCAGGAGGCTGCACATGCACCAGTGCATGCTCAACCGCTAGTGCCGCACATGTGCCAGCATTGCTCATGTGCCAAGGGATCCTAATGCCATGGAAACACGTGTTCCTGAAATGCTCTTGGGTCAGTTGGCTGATCATTTTGTACTAAAGCTCATGTTTAAGAGCTGCCCATGTGCCAGGAGGCTGCACCTGTGCCAGTACATGCTCAACCGCTAGTGCAGCACATGTGCCAGCATTGCTCATATGCCAGGGGATGCTCATGCCATGGAAGCACGTGTTCCTGAGATGCACTTGGGTCAGTTGGCTGATCATTTTGTACTAAAGCTCATGTTTAAGAGCTGCCCATGTGCCAGGAGGCGGCACCTGTGCCAGGACATGATCAACCGCTAGTGCAGCACATATTCCAGCATTGATCATATGCCAGGGGGATGCTCATGCAATGGAAGCACATGTTCCTGAGTTGCTCTTGGGTCAGTTGGCTGATCATTGTGCACTACAGCTCATGTTTAAGAGCTGTTCATGTGCAAGGAGGCTGCACCTGTGCCAGTGCATGCTCAACCGCTAGTGCAGCACTTGTGCCAGCCTTGCTCAGATGCCAGGGGGATTCTCTTGCCATGGAAACACGTGTTCCTGAGATGCACTTGGGTCAGTTGGCTGATCATTGTGCACTACAGCTCATGTTTATGAGCTGCTCATGTGCCAGGAGGCGGCACCTGTGCCAGGACATGATCAACCGCTAGTGCAGCACATATTCCAGCATTGCTCATATGCCAGGGGATTCTCTTGCCATGGAAACACGTGTTGCTGAGTTGCTCTTGGGTCAGTTGGCTGATCATTGTGTACTAAAGCTCATGTTTAAGAGCTGCCCATGTGCCAGGAGGCTGCACCTGCACCAGTGCATGCTCAACGGCTAGTGCAGCACATGTGCCAGCATTGCTCATATGCCAGGGGATGCTCATGACATGGAAACACGTGTTCCTGAGATGCTCTTGGGTCAGTTGGCTGAACATTGTGTACAAAAACTCATGTTTAAGAGCTGCTCATGTGCCTGGAGGCTGCACCTGTGCCAGTGCATGCTCAACTGCTAGTGCATCACATGTGCCTTCATTGCTCATATGCCATGTATGCCAGGGGATGCTCATTCCATGGAAGCACATGTTACTGAGATGCACTTGGGTCAGTTGGATGATTATTGTGCACTACAGCTCAATTTTAAGAGCTGCTCATGTGCGTGGAGGCTGCTCCTGTGCCAGTGCATGCTCAACTGCTAGTGCAGCACATGTGCCAGCATTGTTCATATGCCAGGGAACTGCTCATGCTATGGCGCCACGTGCTCCTGAGATGCACTTGGGTCAGTTGGATGATTATTATGCACTACAGCTCAAGTTTAAGAGCTGCTCAAGTGCAAGGAGGCTGCACCTGCACCAGTGCATGCTCAACCACTATTGCGTCACATGTGCCAACATTGCTCATATGCCAGGGAACAGCTCATGCCATGGAAACACGTGTTCCTGAGATGCTCTTGGGTCAGTTGGCTGATCATTGTGTACAAAAGCTCATGTTTAAGAGCTGCCCATGTGCCAGGAGACTGCACCTGTGCCAGTGCATGCTCAACCGCTAGTGCAGCACATGTGCCAGAATTGTTCAGATGCCAGGGGAATGCTCATGCCATGGAAGCACGTGTTTCTGTGATGTACTTGGGTCAGTTGGCTGATCAGTGTGCACCACAGCTCAAGTTTAAAAGTTGCTCATGTGCCAGAAGGCCGCACCTGTGCAAGTGCATTCTCAACCGCTAGTGCAGCACATGTGCCAGCATTGATCATATGCCAGGGGATGCTCATGCCATGGAAGCACGTGTTCCTGAGAGGCTCTTGGGTCAGTTGGCTGATCATTGTGTACTAAAGCTCATGTTTAAGAGCTGTCCATGTGCCAGGAGGCTGCACCTGTGCCAGTGCATGCTCAACCACTAGTGCAGCAAATGGTCCAGCATTGCTCATATGCCAGGGGGATGCTCATGCAATTGACTCACATGTTCCTGAGATGCTCTTGGGTCAATTGGCTGATCATTGTGTAATAAAGCTCATGTTTAAGAGCTGCCCATGTGCCAGGAGGCTGCACCTGCACCAGTGCATGCTCAACTGCTAGTGCAGCACATGTGCCAGCATTGCTCATGTGCCAGGGGATGCTCATGCCTTGGAAGCACGTGTTTCTGTGATGCTCTTGGGTCCGTTGGCTGATCATTGTGCACCATAGCTCAAGTTTAAAAGTTGCTCATATGCCAGAAGGCCGCACCTGTGCAAGTGCATGCTCAACCGCTAGTGCAGCACATGTGCCAGCATTGCTCATATGCCAGGGGATGCTCATGCCATGGAAGCACGTGTTCCTGAGATGCTCTTGCGTCAGTTGGTTGATTATTGTGCACTAGGGCCCACATTTAAGAGCGCTCATGTGCCAGGAGGTTGCATCTGTGCCAGGACACGCTCAACCGCTAGTGCAGCACATGTGCCAGCATTTCTCATATGCCATGCAATGCTCATGCCATGGAAGCACATGTTCCTGAGAAGCACTTGGGCCAGTTGTCTGATCATTGTGCACTACAGCTGAAGTTTAAGAGCTGCTCATGTGCCAGGAGGTGGCTCCTGCACCAGTGCATGTTCAACCACTAGTGCAGCACATATGCCAACATTGCTCATATGCCAGGGGATGCTAGTGCCATGGAAGCATGTGTTCCTGAGATGTACTTGGGTCAGTTGGCTGATCATTGTGCACTACAGCTCATGTTTACGAGCTGCCCATGTGCTAGGAGGCTGCATCTGTGCCAGGACACGCTCAACCGCTAGAGCAGCACATGTGCCAGCATTGCTCATGTGCCATGTGATGCCCATGCCATGGAAACACGTATTCCTGAGATGCTCTTGGGTCAGTTGGCTCATCATTGTGTAATAAAGCTCATGTTTAAGAGCTGCCCATGTGCCAGGAGGCGGCACCTGTGCCAGTGCATGCTCCACCGCTAGTGCATCACATGTGCCAACATTGCTCATATGCCAGGGGATGCTCATGCCATGGAAGCACGTCTTCCTGAGATGTACTTGGGTCAGTTGGCTGATCATTGTGCACAACAGCTCATGTTTACGAGCTGCTCATGTGCCAGGAGGCTGCACCTTTGCCAGGACATGCTCAACCGGTAGTGCAGCACATGTGCTAGCATTGCTCATGTGCCAAAGGATGCTCATGCCATCGAAACACGGGTTCCTGAGATGCTCTTGGGTCATTGGCTGATCATTGTGTACTAAAGCTCATGTTTAAGAGCTGTTCATGTGCCAGGAGGCTGCACCTGTGCCAGTGCATGCTCAACCGCTAGTGCAGCACATGTGCCAGCATTGCTCATATG